>NC_092033.1:16336907-16709407 GCF_042242105.1 Pempheris klunzingeri
CTGACCAGGCAGACCTCTTTGTAATGAATATTGACTCGTATTGCGTTAAATCCATTCAAGCAAATCAAGCCTTTTAAATGTCTGAAACCCACCGCGTCCCATTCTGGTCACAGGCTCCAAAGCGTCAGCATTAAATTTCTTTCAAGGTTTTCATTTAATTTTCAAACGGTGTAGAAGTTGATGTTGGTAACTCCATTACCTGCTGACTGGACTCAGGGCTAAATTTAACTTCCTTCCACAGTGGTCACTCATGTGGACTTCTTTCCTCATCTCAACTATTTGATTTCCTCTCTTCTTCCAGATTAACCTTTATGGCCCTAATAAATGGTCTATATTGACATCAAAGGGATGGGAGGATGGCGCTTTGACTTATGGGAAGGGGAACACGGGCCTGCTAAAAGAGCCTGAGCCCAGCTCCCCTTCTCACTGAACAGTAATCGTGCCTGTCCACTCCAAAATTATGCTCTTCTTTGTCTTTTTAATTAAACCCAAGTGCAGTTTGGAGGCTATTTGACCTTTGCTGCCCCCTCTTTATGGGGAGTGCCGCAGGTCATTTCCATGCATATATTAATGGCTCACCCTCCTCCCTTTTCCTCTTAGGCAATGATCCACAAGGCTTTAAAGATTAAGAAGAGGTTTGGGTCTCGAGTATGGCCCATTTTTAATCTGCTACGCGGGAAGTTCTTTGATAGAGAAGAAGCAAAATGTTAGAGCTTTAGTTAAAATGGTTAAGGGAAAGTATATTTTAAGTGATTGTGTTTGTCTGTAGTCATGGTTAACCTCCTGAACCCTGATTTTCCTCTGAAATTTTCTCGTAAGTAGCTTTAAAAATGAGGAAGAAATTCTTTTTCCTCACTTTGTGGCAAAATCACATTTGATATGCTCTGTGTCTGCTAGTTTTAATGTGTCACACAAGGTGCCACATTTGATGCTTTAGTAAAACACTCAAATCCGAATGATCGTGCCATTATTCCATCAAAAGGAAATATTCTAGATATTTGCCAAGCGTTTCCCACACCAGAACAATTTGTCATTGCCTTCAAAGTTATTAGTTATTCCTGATCTCGCACTGCTACGATTACAGTTTGGTTTAGTTTAGGAAGCTCAAACCACCTGGTTATAGTTATGGAAAGATGGAGACATGAGCATTAACAGTTGGTAGGAGACTGGGTATTGACCTTTGTCTCTGGTGGTCCAACACACACGACTACAAGAGATCTTTGCTACCAAAACAAATTTTCTTCTAAGCATGTGGAATTGTATTTTAGAAACACTGAGGTCTTGAATCAGTGCCACACCATCCCTTGAATAATTCTGACCTCCAAAAGATTAACATTTATTTTACTGCATCCATTTATTTATTTTTGAAAATGAGAATCAGACAATGTATGAAATATGTACGATGGCTTGTGTCACCACAGCAATAGGGTTAGGGTTAAATAAGCGGCACCATCAGCGGTTTGGATAAAATGTAGAGCAAATATTCATTGCATGCAAAAGTATTTGGATAAAATTTACATATACGTATGTGAAAATACAGGAAATGGAGGTAATCGAGGCCCTGAAATGGATTTAGCTGTTCAGTTGTATTTTCTCTATATTTCAATCCCTCCAGGACTTAAATACTTTATACTTAACTCCCTTTATTACATCTTACTTTTTTCTTTTTATAATTTTGTCCTAAAACACTGCAATTTAAAAAAATCTATTCTAAAAAAAAACAATTCAAACCTCGGTGTTATGAAAGGCAGGGTGTTCGCAATCTGATCCCGCGGAAGTAAATGAAGACATTCTCTTGCGTTTTTGGTCACATCACTGCCGAGCTCCCCGCGTCTTGTGATTTGTCGGCTGCGGCTTGTAAACACAGTGTTCAAAGTTGGCCCCCTCTCCCTGGCTCGACGGGTGCGTGCTTAAGATCTGGCACCTGTTTATTATGTTTTTATAGCGTCCAAACCTCACACACTGTGTGCTGTGATTGGCTGG
This sequence comes from Pempheris klunzingeri, assembly GCF_042242105.1. Taxonomy (NCBI): domain Eukaryota; kingdom Metazoa; phylum Chordata; class Actinopteri; order Acropomatiformes; family Pempheridae; genus Pempheris; species Pempheris klunzingeri. Next base: position 16,338,891 of record NC_092033.1, read on the forward strand.
GGGGCTTCACACCCAGTTGCCCGAAGGTTGATGCCCAGAAACCTCCAAAAACAACTAAAAAAGGTTCCAGCAAAAGGTGTCTGCAGACAGACACTGCCACACACTTCCAGTAGGTCAGAAGTGATGACTGAGAGGGGCTGTGTTTGCACCAGTCTACACAATGTATTTTAGGAGAATCCTGCTTGTTCTGCCTTTAATATTGTGAGCATATAAAGGGCTGTCTCTGGTCATTGCCGCTGCAGCGCCGCCTCACCTGGAACACACAGCTGGCTGCAGCGCCGCCACATATTTGGCTGTCACCCCTCTTCTGCAGGCATGTGAGAGCACGATAACAGCCCTGCTGTTTGACACACAGTGATATGTAGCACCCCCTCCCCTCCTCAGCCCCACAGGCTTTGGCACACATCGGTTTTGTTTTGTTTCAGGCCTATGTGTTTGGGAGTCATCCACAGTTTTCTGCCTGTATGCAATCACACTCTCATAGTGAGCCAAGAAAAAAAAAAAGAAAAAAAAAACTCCCCCTCACCTCTGGAAAGTTGAGTGTGGTGGAGGGAGAGGTGGAGCCCCTCTGATGCCTGAGAGGGAAGACAACGCTCTCCCCTGTGAACTTGCACTTCTCTCATCCTTAACTATTGATGCTAAATTGCTACAAGTGACAAAAGCAGATGTGTTGTGGCGGGCAGGATCAAATGCGGCCATGCATGATTAATGCCGCCTGCCGGAGCAGATGAAGCCGGGCGAATGTCTGGCTTTGTGCCCAATGATGAGAGGACGGAGCGAGAAGATGGAGCAGAGGAGAGAGAGACACAGCGAGGTAGAGGACAAAGAGTGAGATGTAGAGCACCTGTTACCCCCTTTGGTATGACCTTTAACCTCTGCATGTGTGCGTCTCTGTGCAAACAGAGTAGCTACCAGCACAGTGAGGGTTCGGCCTGATGCAGCTGTAGGGCTGAGAGCACCTCGGAGACCAGGGCCCTGGTCTGGGGTCAGCTGAGGCCTATGAGGCTTGGGGCAATGAGGGCTGCTGCTCAAAGCACCTCCTGCTTCTACTTTGACCTGCTGGACTTATTGTAGGTACACACATACCGTCCTCCTCTGACCCTCTGACTCCAACTCTCTTTTTGATCCATTGGACTTGGTGAGTACAATCTTACTATCAGTGATAGAAGTGATGGCCAAAAGTAAGAAAACATCACCAAAGTTTGGATAAACTAGAATGATCCTTAGGGTAAAACTGTAAGTGCAAGACTTTAACGTGTGATGGAGTATTTTTACATCATGTTAATATCTAAATACTTCTTCCAGCAGTATACTCTGTTAGCTTCTGGCAGAAATTTGCATATTCATATCTTACTGTTGGTTGTCCTGCTTGTGTCAGAGGCGGCGTCTAACATTACAGAGGTCACCTCATGTTTTTGAGATGGAGTCAAGCTCTAGTATGGAAACACGGAAGCACCACGTCCGCGTGTGTTACACTGAACTTGAGATGCAGTGGTTCAGTGTGTGTGTGGGCATGATTGGTGAGTGTGTGTGTGTGTGTGTGTGTGGCGGTGTGTGTGTGTGTGTGTGTGTGTGTGGACGTGGTGAGCTTCAGCCAGGCCTTCTGTGCCACCCCCGGTTAATGAGGCCTTTATGGAGATGAAGTGGGGGTGCAGGAGAGGAGGACGTGGAGATGAGTGCTAGCCAGGGAGGCTGGAGCTGGCTGCAGCTGTTAGAACAGTGAGAGGTGGAGGGCTGGGGGGGCGGTGCGAAGGGGGGGGTGGGGGGGTGGATCAGGAGCAGCACTGTGGAAAACAGGATTTCAAAATGCTGATTGGTTGGTGTCAGCCCCACTTACAGGCGTTATTTGGATTGTATAGGCAGAGCTGTGAGGCCTGCGCTGAACCCCTGAGCGACTTCTCAATTAGTGGGCGGCCTAGCGGAACTGCCAGACACTATGCCCCCCCCCCCCTCCGTCTCCCACCCTGATCCAGCCGCTGCCTCCCAGGCCGCACAGAAGCCAAATCTCTCCAGTGATCATCGCTGGTCAAGTTATTCTGTGCTGACTTAGTGAGAACACGTTATGATATAATCCCTTTGTAAGGACTGAAAAGACCTTATCAGGCTCTTGTTGTTTCTATAGTGTGAAAGCTTTTTGCAAACATCATATCACATTTCTGATGTTGTGCCCCTCTTCATTTTAACCCCAGAACTCAGAGGGGAGGAGTGCGGCGCTTCGCGACAGGTCGAACCTGCATCTCTGTGATAACACGCGCCACACAATGAGGAAGGAGAGAGCTCGGCTTGCGTAACCAAGCCGAGCCCGTCGCAGTTGCCGTGCCGCGCGTCTGTAAAATGAGATGTAAATGCAGCAATTTTAACAGCTTGATTTATTCATGAAGAAGCCAAAAGAAAGAGAGGAATGCTAATGCTACACACTGCTTTGCCCTTGGCCAGGGCAAATCGACAAACAAGTCACTCAGCACAGGAATTAACAACTTCATTAAGTTACCTGACAGCGTTGGCACATCCAGCCCTGCATCACTTTGGTCGGACTCAACATAACCTGAGAACAGTGTTCGCTTAAGCTGTTTTTAAGGCATCATCTCGGGATGTTTTTCCAAGTCAAGACCCTAAATGTGACAGAAGTCAGTCGGGCCAAATCCATAATGAGACTCATTATTGAGGAGACATCCAATCTATAATTGGTTTTGGGGCATAAAAGAATCAATGCGGCGCCGAGGTCATGCCTGCCTCCTGTATATCTGATGTGTATCTGAGCACATGGTGGCGAGAGGCTGGAGGACACAGCAGCGACTGCAGAGGGGTTGCTGCTGCTGCATTGATTGTGCCTCCCACCAGTTTTCCATACGCTTTTTAATCTGTGAAATAAAGAGGCAATCAAAGCGATCTGCAGCCGCGCTGTCAAAGCTGCGTCCATGTGTCAGTCTGGTGATTTCTCAGCCACCTCAGCTGCATTAAGGCCCGATCAATGGGTGGGAAAGTCGGGCCTTCTGCTGCACACAGACAGACAGACAGAGGCGGCGGGCTGCAGAAATCAAACCCACCAGCCGACTTCACAACGCATCACACAGGCCCCTAAAATAATAGCACCGTGTCGTTTCCTCTGTAGTGTGGGGATCTGACCATGACGTGCTTTTTTTTTTTTTTTTTCTGCAGATTTGGCCGATTTAATGGTTAATGATTTTTTGAAAGAAGCTCTTCAACAAAATAAACCATACAGCACAGACTGATGACAGCTTAACAGCAAACAATGTGGAAATGAAGACAAAGTAACAACTGAATGAATCACTTAAGCACCAAATTTGAAGATATTTTTTTTTTTAAAACTGCATTAATGATGACATTTAAAAGAAGAAACTGTAAAAAAAAAAAAAAACACCACAGCACTGACCAATGGATGACGAAGACACAATAAAAATACTGCAGATACAAACTGCTCACCTAAAAACTGATATAAAATAAATACATAGTAAATTAAATGACAGCACTAAACTCAGATCAGAGTTGAAGAAGAGTGAACTCTTATTATAATCACTACTGAGAATGTTAGACCTCAGTTGAAAGCCCAGGAAAAGGTTAGTGAATGGATGCTGCGTTGAGCTTATTTTGTTTGAATTAAAATAAATTGATTTGTCAGTGTGGCATTCATGAATATAAATGTGATGCACTGCATATTGAGATCATTGAGATTGAGGAACGTTCGGAATTGGGGGGGAGGGGGTTCGCTCCTGTTTTACTAGCAACATCGGGTAGTGCAACTTAAAAGATTTCAAATGTCAGAACAAAAGCAATGAGCGAAGAAACATTGACGCTGGCATCAGCTTTAAAAACATCATTCACATACAGCACATTTGTCCTTGTAGTGTGACAGGACAAGTGGTCTTAATGATGGTTTAGTCATGCTTTCTTGCTCATGATGTAGCAGCTCTCCCCCAGCTGCTCCCAACACAAACAGTACAAAAAAAAAAAAAAAAGTTGCTCTACATCAGTGCTATAGAAAGCTTCTCAGACTTTTATGGTTTTGCATATTTGGACTTGGCCAGACCTGAGGCTTTTTGTAGGATCTCATTAATTTAATTGGCTGCACTCGGTCCATTCATTATCAAGGTCTCCTTTGTTCCACCGCTTGCCTGGCTTCGTTTTCACACATTTTTGCCGTATCACGTTTTTTTTTTTGGTTTTTTTTAAACAATAAAGAGCCATTACACCCCAGGAAATGTAGGTGTTCCTCTACATAAAGCCTCACTGTGATACCCCAGACGCACTCAGTCCTAAAGCAGGGATGCGTTTGATACTTATATTGATACCACTTATCTATCACGTTGCTTGTGTATGTATAATGAATTGCATTCATCTGCTTTAATGAATTTGAACTGAGTAACTCCACCATATCGGTGACTAAATGTATTTCAGCCGAGGGCATAATCTCCACCTGAATCTTTTTCCCTCCACTTTTTCATTTATCCCTAAAATGTGATTGGTGGACACCACTCAGTTTCACTTAGTTTTAACTGTTAACTGGGAAAATGATCATTTCATCATGTATGAGTGAAAATAAGATGTAATGGAGATGTAATCAAGACAGTAAAAGAATTCTTGGCAAAGATGAAAATAGATAATTATCTATCCTGATGTGGTAAATATATTATTATAATCACCTTATAAGTAGATTGACGCTAGAAAATAATCACACACAGTTTTGCTAATTGATTGACGATTAAAGCACCCTCTGGTTCTCAGATGCAAGGATTGCTGCTTTTCTCTTTTGGGGGCTTTGAGGTGTTGGTCTGGCCAAGAAAGCTGTTAAAAGATGTCGCCTTGGCTTCTGGGAACTTTTCTGACATTATCTAAACTAAACAATTCACAAACAAATACCTAATTAAGGGATCATCAACAACGATGCTCGTCATTGGTCACAGGCCTACTGCTGTTCAAAGCATCACAACCAAATTCATCATGTTAACGGCTAATACAGGAAATATTGTGATTTCAGTCACTAAAGTCTGAAGTTGCCTTCTGAAATTTTCCACCTAGTAAAAATCCTAGGGTGGTGTATTTTACAGCTATGTAGAAAGAGAGGGGATGAACATTATATTTCAACGTTAATGTTAAGTTATTGCACTTTTCATCAATCTTTCCTTAAAGGAGACAATAAGCCACGGTGTTTATCAAAGAACGATTGCCGGGAGAAAAATGTTGACCTTTTTTGACAGCAGATTGTTCAGAGGTTTCCTTTGATACGTAGCAGATAGGATAATAAGAAATGCGATGAATATGAAAAGATATTGCTGCTGACAGCTTGTGACAGTTGGCTTGGAGACAGCGGTGGGAATATTTATAATATTCCTATCCATGTCAGTGTTTCAACAACGTGTCAATCAAGCAGATTTCACCTGATGGGCCCCACGTGTCATGCCCACATCTCCCAGATGCTGATTTTGACGTGTAATAACATGCCTCAACCCTGGTTGTTTGGGAATCCAATTGTTCATCTGCTCTGCATTCCTTTTCTGTCAAAACTATTTTTTATCTTTAGAAAAAAATAATTTAATTGTTGAAAGTCAACCAGAGCAAACATTTAATTTCACCATTACGAGCTACAAACCGCAACAGAAAGTTGCCAAAATGTTTTTTTTTTTTGCATCTTCTGTTGTTTTTGTTGTTGCATAAGTATAATGTTTGTAACACTTCACTTGCTTTTATAAATTCTCAATCGTTATATTTTTTTTGGTGTCTTTTATAGGTTCAGATGGCTAGATGTATTACAAAGAAATGTCTGTGTCTACGTCTGCAGCCTCCACCTCGGTTTGCAGTTTAATGAGATGGCACATAGATGTTAAAAGCTCTGAAAGCACCCTATAATTGTTATGTTGTGCTTAGCAAAGCTTGGTTGCCATTAACCTCCCAACACCACAATTCACTTCACACGTCTAGCAATTACCTCGCCAATAATGCCCAAGCTTGCAAATGCGTGTGTTCTGAAGTTCCTGTAATTAAATTGGGCTTTTCACATGTAATCTGAAAATGCTAAGAGGTCAAACTGGGTGGCAGTTATCACGAGTGATTGAGTCTGAAGGAGGGTCACACATACTGGAGGGTCTGTTTCCATCCAGCGCTTAATTGTCCCGATGAGAAGGGTCACATTTCCTTAAGGAGAGGTCAAGAGTGGGGTGCCTTTGTTTTGTTTCCCAAAAGCACAGAGGGAATGGCATTTGATGGAAAAAAATTAGAGCTCTTTAATGGCAATATCATTTAGGCTGCATTGGAAGTAAAGCTTATATGATTTTGGGAGAAAGTTATTAACCACAGCTCTTATTAGTCTTGTCATTTCCAATAACCAAATAAAGCAGCTCTCCTATTAATGAATAAGCTAACCCGTATTTAAGGTGATGAACATCCAGTTATGGTGATTTATGGCTAACTAATCTCAAAAGCTATGCAGATTAATTTCTGTATGCTGAGATAAAAAATAATTAGGAATTTCACACGACTTCTGCTGAAACCTCGCACAGTAAAAGTCTAATTAGTATCACGTTGCTTTTGTCTGCCATTTTTCCAAGTCTGATTTACAACAGTGGCCAGGTGCCCACATGAAGACGGTAATCAGACCGTGCCTTGTAGTCGACTGCTTCCTAAAATGCGTAAAATCCTAAAATGCACTGTCCACCTGACCCATAGCGTGGCCTGTGGTCGCATTAGCAAACCGGGCTATTGAAAAAAAATTGGAGAACAGCTCAGTCGTGCTGAACAGAATCAGTGACAACATTAAATCAAGACGCAGTTTTAGATTTGCCAGCGCAGATGGCAAACTTGTGGAACACAATTTGCCTACTCAGCTGAAGCAGATATCAGCGTCATTTCCACAACGCAGTAAAAGGTAAATAGGCGTTTCATTCAAAGACATTCGAACGGCTAACGTGTTAATTTGAATTATTTTGCAGAAGTGAGTAGTACAGTACCACGTGCCTGATGCTGGAAATAATCACTAGAGCACCAAGGTTAAATCCCTAGCAAATGAAGTAAAAAAGTAAAAAATGTATTTCTTTCAATTAAACTGCAAATTTGTGGGCTGTTTTTAAAGATTTATGCCTTGAGGAGGAATCAGTGGACTTGGGGTCAGAGAGTACTGAGTGGTAAACTAACATATTGCTGATCCCGATCTCTTCATGGAATTTACTACTACTCACTGAATATAGTACAATGCCTACCTTTAAGCGCAGATACTGCATTGGCTCAGTTCTCTTGCGGTATCTCCCAAAGCATGTTTCCATTCTAGTACAGCAACGTGCTTTATTCTTTCTGGTTAAACACACGCTACTTTTCTGCACTCGCAGATTTTAGATTTTCTCTAACTTTCCGAATTAACGAGGCCACCATTCTGTCTCTATTCTGGACACAAAACTGGCATTTTGATTTTAACTAAAATGCTTCAGTTCAGTCGTCTGGACACATTATTTTTTGGACCGTCCCCTCCAGTTGAGATTAGCTAAATTAGCTGTGAAGAGCAATGACTCGTGGGACTGTGCATGTTTGGTGCAGATAATTGCAGGGCTAGTGTGCCACAGCCTGGCACCCAGCTTGGGATTGCAGGTGGGTTGGCGTGGGGAAGTGCCTATCGAACTGCACATCTGGCTCCTGCGGGGCTCAAAATCGTTCATTACACCCTCTTCAAAATGGAACCAAACACTGCGCTGCCAAAAAACTGTAGTGAAAGCCTTTTCCTGGTTACTTTGTTTGGAATGTTTTTTTTTTTTTTAAGGAGTTCTTTGTTGTTTAAGGACAGAGGGACTTTAGTAAAAGTGTGAGTCGTTTCAGGACAAGAGGTTAAAGGTTAAAGATAAAGGATGGGGTCAAGTTTTGAAAAAAATTACATTTCAAAAGTCGATGCGCTCACTTTGGTAAAGCTAATATTTGATGGTAGTAGGACATGTCTGCCACCAGTACTTTATCTCTTCCTCTTACACTTTCAGAGATGCGTGATGTTAGATGGTGAGTGTTTTTCAAGCATTTCGAGGAGTTTCTATGGGAGCTAATTAGGTAGCAGTCTGCTGCTGCTCCTCAGGCTGACAGTTCAGGGGAGTGTTCCTCTGTATGGGCGGCAGTCTCTCAGAAAGCAGGCCATAATTCATCATTAGGATATCAGAGTCCAGGTGTAGATGAGAACTGATAGAGCCGGCAGCCAGGCAAGTCGGAGCACTCAAGGAGGAAAATCTTATCCCAGGGACAATTCCCAGGTCATGCCCGTGGTAATTGAAATAATTTTGCCCCTAGAGTTGTTTAATCACTGGCAATCACACATGCAGGGGGGACAAAATTGAGGAACGCACGAGTCTGATTACATCTGCCACCCTTAACTGTCTCCCCTCCCCCGGCTGCCTCGCTGCACATCAGCACCTCGGATTTCTGCAGCCCCACCTCCCTGTCTGTGTTCTCCTGCTCGTGTCAAGATTTTCTTGAGATGAAGCACCGACGGACGAACCATATCAACTATTTCCTGGCTGGCTCGTCCCTTCTGCGGACAGACTCTTGCTTGCACGGCCAAACTTTAGCTTCGCGTCACTGTTATTAAATTCCAAGTGGGATAGCAGCGTGGCTCCATTCCGGGGTGAATCATCAAATGGACAAAGCGCAGTCCCATTAAAAACAGCCTATGTTGAGATGCAACAAATCATTTGTCTGTTATTAACCCTGAGCCTGTAATTATGCAGATTGCCATAGATTTTCTCTGGGTGCCTGAGATCCAGGGGTTGTTCTCAGCGTGGCAGGCGGACGAGGGAACGGCCGTGCATTACTGAACTTGCCACATTCATCATGTTGACTGATGGCACAGGGAGTCGGTCCCCGGGTCCCGGTGGTTAATGTAGTGGGTAATTAACTGTCATTTGCCTAGTAATAGGCCGATGATCAATGGTTTGTGAGGAAACAAATTCTAATCCGGCAGCTGATGAATGCATGCCGAGGCTGGAGCAATTGAAGTGGTGGGAGGGATGGAAGAGATGGGGGTTGGGGGAAGGAAGAGGAGAGCAAAGCTGCCACCGGAATTTCAAATGGCAACCAGAGCCAAGCCCCCCCACAACCTCCTGCTGTCCAAAATGGATTAACCCAAAAAAGGCTTCATTTGTTGCTCTCAATCATGCTGGAATATACAGTCAGGTGACTGATGGAGGAGTTGATTGATCCTCTTGAGCAAAGTTTGCTCACTTTGCAGCAAATCATTGTAAAGGGTCAGTTCACCCAAATGACCCAAAAACACATCTCCCACGAGTGTAGATAGTATTGGTTTTGTCTGGTCAGGTTTTGAGGCCGTCAACACAATGAAGGTGAACTGAATTTAGCGTGTGCATTGAAAACAACATTCAGCAGCAACATCTCTCTCCAGAAACAGCATCCATGTCTTTCCTCACAGAATAATCCACAGAACACGTTGAACTCCCATGAAAACTGTTCAAAGTTCGTCATTAATAGCAAAACGCCAAAAACATTTGCTGTAATTTGTAACTCAAGGTTTTTCGCCCACACTGAATAACGAAAGTGTGCTCTTACCGTTCACAAAGTGAACCTAGGTAGAGAGTTTTGGTGCGTTGACAGAGCAGAGATTTCTAAAAGAAGGGACATCGTTCCTGCAAAAGGAATCCAGTTGTACAGAAGTAAAATATTGTATATATCTCAGAATAAAAAATGTTTTATGAGAGAAGTTTTACAATAAGAGTAATTATATTATACGTATAAAGCATGATTTTAATAATCTAAGTGCCGATAAATGTGTTAGCTGGAGAAGCACTGAATTCTAAGTTGGGTTTAACACCTCGACATGTCATTTTAAATAATAAAACAGCTACAGCCAAAGACTTACAACAGGACCTTAAATGCACCGCTGTTTGTTATTACTGAGTAATGAAAAAGATAAGAGCATTTCATCCTGCCTAATCATGGCCTAGATGTTTCCCATCAGCTGTTAAAGGGCAGATATCTGTTTTTCCTTCTCTTATTGAGCCATGATCAGATCATTTTCAGAGCGTCGCAGCAGCAGCTTTCCATCCGAAGTGATTTACTCTTTAAAGCAGCTGGAGTTAGTTTTTTTTTTCAGTGGCAACGTGTTGTCTGAAATATGAAATACTGATATTAGAACGTAAAATGCACCGCTTCACCATCGGACGTTTTTGCCTTTGTACAGTATGTGGCTCCATGTATATATTCCAGGATAATTTATGTCCTACACCCCAGTCGTGGGGGGTGTTGGGGGGGGGTCATTGTATTTTGGATTTAGCTTCACACAGCTGAGAAAAAGCATTGGCATGACACCACTCCTGCATTTTCCAAAGGAGGCAGGGGGCCTGCGCACTCAGATTGGGTTTTGGGGTCCACTGGGCTAAAGCCTTGTGGAATAATTTAATTGGTGTCTGTTTTTCTCTCATCAAATAGGTACCACTGAGCCGTACCAGGATGTAATGCACAGTGAATGCCTTTTGACTGAAACAAGGTGTTGGGCACTGACTGCCTCTATTCTCTTTCAAATTCAGATTTGAGCTAAGCATGAATTTTAATTCCATGTTGTATCTTCAACCTCTTTAAATATACATGCTATCTTGTCAGCCATGGATATGAAGTGTATGTCAAGCCCACTATTCTACATATGTTATTCTGTTTTCTTTCTTTTTTTGAGTCAGTAGACCCACAGTTAGGCTTTCTGGATAGGGCAGACAGCTGTACCACTGTCAGCCTGAGAGAGACGCATTAGAAATGTATATATTTATTACCAATTATAATCCAGTGCTGAAAGCATTGAGTCCCCGGCCCTGGGTCTTGCACACAAGGCCTCTAAACCGTCATCCTCTGATTGTGTTGGAGCCTGTGCCTTTGAATTCATTACAACCAAACCACGCTTAATTTGCCTCCTCCCTTGAGAGCCATTAGCGTCTGTGGCATCAAACTGGCGGAGCGGCGAAAGACGAGTGGCAGGTACGCTCCATCCATCTTCCCTCCCCGCAGGGTGAGCCGGGGCTTCCTGTGTGCTGCCGCTTTGAGGAGTGTTTGCCACACAAGAGCCCAGCAAGCCTGGCTTGCTAGATGCTAGGTGCTGCCACAGATGCAGCGTGGGTAAATCTCTGAAGACTGTTATCAGCCACTTCACTTCTTCAGCTCAGCTTGTTGGAGACACGCTAAAGAGATTGTTTGATTTGAGGAGGCAATGTATGTATTGTTCCCACTAGTCAGCACAGGTTGGAGGTGGTGTTAAATCATTCAAAGCAGTGGTTAAATCAGCACAGGAAGGTACGGGATGAATTATGCAGCAAACAAGTGGATGAGCGGCAGCCAGGAGTTTGAATGTTCTTTATGGGAATCCTAGGGGTCTTTGGATTTTTTTTTTTTAATTCAATTTTAGCTTATTGAGTGGGTCTTTTACATGGATTCCGTTTCCTTAGTAAAAACTCAGGCATGTACTGTCTGTAAAAATATTCTCCAAAGCAGAACTTCTCTTTTTCAACTCCAATACTTGAAACGGTACAATGTTGGTGTCCACTAAAGGCCTTTATTTCTGTGGGCAGTAATATTACTAATACACTTCTACAACTTCGTGTGACTGAGGCTGTCCAAAAACGACATATTTCACTGTTACGGGCAAACCTGCTCTGACAATGAGATGTAAATATTTTATCGCAACAGCGCGAATGGCATTTTTTATAAGAATTAATTCAAGTTGTCGCCAAAAACTTCTAAAACGTATAATCGTCTGAGTTGTTTGTGTGGCCTGACTTGTTGAAAGGCAAGCAGGCCTGGACAGCAGAATATAAGGGACATTTATTCACCTATTCAGAATATCTATCTTGGACCACATCTATCTATGTGCTGCACTAGTAAATGTTTTTGACTTGATGTCTCAGCCACATAGCATCAAACATTACACACCATCTGAAATATAAATTGTTTTTTTTTCCTTAAATGTGTGATCGTGCACGATGTGCAAACCTTTTACATTAAGTGAGGTATTATTGGTGGTCTCATTCTGGCTTTTTACTTTGTCACTTCACCTCAGAAGTAATCAACCTCTGAGGAAAGTACTGGGCTTATTTATTGATTCAAGTGCCTAGCAGATGGGAGACTGAGACAAACACTGGATGCTCACAGGTACAAGGACTTTCAGCCAGGATTTCTCAGAGCAAAGCAGTGTGACAGTCCTTTTTTTTTTTTTTTTTTCCAGTCCAGGCCACCTTAAATTTGCAAGAGATGAGAGAAGAGCATGGACAGACATGGCAAACAGTGAAAGAGAACACCGTTTTGATTCATGCTGACAGGCAGAAAGCTTAAAACATTGCTTTTTTTACACAAATACCTTCTATCATTTATAATCCAGAACCTTGAGTGCATGCTATCTGAAAATGATTCAGGTTACTGGAAGACAAGGACATTTGCCCCTGTACAGTGAGAGGAGGCTGCATCGTGACTCTGCCCTACAAAGTGCTGCTGTTATGCTCAAACACTCATGCTCATTATCTCACACTAAATTTATCATTTTCTTTTTTAAAGGTTTTTTTTTTTTTTTTTAGATGAATTACTCGGCTTTGTAAGAAGGCAAATCATCATTTTACATTTCATGTGAAGGCCTTCCGGCAATGCACATTTGCACAGAAAAGAGAAAGGACAAGAGATACCACAAATGTATCTAAATTTAGATTGCTCAAAGGAAAAGGCATAATTCTTTTAATTAAGTCAGCACTAATCCATCGAATTGGCCCTCTTTGTTTTCACCCACCTACCATGTTACAAGAGATATCCTTCATTGTCTCAAGGTGTGTTGACAGTGGCTCTTAATTCTGTAGGTATTCATGAGGGCACAATCTATCTGCTTCCTTTGCCTCTGGGAAACATACTTTCTGAAGGTTAATAAACAACCCTGCATATCCCAAGCCCTGAGATCATTTATCAGATTGCGATCTCTTACAGACTCTGAGAGTGGCATGCCGTTTTATCATTTTAACAACGACAGCTAAAAGTGCCTCAAGAAGTCTGCCTAATAGGTTATTTTGTTATATGATTTCGTTATCAGATATTTTTTCCCTTGCTAGTCTGGTCTAGGTCGCTGTGTAGTAGTAGCCCTGAATCCCTAATGAACTCACATTAATGTCCCCGGAGCAGGCGAAGAAATAATAGGGTCCTCCCTGGGCAGTAGTGCTAGCCATGTCCCATCTATTTCTATGGCACAAGCTGTGGCCCTGCTATTTTTTACTGTGCTACTGTAGCCCGGCTCTGTCCAACCTATTTTTGCGACTGATTCAGAGACCATATCTGTCTCTGCAGCTCATGTTAGTGTGTTTACCACAATCTCTTTGACAGCTGTCACTCTCATTCGCAGAGTCACCGAGAAGTAGCAGAAGCCGTCATACTCTTGTAATTCTGTTGGGTGTATTTCTGGTTATAATGGGATGGAAAGGGACACAGTGGTGGGTGGAGTCAAAATTATTTTAAAAAAAAAAAAGTGCTGTGTTCATGTCCCCTGCATCTGAATAATCAAAAACAATCTAATAATACAAATATGTTCTACCCATTAGGTCTTGAGGGAAAACATTCATGAAATAAGGCAGCATTTCCGCACTGTTTCCAGTCCTTGCGATAACCTAAGATAGACACCTCCTGTGTACTGAGGTTTCAGGAATGACATATATCATGTATCTTCTTTGTCTCTCTGTGTGTGTGTGTGTGTGTGTATGGGTGGGTGGATGGCTCAGGTTGTTTGGTGTTACAGGAAACTGTGCAGCTTGCAGCAAGCTAATTCCAGCCTTCGAGATGGTCATGAGGGCCAAGGAGAATGTCTACCACCTGGACTGCTTCGCATGCCAGCTCTGCAATCAGAGGTGAGTGATTGGACCACACTCCCGCTCCCGTCCCATGCCCTTCGTACATGTGTCTAGGCAGATGGCCGGTCGGGGGATGCTACATTGCGTCGAAGGGAATCCCAAGCGCTGCTTGGCGAACAAGATCCCACATCAGAGGTCTATCACTCTAACCAGCGACTAAGTAGACGCATCCAGGGCCACTGAGACACCTGATGGACCCAGCGCAGTAATTATAATCCTGCACTACTACTGTACAGTGTCAGCCTAGAGCTACAGGTGCACTTTCATGTCCATACATATGCTTCCCATCGGTCTTCATTACCTGCATCCTGTAGACAGGAAGTGGTCAGAGATCTTTCAGGATTCTGCATTTTACCACAGCACCAGAGGAGAGGGAGCAGTTTGGAGGCACTGAAGTCAGTGATAGAAAAACCCTTCTTTAATAAACTCCAGTGTCACCCACACTGAACTTCTCTACAATGACTTTATTATGTACACTGGTGCAATGCATTGCAATCCAACAGCCCTGCAATATGTCCTATCTCTGTGAAGCTTGTAATATTCAGTATTTGAGTCCATAGTTACTGGTGGTTCTTCCCATGATTCGTGCTTCGTTTTCTTTTTTCTTTGCAGTGGTATGCGAGTGCTCTTAAGGCCTGATTTTCCTGCCAATTATTAGTATGTATCACACATCCTCCAACCACATTTAAAGGCAACAGTATCCATTCTTAATGGCCAATCTCAGAGGCCAAAAGGCCTGCCATCGCAGCCTTGTACTGACTGCAAAAGATCCATTTTGCAAGACAGTAGTCGTGTTACTATGACAGAATGCTGTAGAGACTTTCTGGGAACATGCGTGGAGCTAATGAACAAAACCAGAATGCTATCAAAGGTTTTTTGAAGGTTACACTATCAACCAGAAAATCTTAGGGGAACATTAGGAAGGTTATGTGTTGGCTGGCTGTCGTTATTTCTCACATCTCTTTTCCCAAACTTGGCTGTGCTGCAGACGCGCAGACACAAGCACCCCCATGCACACATACACAAACCAGACACATTGTGCATGCTAAAGGCAAAGGACCTGGTTACACACAATTAGCACTCGGTTATTGTCTTGCCACTTCAGCTGGCTGCACCAGACAGCCTCTCCTAATGGAAGAAGTCAGCTAATCTTCATCAGCCAGGC
Source organism: Pempheris klunzingeri (assembly GCF_042242105.1). Taxonomy (NCBI): domain Eukaryota; kingdom Metazoa; phylum Chordata; class Actinopteri; order Acropomatiformes; family Pempheridae; genus Pempheris; species Pempheris klunzingeri. Next base: position 16,353,912 of record NC_092033.1, read on the forward strand.
CCAGGCAGGCCAACTCTGCTCTCCCACATTAAAACCCATTTAAGCGCGAGCAAATCTTTCTTTTTACATTAGGCCAGTTGATGAACTGTTGAATAAAATCGACGTTAGTGTGTTTCACATGGTCCGCTGTGGCCTTGCAAGCACCGTTGAGATGCCCATCACAATTTCACCGGGGTCTGGCCAAGATTTATGGTGTGGCACCGGCTCTAATTGAAGCTGTTCCTTAGCTCTGACTTTTTGTTTTCCATTTTGTTTCTTTACATTGGTAGAGCTGTTGGGGGAGAGATACCTGAGCAGGAATATAAATTTAAAGCATCGCAGTGTTTGCCATTACCTCTGAGTCCCCAGCCTAGAGGAACATCATTGCCCAAAAGTAGCTGAAATAACTAATGATTACATAGATGAATGGGCATATAAAGCTTGAAATCAAACTCTGATGCATTATTCTGTTATTCCCTCTGTCTGTTTCTAGACTGCAGGCTGTGGTTTTATGTCACAGTAAGATTTAATCTCTGAAGTCATAAATCTGGCATTTATGACAGTTAATTGATGTCTATCTCTTAGAAGATTTGGGATTCAGAGCAGGTTTAATGTATTCTCAGTGATGACCACAGCATTACTAAATAAATCTTGTCTAAGTGGGTTTCTCAACATTTGTATCCAGATTAATAGAATGACCTTTTATAAATTTTCTCAGCTTCAGCCTGAGATCTATCAAGAGATCTCACTTAAGATTCCCTGAATAGTTTCTCAGCATCTTGTTGCAGCCGGTCTGGAAATGGGCTCCTATTCTTTGTCTGGCATACCGATCTGGTGCCTTGTTCATCTACACCAGCTCTGTCCCCTCTCGTTTCCCAACCTCAAACAAACATGAAAGCCCTCATCGACCCCCTCCCCCAACGGGCCCTTCAATAAAGCAATCTAATCCATCTCACAAATGGCCCAGAGATTTCTCTGCGGAACATCGTCAGAAAATGTGAAATCTGATAAACAGAGCAGGCGATCGCGAGGTCAGCAGGGGTCACGCAGTGTAATTATCCGTCGCTCCTGCAGGTCAGCCGCAGCCAATGTTGGTGTTTGAAGGTTGAATTGCTACAATCAAGTATGTGCACACAGCCACCCCCATTACACACACATGTACTTGCTCATGCATCTATCCACGCCATCAGTTGCTTTGTGGGTACCATCCACCCTACTGTATCCCACAGAGCAAAGGCAGGGAACTCGAAGCCAGTGATTATTCTGATTTCATCAGGGACTCACTGCAGGACTCTAATGGTCATTGCCATCCTAAGCTATAAAGAGCCTTGCTTAAGTTATAGCCAATTAGTGGAGGGCAGAGATAGAAAGACAGGCCTGTCTCTGCGATCGTGACCTGCAACCGATTTCTTGTTCTTTGTCATCGTCACCATCAGATTGGCAGGGATGTCTTGCTTGCCACGAAAAAGAAGCATCGAGAACGGAGCCTGCTTCAGTAATAATATAAATGGAAAAGCCTCACCAGTTATCTCACTTGTGTATCTGCCAGAGAGCAAAAGCCTTTTTTCCCCCCTCTGTCTTTGCTCCGTGCATGACTTTGAAATGGTATCAAGCTGAGGGGAGTGAATAGCTCCTGTCCCTGGTCTATCAGTGAAAATATAAGATCCTACATTGGCTCTGATTGCTCATGTCTGCACCCAATGTGGCCTTACTCTGTTAAACTGGACATAAATCTACCATCGTGACCTTCCCACTAGCCAGACCTGTTATTTTTCCTACCTGAGCCGGGGAAAGGAAGCACCACCGTGGTCTTTGAGCCAAAGGGATGTGGGGCTGGTTCTGAGGAGGGAGAGGGTGCCGGTGAGGGTGGGGGTGTTGGGAATAAGGACGGAGATATGAGACTCCATCCAGCAAGCAGTTAGCCACAGATCAGCCCTGGGGGACAGCTAATCGATGAGGCTGTCGTCCAGCCTCATCATCTCGCCAGTGCTGGCCCAATTTCCCCCTGATGAGCTGGAGGCCACAGTCTAGGGAGGCTGGAGGAAGGTTAGAGTAGAGGGGAGCTGAGGGGAGCAGGATGGGTGACAGTGCAGGGGAAGGTCAGTGCTGATAAGGGAGGATGCTCCATACTGGAGCTTTGGAAGGAGAGACTGACACCAATTGGGTTCAGCACAGCTTAGCTCAGCCACTGGTGCCTTGTATGTCATGAGTTAGGCTTGTTAGACAGGGGCCTAATAGCCAATAAGGGACACAGTTGTCACTTTGTGTATGATTGGTGTTGAGAACTCAGAGCCTGTGCAGCCAGCCTACTAGAGAACACAATTTAACTACCTAATCCTGCACTACTGGAGGAGAAAAAATATCACAATTTAAAGAAAAACTGACAAATTTTATACAAGTAAATGTCACTTTTTCTCCACATGTGGTGATGACAGAATGGTGTTTCCACCAATAGCCAAGCATTCTAAAGATCCCATCTGTGTCACATCAGAGGTCACATCCTCCCTTTAAGACTGAACTCATCATATTGGGTTGACTAGTATAGTGCATGTCGCTAGCTTAATTTTGAGTTCCACTTCAGGGACGACCCATTTCAAAGAATACAAAAAGGGGGCGGCATTTATCGGCTTTAGATTGAATTAGCTTTGCCAAACCATTCATTTAGGCGTTTGGCCAGGTAAAGTGAATGAATTCAAATGGGACACTGCTTCATGTCAGGTGTCACTAGAAAGTGGCACAACAACATGCATGAAATAGTGTGGCAAGTTTGGTGATGTAGTGACTGCTTGCACTCGCAGTCACTAACAAGTAATCCAGCATAGATTACTCAATGCCATTTGTGCCATCATGCAGACAAATGGCGCATTCCTTTTTCTGGAGTTTATATCATATATTAAAGGGTCATATTAAATCAGATGGTGCAACACTGCTAATATGATGGCTTCCTCCATTTGTGGCCACATTGTTTGATTAACAATCTTTTCGGTGGTACAGTACAGAAACCAGACAATCGTGTGTGCTTAGCATCACAGTTGGAGAAAAGAGAGAATAAAAGACCAGAGCGTTTTAAAACACAACCGCAGTGGATGTTTAGCAGCAAAGACGGGGCCAAAATAAATAAAAAAATGTCAATCTCCTTTCCAGATGTGAAATTATATTCTCGACATTACATTCCCCAAAGAAAAATTCATCTTCAGTGTGTCCTTGTGCTGCTGCTGTCTGATTGCCCAGCAGCAATCTGCCAGAGAAGATTTACAACATGCTGTTACAATTAAGCATCAGTGTCATAGGGCCAAGTGTTTCTGAACCTGTATGCATCCTAACAGTAATTAGATTTGGTGCAGTTGAGACTATTTTCTCTCTTTGACAATCTCCCTGTTTCTTCATTTGAGTGGAAAGTGAATACTCTAGTTAACACGGGCCTCCGAGGCAAATTGCTGGCATCGCAATACATCTTTTAAGTGTGTGCCTGTGGAAGCCATTCTTTCTCTTCCTCCTACAACAAGAGGTCTCTAAAGACTCATTAGTCACAGTCACCTCTAAGTAAAGGAAGGAAGATGGAGGGAAGAAAGTGAAGGCAGTGCAGGGAGAGAGAGGAAGACAGCACCAGCAGAAGCTGGCTGACTCTAGAGGTAGAAACCATGACATGACTGCACACAATAACATGAATCCAACTATATAGATACTATACTCGTAACAGATGTGATGTTAAGGGAGACCTTTAAAGAAGATTGCCCAATAGCTGGCTCCTATGATGAGTACTGAGCTCACGCAGTAGCATGTGTTGCAGATACAGATGGGTAAATAAGTGGAGAAACTATATAATGAAAGCAGATGCTTCTATACATGCCATGGAAATAAAAAATGAACCATATGCAATGGTCTTGACAGTCACCAGATCTCAACCTAAATGAACAGCAGCATGGTAAGGCACCAGTATGCATCAAACTACTTCATATGACAACATCTAAATGGCAAAACTGTATATGTGCTTTGGATGACCGCACAGTCATAGACATAGACGGAGCTAAAATGCGTCACAAGTGGGAACAACAGTGCACCATTTTGGATAGTCTCTCCTCAAAGGAGTCAAGGAGCACTTAGGCTAACTTGCCTGGTTCACTGCCCATATCTTAGAATCTTTAAACATTTTAAATAGATCTGCTGTTCCGCTCATTAATGGGTGCCTCTCTCAGTTGGAGAAATAATTGAGCAATTGCAGCTGGGATTTCACTCTCCTTTACCAGAGCCAGGAAATGGCTCAGCTTTTGTTGAAAATAAATAAATAAAAAATGAACAAAATCAAGAATAAGTGCGATTGAAATTGCAGGATTTTTTCAGCTGTGCAGCTTAGAAAAAAAACTATCCACCTTTAAATTGACACATTTTAATGATCGTAGAAAAAAACCCCATCATTTTATCTACTCTTAGCTTTAGCCTGCGTGTAAACTGAAGATGACGTTGGCAGGATAGCAATATCACTTGCTAATGAGCCATTAAGGTATAATAAAACAAAATAAATCCCCCATCCAAACAGCAATCCAGTTTTATAGGCTTATACTGCTGAGACTAATTTAATCAAATTGTGTCCTTACTTATTATATTAGCAATGACCAACACAAACGAGGCATATATTCAGATTTTTATTGAAAGTCCAGCTGCAACAAATCAATATATCAGTGTTTTGCAATTGTTTTTAGAAAGTGGAAAACTAAAGCAACACACAAGGTCCTTTACTAGACATGCCTGTGATGGGCCCAGTGTAATATCCTCATCATAATTGGTGCACAGATGTCACATATGCTGTTGACATTTCACCGAGCAGAAACAATTTGGTCGTATGAAATAAGTGCAGTAGGGCAGGGATAAGAGCTGTGAGAGGAGAGTGGAGAGGAGGAGGAGGAGGAGGAGGAGGAGGAGGAGGAGGATGACGAGGAGGAGGGAGGAACACGGTCCTACTAGTAGAGAAAGGGTGTAAAAAAAAAATAAAAAAATAAGGGGAGATAAAATTGAAGTGGGAATGGGCCTGGTGTCAGTAAAGACAGACACTAATAGATTCTGGAAGAGAATGTGTTATTTTAACAGGGCATTTTTATCAGCGGGACGACATTGTTACATTAAGCACGGCTCTGACTAACGACTATGTCAAACAGCCCAGATGAATGGATATTAATTGTCTTATGTTTAGCTTGCTAATATAGATGTTAACCACAATAGATATGTAGGAAGTAAATGCAAGTGTGTGTGTCAGGCTAAACTTTTTTTTTTTTTCTGATAAAAAATACACACAGCTAATCATGAGTTGCTGGCTTATAGGAACATGACGTACAGTGTAGGGATGCATCTAATGCTTGTTTTAATCTGCAGATTATTTTCTCTATTAATTATCTCGTTGTTTTGTCAATAAAACATAAGAAAACAGTGAAAAATGTCCATCACAGCATCCTAGAGCCCAAGATGACCTCATCAAAGACATTTGATTAGACAAAACCCAAATATATTCATATATTTCATATGTTTGGATATTAATATTCCATTTATTAAAATGTAAACAGCAACCAAACGGAACAATCCAAACATTTTTGGATATTTGCTTGATAAAGTACTTAAATTACTAGTTGCCAATTCATTTTCTGTCCTGCCCAGTTTTGTAGTTCCTCACTGTTGTGCTTACATTCGCTTACTTATACCTACAGCCTGTCCAATATGTCTCCAGTCAAAGGTATCTCAAGGTCATGTTATCAGTGTTGTGTGAGGGAATGTGATTTTATTTCCACAATTACACACAACATTACACTCAGATTCACCAGTTAACCTAACCTGCATGTCTTTGGACTGTGGGAGGAAGAGAACCCATGCAAGAAGAGGGAGAACATGCAAACTCCACACAGAAGGGGCAACAGTGCTACTCTAATGGTCAAAATACTTGAAACTTTAGAAAAGAAGGCTTTGCAAACTCACACTTGCTTTGGACCTAACTGTGCTAAGCCCTACGTTCTGTAAGTAGAAACTTTGGAGAAGTTATTTGTCAAGCATAACTGTGATAATACTCTGGTTGCATAAACAGTAGCTCGGCGAAGCTGATTTCATGTGCAAATTCTGGTAGGGTGAGTTCAAAACATGCAAGAGTGCGAGATGAATGCACACCTTCAGGTTCTTGTCGACTGGTTCGTAGGAGAAAATGTCCAAAGCGGGCAAAGAGAAAGCTCCAGCACACTGTCCCTGTTATGTGCAAAAAAACATGCAATGTTTCAGTCTCTTAAGACCTTCATCAGGTCGTGAAGTTGATGAAGGTCGAGATTGGTGTCGCCTACACTGCGTACTGTATCAGCGTCATCCATTACTGCCACGTTCACGACTTTAAAAAGCTACATCATAGTGTGCAGCTTTACATGATATTTCTTTTCAAAATCAGCGTCAACTCTTCCTCGGAACATTTGGCAACACTCTCACACTTTTTGGTATTTTGTGCCAATACCTACGGTGTATTTGAATCCTGTTAATTGGTCCCAAATGGATGCAACAAATCATGCTCTCAATCTGCCCCGCGGCCCTGAATAAATGCTATGAACAGTCCAAGCTCGTCAGGTACCCGAGCTCCTTCCGCTGCGTGCAGCTCCCAGCACCGAACTCTGCAGTCTTAACATCCAGTGAAGTCAAAGGAGGCGAGGTTCACTGTCCCCCCCCCCACACACACACACACACACACACCAGCTCCACCTCCCCCCTGGTAAACACTGGCACCGCTGCTCGCCGACCTTGTCCAACCTGCACATTGAGAAAGATAAGCGGCCCTCAGGACAATACAACGAGAGTTACTGCCCTTACGCGTTCAACATAATCTCCACTTGGCGCTGCGCTGAAAGGTCAAGCATAACTGTGCCCCCCCTGGCTGGAGCAGGACGGGGCTGCTGAGGTCGGTGGGGGTTTCTGTAACAGCTGCAGGAGGAAAGGAACCCCTGCCTCAAACAGAGATAATTCTATTCGTATACCCCAGAGCCACCCCCCCAACACACACACACACACACACTTACACTAAACCCCACCCCCTAAGCCTTGCATATCCCCTTTTGTAATTGAGTTGACTGTTTCCTAGAGGAGAACTCCTCGTCTGCACGGCAGCATTGCAGCTGAAGGGGAGTGTGTGTGTGGGGGGGGGGGGGGGGTGGCGCCGAGGTTACGGTAGCTTAAGTAGAGATTTTGCACCATAGTTAGGAAGCTAGTGCTGCAGCCGGCTAGGCCTGCTAGCCTTCAGCTCAGTACTAATGATGAGATTCTTGCTTTGATGCTTATATAAACCCCCCCCCCCCTCCCTCTTCTATCTCTTTGTGTGGTGCAGGTTTTGTGTGGGAGACAAATTTTTCCTGAAGAACAACATGATCCTGTGCCAGACAGACTACGAGGAGGGGCTGATGAAGGAGGGCTACGCTCCCCAGGTCCGCTGACCCTCGTAGGCCAACAAGGAGGCGAAGGAGGAGGAAGAGGAGGAGTGGGAGAAAGAGAGAGACTAAAGGAGAGCTTGTAATCACACAACAAAAAGCACTATTGCCTCCTGTCCAGCTCCTGTCCCCCACATGTACATAACTAAGCAAGCCTCCCTGGGAGGGGACACACTGCTGTACAGAATAGCCATAGAGATGCCAGTGTGGCAGGGAAAGGCCCTGGAAGCCTACAACAAACTACAAGTATGAAAAAAAAATGTTTGTCCATTTCTTTGTTTGTGACTTACGGATGCTGCCTCTTTCCTCCTGGCCGACAAACACCTGCCTCAGAGCAATTTCTAACCAACAGCTGATCCCGGTTGTTGGGGAAAAAAAAAAAAAAAAAAAAAAAAGGAACCAACCCAAAAGCAGTCTTGTGTCATCTTATCTGACAGGACAGACAGCATCCCACCTGACTGCACAGTCCAACAACTTCTACTTGAATCTAAAATACTGAGGTATTGTCAATCAATGTAATTTTGAGATGAAGACATTTTTATTGTATGATATCAGATTAAAAACACAGTGAATGTAAACTGAAGAGCGGTAACAATAATGCTGAGTGTGTGTGTGTGTGTGTGGTTGTGTGTGCGTGTGCGTGTGTGTGTGTGTGGTTATGAACATGTGGATCCCTCTTCAGGCTGAGGGCTGAGGTCTCCCGAGGCTTGGTCTGGTCCGGTTCATGTAGTCTCTTCAGAGCCTCGAAAATCCCAAATCTGAAGGTTTTGACATGCTTCCAACTCACACAGCTGCATCGTCCAACACGCAACGAATCAGAGATTTTGAAATAATCACTGCTTTTCTCTGGATGAATGAAATCTCTCACACAATCGCTACATAGACGTAGTTGAGACCACTAAGGTAGCGTTTCCACCGGCCCTAGTACCTGGTACCAGGTACCATTTTAGTACCTCCTCGGCCGGGGTTCCAGGCGAGCCGAGTCGAGCTGTGAATGCGACGTCAACATACTGCAGGCCACTGATTGGCCAGGGAGCGGCGTCACTTGATGAGTCATGAGAGCGACTCGTTCACAAAAATCAAACCCGCTGTTTTTTTAAAACCCCGGAAACAGAGACCGGGCGTTTTTATTATTTCTGTGAACGAGGTAAACGGATACACGCAAACCAAACGCTCCAGGTCCTTAGTTGTGTTTGTTTGTGTCGTATACAAATTACGCCACCGGAGTTTCGGCCCGCCTTGCTCTGACGACCCCGCCCACTTTGAAGTGGTACGCTACTGTAATGGAAACACAAACAAACCGAGTCGAGCCGAGCCAAGTAGTTCTAGTGGAAACGCGCCATAAGTAACTAGAATACCATTGAGGCTTGAAGACTAGTGTCACATACGTCTTCTTTTTTTTGGTAGCACCATTTCAAAATCCTCAAGTACAAGTGTGACAGGCTGTTTTGGATGTCAATGTAAATACCTTTTCTGGATTTTGAACACATTAAAGCTTCACTAATCAGCATTTGTTGTTATATGGTCAACGGTCAAAATGACTAAGCAACATAGATTCATCACCTGACTTTGAGCTTTTTAGCCTCACTAGTGAGTAATTGGTGAACAAAGTGGAGCTTTTAACAGCTAAAAGCCAGACATTTTTCAGAGGAGTTGGTGGAGACCAAACCAGAGCTCAAAGGAGATTGAATATTTGAATTCCATTCATCAGGTGGACACAAACACAACTCCAATACGATGCTGATGTTACTCTGCGTCTGCTGGATATGTAAATTGGCAACTGTTTGCCAAGGGGACTGCCCATTGTTCCGAAACCTCAACAGTCCAAAAAATGTCCAGTCAGGCCTTTCCTCCCCCCAATATCGTCCCTGGCCGGCCGCTTGGTAGTGAGACCAATATGCCGCTCCTAGTGCCCGCTGCAGCCCCAGAGCAGGGTTCGCTCACACCAGCTCACGGACGGGTAGGTGTCCACACCAATGGGACATGTTTCGGACTGTTGTTTCAGAATAATGGGCCACCAGAATTATGGCATGGCATTTTTGCCTACACATTAGGCAACATCTATATAAGGTGATAATAAATTATATCACATATTGTGTTTTCAGCTTGTTCCATCCAAGTGGGCAAAAAAAAAAAAATCAATTGAACATTGTGGACCAGACCAACATGTGGGTGTGCGAGACTATCTTTATTGGGATGACAGAGTGAGTTCCATTCCTGAAATGCATTCCGTCAGAGCTACTTTCAGCAGTATTTGGGCAGCCTGGGTTTGGACTGTGACTCCAGGCTCTGTTCTTGTGAAGGAAGGCTGTGTATTTTTGCTGGAGACAGTCTTTCTATTTATTAAAACCTTGCTTTCTCACTAGTCAAACCGAAATGTGGGGAAAAATGCTTGTGGAGGCAGGTTGTTGTAGCGGTTGTAGGGGTGTAGGGATAGGTCGGGGATGGTGGGGGTTGGTTACTTTTTGTACACTATTTATTTGATAAGCATTGAGTGCATCACCTGTTGTCCAACATTTGGCATTGTTTGACATGCTTGAATCCAATCAATGATTTCTCAATCACTGGCTTGCGTTGAGGATGGCTGTGTGATTTTCAACACAGCTTTGGGTTCAGTTACTGCTCTCTGCAGCGGGTCAGTCACCTTCAGAACCGCTCGTCTCGGGCCACGATGGCACCCTGCTGCAGAAGAGCTATGTCCTTTTTCGCCGAGACAAAAATAAACCATTGATCTTTCAGTATTAGATATCAGCATCTGAGCGTGCGCAACAGCGCTTAGCAACATTTCTTAGCTGCAAAAGAAAAAAAGCCTTCTTTAATTTGTAAATTGTAGGTGTACATAAAAGAAATATTCATTTTTGCTTGCTATTGTACAATGATTTCTTTTTATGTGTCATCCAGCATGAGATGTTTATTTTTAGGACAACGCTTGTAAATACTGTAATTGTAATAATTTTAAGCACAAATGTAATACAGTTTTATTGTGTTACCAGTGAGTGTGGTGTCTTTCTTTCTCCCGTTCTTCTAAGTTTGACTGTTATTTCGATAGTTGTCAGGCTGAGATTCATATCTAAAGAAAGTTTACTCTTTCTTACTTTACATATCCATTTATAAGTCACTGTGTTTGCTGAAGCAACTAAGGTTAAGTATCTAGCTCAAGGGCACAGCATTAGATGCGAAGCAGCCACCAGAAAGGGCCTGTTCCCTGTCCATTACCCTAACCAGCAGAGCATGTTGCAGCTTATGATATATGACTGATCTGGAGTGCAATCATTTCCTCAGTTTGTTGTCTCTGCTGCTTGTAAAATGCCCTTTTCGATTTTGTTTCCGATGAAAGGCAGTCCACAAAATCTGTGTGCAAAAGAGTGAAGAGCCTTGGTTGCGGGGTTCAAATTTCCCCATTCAAATGAGATCTTCACGTATTTTTCAAATCCATCTTTTGCTCGGCTCTAAAAACACAATAGGCTTTCATCTTGTAGAAGGAACGAGTGGGTTTTCTATTTTGGTACCGTCATGCGTTAGACATGGAACAAGAGAAAAACCAACGCTTCATTTATACTTGGCCGTCAGCAGCTTTCAAAAAGGGGCACCAGCTCTCTCCTCGTGGGTTGTTTCAACTAATTACCTGGATTTCAATTTAGAATGATCTGGAATGTCGAGGTAAAACATTAGGATTAAAGTTATTGCTCTAATTAGCGAGGTGCTTCTAAAGTGCCCTGTGAAGTTTGTCGACACCAATGCTTACATCACATTACAGAGCATAATATCCAGGCCAATTAAGCTAATTGAATTTCCTTATCCAGAGACACAAAGAAGAGAGAGAAACTCTTTGATTAGGCTCAAGCTGTTGAAAGTCCTTTAGTAGATGAAAACACTCAGAGTAGATGGAGATTACAGCCTAGTCAAATTAAAAGAAAGTGTGGCAACCATAGGGAGAATTCTCACTAATGGCAGGCATGTGTCATGTGTTATTATAGCTCAGCTGCTCTGGAGTCAGATGTTAACTCCGAATCCCTTCAGCACATAATCACCATCGTGTTTTCTGGTGTCAGAGATGATGCAACACAGGCCGTCTGCACCAGTACAACAAATGCAGCTGAATGAAGGTGATAGTTTCTATGAATTTTCACGAGCCACAACAAACATGTCATGTCCTCCGGCCTGAAGGAGAACTCATGTACCCATATATAACAGCCTGTGTAATGATCTCTACGGTAGAAACAATGTTCTCATATGTACACAGGGCCTATGCGGGTCCTTACAAAGAATACAAACATCTTCAGCCAAAAATGTAGTTTAGTTTTTTAGTTTTTATATTATTAAACCTTTTGTTATTTGTCTTTTGCCTCTGAATGAGACACGCTGACACGGCAGCGCGCAGTTGGATCAAACGGTTGAGACTATCAGCAGCTTTTGGCAATGCTGCTGGACCCCTCAAAATCTGTTTCTACAAAAGCTGAGAGATCTGTGATGGATTGCACAAGTCAAGAACGTTATTGGCAGTTTCAGATCAGCCCACCTACACACAATAACAGCCAATATTCTTATTTATATATTTGATTTGGCTCAAAGCAGGATGTACTGTCCTTAAAGATCGCATGTCGTTCTGCCCGAACTTGTAAAATTCACACATATTAACTGAAACATTTTCCAACTCACTTCAAGCGGTACGTGCAGATACAACGTTTGACCAGGGCTTTGAGATATTTACCTCTGAACTTCAGCTTCCACAACCACACAGCGGTGGTTCCACTCACACCAATGAGGAATTCCATTTTAAATATTCAGCACCTTTTTTTTCTTTTTTTTTTCCCAGAAACACAGACAGAGTTACAGCTACTCTGTATAACTTCTTGTGTATATTTCAGATAAGATAAGATAACGTTTACTGATCCCTCAGTGGGGAAAGTCTGCTGTCACAGCAGCTCAAGGGGACGGACAAAGCAGGCAGTTAAAGAAATAGAAAATTAAATAAACGTAATATATATAGCGAAAAAAACAAAGAAACATTATGCACACTGAATACAATAATTACAAAGAAACAACAACAGGGTGGGATGGGATGGAATCATGACGTGGATTATTGCACAGTTATATAATAATAAAGTGCATTAGGTGGTGGTTTTGTCGGAATTAATTTATTATTCTACCTTTACTTTTTGTCATTCATTGTACGGTGTCCTCTAAATAAAAATGTAGAATTATTATTATTGTAATTGTTTCTGTAAAGACAAGCTGAGGTGGTTTCACGTTGCAGAGGGTAAAGCTCGCCACATGGTGCAGTATTCTTTGCCATCATCTCTGAAGTGGGTTAGGGTTTACTTTTACATGAAAATGTTGATGTTTGCAGTGAGAGCCTAAATTGCCTCATCTTTCTCACTCTAGCACTCTGTCTACTCCTTGATACAAAATCAGTGCCACAAGACAGTAAGTAACACATACTGACGCCTCGACCACAGTGATTACTGACTACAACAAATGAAGTGGTAGAACTATGTTCAGGAACAAGGATCATGCCTCAGTCCCGCCTCGTTTCTGTACCAAAGTATTTAAACTGCACATATCCGTATCGCCATCACTCACCCCCACCGTGGATCAGCAGATCTTCCTCGACCCTCCGAAGATCAGCCACCTCCTGAAGTTTCCTCCTGAGTCTCCTCCATCCTCCTCCATCCTCCTCCATCCTCCTCCCACTGGGCTCAGCTGTCCGCACTTTCATCCTCCGACGTCTCCTACGATGTCGTATCTTCACCCGCCAACACCAGAAGAAGATCCCGGCTTCGGCGTCCGAGAGATGTCGCTCCCTCCATGCGCCTCTCTCCGGCCCGCTCAACATCCGGGCACCGACAGGTGAAGCACACCTGGCCGCAATTCCGACAAACATTTCCCAGCGGGCCGTCGCTCGCCAGAAGCAAGCTGTCAACTAGCGCAGCATCCCTCTCCACCGCCCTGACAATGAGGCAAAACTTTGTAAACTTTTCACAGACTCCCATCAAAACAAAACTCTCCCTCTGCAAACATTTCGAGCACTTCCGAGTTCCCGCCCGTGACGTCATGCCGCATCCCACCCGGGCCGAAGAAGCCCCGCCCTCCACATCAGCCCTCTTCAAGGGCCAGGTGGCATCAAACCCTCCACAAGCTCTCCCTGTTCCAGAGCCTCCTCATCCCTCTGTTTCCCTCCAACCTTCACTCACAACCCGAACACATGCATCCCTCCATCCCAGCATCCTTCCTCTTCCCTTTCTTTTGCCCTTCCTATCCCTTCTTCCGTCACCACACCAGCCTTCTCAGCAGCACCAACTGCACCCACTACAACAGCCTGCAGCAGTGCCATCAGCCAAAATCCTATATTTTTTTTCCCCCTCCTGTTTCTGCTAGAGCTTCTCTGAGCTGCAATCTATGTGGTGCTCCTTCCCATCCCGCCACAACATGTTTCCTCACAGCCTCCATCCGTCGCAAGTAAACAAAGCCCTGCCATTTTCCACAGCCTGTTTGCAATCAGCTACCTTCCTACCGGAGCCCAACAGTGTTGACCAACTCTTGGCCAAAGAAGTTAAAGAAGGCTTCATGATCGGTCCTTTTTTCCAGTTCACCCTTCCCCATCTTCAGAGTCAGTCCAATTGGCATAGCAACTAGAAAATCAGGAAAAAGATACTCAGTATATACCTTTCTTCCCCCCATAGCTCCACCATCCCAAGCATCAACAGCCTCATTCCCAGCCCTGACTTCTCAATGCAGTATACTACCATCAATGACGCCATCTCCCTCATCCGTCTTGCAGGCAGAGGAGCCTGGTTGTCCAAAGCATACATCACTAATGGCATCTTTTCGGTGTCCTTTGGAAGGGCTCTTACTATTTTGCCATGCGCCTCACCTTCGGGTGTATGAGCAGACCAAAAATATTTGACTCTTTATCCGACGCACTCTGCTGGATTTTGACAAACAACTACAAGCTCCCATGCGTCATCCATCTCCTTGACGACTCTCTCTCCGTCTCACTTGCATCTTCTCCCCCAGCACTTGGTCTCAACACTTTAAATGGGGCATTCCATGAACTGGGAGTTCCCCTCTCCTCAGAGAAAATTGAGGGTCCCAGTACATCCCCAGAGTTCTCAGCCCAATGGCCCTCTGAGTCCTCCGCTCTCGCTCCCTCCTCTGCCATCTGTGAAATGCACCCAGTCGTCATAGCAGCCATTCTTTGTGGACACGAATGGTCAAAAAGACCATTGCCATCCACTCTGACATCAGTGCAGCCGTAGACAGTTTCCTGAACCGCTCAGATTTCACAACTTCAACCCACGTCTACGATCCATTTCGCCATGCATCCATATCAGATATTTCCTTTTTTTCCTCCGACACGCTCGTCTTCAGGCTTAAACGCAGCCTGACTAACCAGTCAGGTGCGCATCAACCCTTCTATCTCTCATCCCTCTACCCATCATCCCTTCATCCCTCTAACCTCCATCCATCCATCCAGCCTACCTACTCCAGCTCAGCCGTACTTCCACACCATTTAATAAACCTTTTGAAATCGACAACTTCATTGGCGTGGTCTTTGTTAGTGAAATGAAGTTTTATAACTAGGTTCAGGAACAACGAACACGCCTCAATCCCGCCTCATTTCCGTACCAAAGTATTTAAACTCCACATATCCGTTTCTTCCCCCTCTGAATCTGTAATCACATCCCTCCCTCCCAAAACCTCTCTCTCGCGCTTTCTCTCGCGCTATCTCCCCTCTAAATTTAGGAACCACCGGGGATCTGAATACCTAGATGACAAGAAGAGACGGTTCCCCCACCCAGAGTCTCGACACCCCGGTTCACTCCAGTCTTCATGTTGCCAGCCAACACGCTCCATCTACTTACTCCATCCAACAGACCACCACTTCAATCCCTTCATCCCTCAACCCCCTTCATCCCTCAACCCTTCATCTCTCATCCCTCTACCCTTCATCCCTTCATCCCTCTCGTCTTCATTGCTTCATCCCTCATCCCTCTTACCTTCACCCCTCAACCCTCCATCCATCCATCCATCCATCCATCCAGCCTACCTACTCCAGCTCAGCCGTACTTCCACACCATTTAATAAACCTTTTGAAATCAATAACTTTATTGCCGTGGTCTTTGTTAGTGAAAGCAGTTGCAGTTGTCACTAGTATAAATTTGTTCTTCTGATTCTCGCAGGCCTACGTAGAACATGTTGGTTTGACCCAAACAAGTTGTCATTAACCTTGCTGCTTTAGTGTTTCTTGACTAATTCAGGATGTAGCCATATAAGAAATATTTCTATTGCTTCATTTAGAAGCTACAACTTCAAACTCATTGTAAATTAACCCTTTAATTAACTAAAAATATGGTTTGATTTGTTTTCTTATTTACTTTAAATAAGTACGTTACCATTTAGATAGACAGTGGAGTGAAACACACTGAACATTTCCTGTGTCCTCAAGTAGCTCACTTGAGGAAGTTACTTGCGTCTGAGTCAGCCTCCTCTTGCTTCCTCGTGTCTTGGAGTAGTTCTCCACATAAACACTCAGCTTTACCAAAGGGAAGGCTGAACTGGGAGGCACATCACTGCGAGACTGTGTTTTATTTAAGAGTCTTTATTACAATATCGGCCGCTCACAGCTCACAGGGAGCTGTGCGCTCCCCTCCCTCTACACGAAAAGAGTGTAAAAAAAAAATACATTAAAGTAGAAGAAACCCTGATAAAAGTAAAGAAAGTGAAAAAGCAGCAACTCAACCGTGTCCCTTTCAGCTACAGTGAGCGGACGCAGCACAAAGAAAAACAGAGATCCCGAGCTCTCCCACATTAGGTTCTGCAGTCATTAAGAGCATTTAGAAAAAGCATTAGCTGCCAGGCTGCGTATCGTTAGCGTCTTCATCCCCGTTTTACAGCTGACCCTGGAGTTAGCGCTGGGTGTGTAGTTAGCCCTGCTCTCCTTTGCCAAACGGCTCCAGGGGCAAAAATAATGATCTTTACAGACATGCCAATGCTATCTGGACCAGATAACACTGCTTTAATGACTCCTTATCCTTTGCCCCTCTCAAGGAGATGGGCGCCCTGGCAAATATATTCCCGTTGTTGGGTCATTAGCTCTTTATTGCAGGGATAATGGACTTTTGTATTTTTGGTCTGATTTGAGTGTACTACTCAACTAAGTACAACCCTTCGAAAGATTAGTCAGCCTTCAGTAACAATGCACAGCACTCAGGTCATCATTACTGATTCACCAATCAGAGGCTGGTAGCCCAAACAAATTATGACATTTGCTCTATAAAAAGAAAAGACAAACATCAAGTTAGTATATAATTGTCTGGATAATGATTATTTATATAAAACTCATGGCTCTCTGAAGTTGTTAAAGAACTATATCACCACTGATTATGTAGATGTTCCGTCTGTGCTGGTAATCTATGTTATTCATTAAAACTAACCTCACTTTGCTACTATTCAGGGCCATTCAAAGCGGCCTTAATCAGATTTTGACCCCTCCTGAACCCTTCTGCTGTCACAAAAGAGAGAGGGAACAAGGGACAAAGAGCGGTATACTAATTTCAAACAACGTTTTAAAGCTCTATAAGCAATACTCAAAGATTATTTATTAACCCTAGAACACAAACGTGGGGTGATTCGTCGAGCTCCATTATTTTTTATCATTCACACAGTTGTCAGAACTGTTGTTCGTCGGGCCACCCGTTCCTGGGACATGTGAGCCTTGTCCGGTGAAGGCACAGTCTCCCTGCATCACTGACAACTGTGTGAATGATAAAAAAAATAATGGAGGTGGGAACCACAGTTGCGTGGGTGAAAATCACCCGACGTTCGTGTTCTAGGGTTAAGAATGCCACTGCTCAGTCATGGCTGTCTTTCGCATTCTTGACTGAGGTGTCAAGAGATCCCATACTAAATTTAACATATACCCTACCTGTGGTGGCCATATAATGTGTGCAACCAAATCTGGTGATCCCCTCACCCTTCCTGTTCCACAAACACCTGAGAAGATATCTTCAGAACTAATTGCTGGATATATGTGAAAGTTGCTGATGATATTCGTCATCTCCAGTGGAGGAAATTGAATGAAAAAATATCTTGTTTGTGATTTAAATGTTGTCATGTAGAATTAAGAATTTACTGAAAACAAGATCCAACATGGTTATATATACATTTTTTGTGCAGATTATTGTTGAAATGACCACCCCAGAGAGTAAAATGTAACATTCATTTAGCACTAACAGTAGGACTATATTTGACTTTGTACACTGCAACTAAGAAAACACTTCCTTTCATGTGTTTTCTTTTCGCCACCATCAGCAACAAAATGTCACACACGAGTTGCATGCAGGACATCTCATAATTCAATTGGCAGATGGCCCTCATAGTGTTAAGTGGGTTCATGCTCGCAATCGGATGAAACCATTTGAGTTTAATGGCCCTAAACTGTTTCCCTTAAGGCCAGCGTCTGGACAAAGTGTACACTTACACAGTCCCACAACTACGTCACTGGCATAGAAAACTTAGTTTTGCTGTGTGTAGTTGCACGTTGCTTGGGGAAGAAAGTAGTTCTTGACTACATGTGCTCTCAGTTTCATAACTGGACAATAAGTTAACGACACTCTGACTGACAGCCTGCATCTCTTTCGTAGAGCAGTTTACTCTGTCAGGGCACAGCTATATAAAACTACATGGAGTAGTACGGTTAATATTATACCTCACTTCACTCCTCAGTTTAAACTCAGTGGTGAAATGGCAAATTCGTGTCCAGACTTCTGTAGAAAAAAACGCTGCAAAAGCACCAGGTAGATGTTCTTATTTCAGTCCAAGATTTTGCTGTTATAAATTCTGGCATGACTGAGCTCTAAGAATAGCCCTTTGTTCAGGTTAGAGCAACAGCCCCTCAAAATGTCTCTGCATGTTGCTGTCTCGTCATGAACAATAAACACAATCTTCCATGGTCGGAATTGTAATTCTGTTCAAATTGCAAGCCTGTGGTACCACACATCATAAACCTGATGTTTGAATATATTCTCCACAGGTTTTGCAGCAGATGAAATGCATTGTTTTGTCTAATTATCAGGCTTATCTTTATTGCTAGGCTTTATGGTATCATGTTCTCTTCGGTAGACAAAAGGCATTTGATTCGGAGTCACGAGCTAACTCAGCTGATTATTGGCAGTCTGGATAGCAAAAGATGCCAATGTCCCTGAGACACACAATTAGCACCCTATTGATTGTTTGTCGTTACATCTCAAACACATGTTCTAGCACTAATCTGACCCAGTCAAATGATCTTCTATTCAAAGGACGAATTAGGTGAGTTATCATCGCTGAGGAATCTGTCTGTCATTACCCTCAGTGCAGTCAGGATGCGTAGCAAAAGGCTAATGGTCGGGGAGATGCAGGACATTCAGCTTCCTGGGTCTCAGAAATCTTTCTTTTGATGTAGCAGGGTAACCTCTACCAGATGGCCATTTAGGCCTCATTTCAACCATGCAAGGAAAATTACTGCAATCCACCTCACACACACACACACACACACGCATCTTAACACACATACACACACACCATTGCTGACCAGCAGAGGCCATACACCGCAATGTCATTTGAAGTGTTTTAGTGATGAAATTAGGCATCGAGTAGTGCTAAGAGAAATATTAACGTTCTTCTCAGATGGCAGCGCAGATGTCAATACTGTCGTATTTTAAACAGTGAGAACTCGTTTGTTTGCTCAGATTTGATTTACGTTGAATCAAAAGAAACAGCCAAAGCCGTAGTGTGTTTACTGATCCAGCCACAAATCAAACATCCAATCTGGTCATGCTGCTTCAGGAGGAGGGTGGGGGGTCGGCGTCTCTCTTTCTCCCAGTTAGTAACAGAGATCTGTGGATTTGTGTTTGTTTGTTGCCCTGGTTTCTTCCACTGCCAGTGTCATGGCAATCAAGGCTGGATGCACCCAGAACAGGGGGAAACGGTGCCACCCTCCCCATCCTCCATCACCGGCTTGCCGACCCTGTGTGTTTACGATGTGCTGTTTCCATATGACCTAATCTCAAACAAATTGGAAAGATGATTGTCATCTGCAGGGGGGCAGGAGCTGCATTATTCTCTACAATAACCTTCAGAAAACCTTTCAGGAGGAAAAAAGAAAAGAAATAAAGAAGCGGATTATTCAAAAGGCAATTTTCTCTCAGTTTCCAACCCACCCAGCTCGTTTGGTGGAGAAGCGTTGTGTAATGAAACATCTTATTTTGTTATGTGAAATGACGGAGGAGACTCAGAGGCACTGCTCTCTCTTTCTCTCTCTCCTTCCCTCTCTCTAGAGGATGAGTATAATCAAACAGGGCAGATGGGGGATCTGAAGAGAACTGTGTGTATCAGCGATAAACAGAGGTGCAGTTTTAAAAAATACAGAAAGCAATAGGCCTCCTACCTACACACTACAAACAATAACAAACCTCCAGTTAAATGTACAAGCAGGTAATGGAAATCAAAAGGTATATGTGCAAGACACAACACATGACCAAAAGTATGTGGATAACCCTATGTGAGCTACTAATCCTGCTTTGGTCTAGACCCCTTAGTTACATGCATCCACTATCCATACCGCTTATCCTTAATGGCCACGGGGGCTCGAGCCAGTCCCAGCTGGCATTGGGCGAGAGGCGGGGTGCATCCTGGACTGGTTGCCAGTCAATCACAGGGCCAACTTTTAGAGACAGACAATCATTCAGAATCAGAATTACTTTAATAATCCCCAGGCGATCTAGAATCACCAATCAACCTAACCTGCAGCCTGGAGCCAGAGTACCCAGAGAGAACCCACGCAAGCACAGGGAGATAATGCAAACTCCACACAGAAGAGCCCTGTAATACTCTTGCTTTGAGGCAACAGTGCTAACCACTGTACCACCGTGCTGCCCTCTCCTTACTTCCATCCATCCATTATCTATACCGCTTATCTGTCAGGGTTGCAGGGGAGCTGCAGTCAATCCCAGCTGACTTTGGCCAAGAATTTCAAGAATTTCATGTCATTCTATGACAATTCAACAGTTAGCACTGTTGCCTCACAGCAAGAATATTACAGAGCTCTTCTGTGTGGAGTTTGCATTATCTCCCTGTGCTTGCATGGGTTCTCTCTGGGTACTCTGGGCAAGAGGCGGGGTACACCCTGGACTGGAAGAGTTGCAAGTTGTAGTCCCATTATGCAACTCAAAGAAAACCTTTTTTATGGTGGAGTACGGAGAATGAGTTGAGGAGTCTCAGCCTGAGGAAAGAAGCTGCTCTGTAGTCTGGTGGTACGGCAGCAGATACTTCTGTATCTCTTGTCAGACACCCGCAAGGTGAGCAGGCTGTTGCTGGGGTTGGTATGGTCTTTTACTATCCTTTGGGCTCTGTGCAGGCACCTCACCTAACTGATACCATTGTTGCTTGGTAGATGGGTACCACTGATGTTCTGGGCGGTTTTAATCACCTGCTGCAGAGCCCTTCTCAGCCAGAGTTCTCTTCGAATCTGGGGCTGTAGTCATGGCTGCACAGCCTGAACAGGAGGGGTCTGAGCACACAGCCCTGGGATGCTCCAGTGTTCAATACTTGGGGGAATGGGGAAGGTGTGACTGCCAATCCAGACTGGGGTCTGTTTGTGAGGAAGTCCACCATCTAGCTGCAGATTGTAGCACTCAAGGACAGACTGCTTAGGTTGCCAATCAGTTCCATGGGAAAGATTGTACTGAATGCTGAGCTGAAATCAAAAAATAGGATTCTGATGCAGGTGTTGTTATTTTCAAGGTGTGTCAACACTGAGAGGAGGGCAGTGGATAGGGCATCATCTGTCAGATCTTTTAGCTCTGAATTCAAACTGGTGGGAGTCCAGGCACCTCATCAGAATGGGAGTGAGTATCACAGGTCTGTGGTTATTTAGACCAGAAACTGCAGACTTTTTGGTACAGGGATGATGGTGGCAGGTTGGAACACTCTGCTCTGGTATGTTAAAAATGTCAGTGATAATATTAGCATGCTAATTAGCAAATGTTCTTATCATATGACAAGGGATGTTATCTAACCCAGCAGTACTCTCTCTCAGCTGGGCTTTCCTAACATCTGCAGTGGATAGTGACATTGGCCAGGCCTCTCGAGGCGGGGCTGACTTGGCAACTGACCTCATCTCATCATTCATCCAGGCTTTCTGGTTGGGGAATGATTTTATTGTCTTTACCTCATCATCAACAGATTTGCTGATGTATGATGACTTGATGTGCCTCTCCTAGGTGGCGTCATCTCTGAACATGTGTCTGTCTTTGTAGCTGCCAGGAATGTTCATGTAAAATGGTCCAAGGTATTGTTTCCCCTGGCGGGGGAGTAGATGTGTTGATGGAATTTAGTCAAAACAGTTCAGAGGTCGACTTGATTAAAATCACCAGCCACAATACAAATACCATCCGGTTGTTTTGAGGTTGTTTTGGCATGTGACTGCTGATGACCTGATCTTTTTTTTGAAGATCTTTTCTAATTAAAAATAAATAAAAAAAACACTGAGGGAATTGTCCAGGCAGATAATATGGTTGGCATCTTAAAATCAGAAACTCAACATCTGGGAACATTGTCCTTCTTTGACTGCATTTTTGCACCAAACATCATTGATGTGATGTCAGAAAAAACTCCACCTTGACCAGCAGCAACATTATATGGTGAAATGGAGAGGAGAAAAGCCCTACAGCCAGAGTGGAGGCTGTTGTAAAAGCAGATTAATGCAGATGGTTTCAGCATTACAACTATCGCATGTGGCCAGAATGTTCTGGTTGTATACATGCTTTGCTCAGGAGTCTACATACTTTTGGCCACATAGTGTTTGTACTTATAAGCAAACACAATTAGACTAAAAGTACATAAACAAACAATAAAAAGAAAGCACCTCTAACCCTCTGTTGAAACCCGTTGTGTCTTTATTTCAGTAGTGAGACATCCAGAATGTGCCCTGAATAGAATATTAACCCAAACTATCCTTATAAACCCTCAGCAATTACAAAGGCTGCAGACTTGTTGTTTTCTCAATAATAGGTCCAGTGCACCGCAAGGTCAGAATCTCTCTACCAATCACATCTCATGTAACATCACACGGAAGCCATAACCCCCATCATTAACTCAACCTGCACGTCTCACCCTGCTGACTGCAAGCTCTCGCTACTCAGTGCGTTATTAAGGAGGCTGTGGACTGAGGTGACGCTAACAACAACAGTGAGCTCCACAACTGAGCAGGCCTTGCTGTAATTGTGCAGCGGAAGAGCACAGGGGTTGGCTTGATCAGGACGCTGGGCCTCGTCCTAATGGGTCCTCTGGAGACTCTGGCGCTGATGCTCCTCCTGACACCATGGGATCTTGACGGGGGCCGGGGCCTCGCTGTAATTACTGTTCACAGTTCCGTCACAGAACCTGACACCCCTAATACCCGGCAAGCACCAGCCTGAAAGGCCAAGGTGGCCCGCAGAGGCCTGCAGAGGTTCATTTCTCATCCGTCAAAAAGCAGGAATGGTCAAAAGTCAGTTGAATTGTGCATCTGTCACTGAAAATCACTGAAAACCCAAGACTGCACTGTTATCTTGTATTAACATTGGATTCAACTGTCATTTGGAAGCTGCTGCTGTGACAATTTGTGCTCGTTTGCTGTTTGTATTTTGATATGACAAAATGTTGCTTTGCATATTTCATACAGTTGTTATCAGCGTGACTCTTCATCACGTCCCAACCTGTCGAAGTGTGATTGGTGAGATGTATTTGTATTGGTAAGTCATGAAAGACGTCTTACAGCCGCCTCCACCATCGACCCCTTGACCCCACTTGTACAATTTGGAAGAGCCCGCCCACATGCAGCACTCATACGGTGTAAATCACTTTGGGTTGAATACGTGGGCAGAGCGTGAGAGGAACAGAATATGAGAGAAAGCATGAGGAGAGAGACTGGCTGTTGATGAAGACTGTTTGTATTTGTCTCTGGAGCGGACCAGTTGAGCGGGGCGGTCTCTGGAGAACAGCTGGGCCAAAGCCATTGCCTGAGGCTCCACCCCAGGGCCTCTCAGCCCCATACAACACCACAGAGGCACCAGGACTTACCTGGGACTGCCTGCAGGGACAACAAAGGAACCAAAACTGTGAGTATGAATTATAGATATGTGGCGCAGAGGGAACTTGCTGAACAATACAGCAATTCAGAGAAGGCCTTACAGTTGTAATCCACATTATATAAGGGATTTCTTTTTAAAAGCACAGACGATGCACGAAAGGTCGATCACTGCTATTATCATCCTTAACTTGACCAGAAAATATGTGGAGTGTATACATTTCATTCAGAGAGTGATGCTTTGGAGTTGAACAGCATGTGTTCTACTTTTTGTTAAATTATAAGGCTAAAAATACTCAGAACCCAGCGCACTTCTGTTTGTTATCTTTGTTTGTCCATATCATTCGTGCAATCAGGTCAGGCTCCAACAGAGAGCTACGAGCTGAGCTTGTTGTCATGCAAAATTGGTCTTTTAGTAGTAAAATAAATGTCATATTATCTGTGTGTCAGACTTGAGCCTTGAAGGTGTTCCCGAAAGATTTGGAATTACACTCCCGTTCATCTGGGTGCCTTGAAAGACAAATGTTGAATTAAGAATTAGTAAAACGACATCCCCATTGGAATCATCAGGGTTATTTTCACAGATCTGTAAGCTCCTCCGCAGAGGAAGCCGTACTATACAACTATTTTCTGTAGTGCTCTGTATGACAACAAAACTGATCTTCCTTTAGGAGGACGTTAGCGCTGCCTGAAGACCAAACCCGGAGAGGATGAGGAGGAGTTTCTTCCCCCCCAGGGCCATTCTGTTCCTGACTCTGTGACTCTGCACAGGACTTTCACATAAATCAGAATTGATCATTACAACTCATCCACCTGCCATACATTCCTGTCATATTGGCGTCATCATCACCACTCATCACACAAATGATTATGTACGAGTTATATTGTTTCATTTTTCTCAACTCCGCATTGAAAATCACTAGCAATCATATTCTTCATCGCCTCACAGTTCATTTTTCTTCTAGTTTATGTGTTTCTAATCTACTATAACTATCTCCTAGATTCATTTTCTATTCCGTTCTTATTTATCATTTATTCATCCCACTGTTAGCGCTAGGCACCTAAGATTTGATCTGATTTAATGTGTAAAATGACAGTAGTGCCCCTTCAAAGCAAAGTTGTTGATGGTTTGCCAAGTCTCAAGCATTTGCAGTGAAACACAGATCAAATCTTAAAGCCACATAATGCTTCACACTACACAGTGTGCCTTTTCCTCCTCTTTCCCTTGTCCTCGGTATACTTTTGTCCCACCTATCCAATACTACCGAAGACTGACACCTGAATGAAAAACAAACAAACAGAGAAGTGCACAATGAGTGGTTTAAGGAGTTCTCTAAATGTAGGAGGTTTCATTTGCTTTACAAAACAAATGCAAAATTCATCCATCCATGCATCCGTTTATTGTCGATACCGCTTATCCTTAAGGGTCGCAGGGCGGCTGGAGCCAATCCCAGCTGCCGTTGGGCAAGAGGTGGGGCACACCCTGGACTGGTCACCAGTCAATCACAGGGCCACATACAGAGACAGACAACCATTAACGCTCACACTTACAGGCAATTTAGTCACAAATTAACCTGCATGTCTTTGGATCTGGGGAAACTTGCCATACACACACATAGAGCATAGCTTACATGCAGAGTTAGGGAAGAAGGGTGTAACTGTAGGTATGTTTTTTTTTTTTTTTTTTTAAGATTTGCAATTTTTATTTTCTGAGTTTAGAATCAACACACACAATATGTTAATAAACATACGAACACCCAAACACCCATCACCCACCCACCCCTACCCCAGAAGGGTCAATCGCTCACAGAAGTGGCTGGCATCTCAAGCAAAATATAATAAAATAAAATAAAATAAATCAAAATAAATTTTGAAACAAAACACATCTAATACCAGCTCATCAACATCTTTGCACATCCGCCTGATCTTTACTGTGACATCTGGATATAGTCGAGGTACATACCCCACTTTAGACAATATTTTTCTGTTCTGTCCAACATCCTATACGACATTCTTTCATAAGCCGCAGTTCTACCCAATTCAGTCGTGTAACTGTAGGTATGTTTTAACTAAAGCCCTATCTACATTGAACTAGTATGCCCTGGGGACCTCCAGTAAATTGTAATAATTATTGTGGAGGTTATTTAATTCCCTGTGGATCAGCCACATCCATGATTTGTAAATTAAACATTCCACTGTAAATGACCTGCCTTAATTCACTTTCTTTGTGCAACTTTAAATGAATGTTTTGGCAGTATTTTGGGTGAAAGCCTCATCTCACCACACAGCATGATGTGGATGTTACACAGAGCCTTGAAATCAGATCTGGGACATAATATGGGCAAATTCAAATGAATTACAAGGGGGGGGGGGTACTTAAAATCACATGAGGTCCCGTGGTAATACTAGTCCCGTGTGAATAGGGCTTAAAAGGTGCCTAGTGTATTATTACAAAGTACAGTAAAAGCTATGGAATATTTGGTGTTTGGAAGGATTTTCAAGAGAACCTATTCTGTGAGTGCTTTTACCTCCGCCTCCTCTACGTATTCTAATATTAAGGGGTATAGTAGGATCATTACTGAGCGACAAAGATGCGAGATTGGGGGAAGATGGGGTAATGATTTCGGTATCACTGTATCAATTAGCTGCAATTAATTACAAAATGTCCATACGAACAAGATATATTTATCTTTCAACGTTAATACAAACCAATATTTCAATGAGCATCACATGAATTTGCTTTTTAAAAAAAGCGATAAAGAGCAAACTGAGAGAAATGTGTCACTAAACATGTCAGTGCTCTCTGGGGGGACAAACCATGTGACTGAGACGCTGCCGCTAAACAACTCAAACACGCTGTTCGGCCTTTCAGTGCTGATATTTCTTACCAACTTATACTGATACTGATACATCTGTCAGAGGCTGAGATTGTCCGTTCGGTTCGGCTGTGATACACGAGGGACGCGGGGTCACGTCACACACCATGCACAGATCTCTGATATACAAGTTGATGACTCACAGGTCTCCTGCAAAGGCAACATTGCAGCAGACAATATGTTTCTCATCCCAGATTTCACAAAACACTGACGACAAAAATCCTCTACTTATGTTCAGCTGTAACAAACGTGTTCATGCGTAGTCAGCAGCCTGCTAAATTCATTATCATTGCTATTAAAGGTTGAACTGGGACATATGTTGCAGCTGTTCTCCACCAATAGAAAGAGTTTTGCAAGGGTACCCCAATCAAAGCAACTCCTCCAAGACCTATTTATTGGGGCTGGCATTAAAAGGTATTCCTTTTTCCCCCCTTTTCCTCCCCTCCCTCAGCTTAATCAAGCGATGGAGTGAGGAAACAAGGGGTAGTAGATAAAAGTGTTGGGAATGGTAATGATGCCAAGTAATGATTTCCCTGGAGGAAATCTGATCTATTGCCACGGGGAAAAGATGGAGAAGAAAGGCCTGGGGGAGGGAGGGGAGAGCACATCAGCATTTCATGCAGGAGCACCTAAGCCATAGGAAAGGGAGGAGAGACCCAATAATGGAGAGGAAAGATTTTCTAGCACCCTGTGGGTGGCTTCATCTCCCTCTCTTTCTCCTCTCTCTCTCTCTCTCTCTCCATTCTCTTCATCCCTCCTCTGTTCCCGGAGCAGATAGCATGTATAAAGACAGAATGCTCGGGGGTAATGAAGGTCTAGCGCAAGGTGAAATTAAACAGCTGTAAGGTATGATTTAACAATGTTCAAAACTCAATAAGTGCAAGGTAAACAATAAATTAGACGTGTCTGTTTCAGGCGGATAGGAAGAGGGGGCAAAAATCTCTTTATTGATCCCATCGTCAAAAATGAATCTTGCCAGGGCCGGTGGAAAGAAAAGAGATCAAGCAGAAGAGTCCTTGCCCGTGCTCCGTTTAACCCTCCTATTTTCTCTGGATACAGTTTGAGACTTTTCATAAAAATCTAATCCTAATCCTGCAGTGACAGTTTAATTCAGGCACATATGCAAATATGGCCTGCCGCAGTGGTGAGATGAAGAAACAAGGAGGAATTCAAAGAAAACCAAAGATGTCGGAATAAATAATGACAAAACTTTAGGTTTAAAAGTCCTACTAGCAGCTTCTAGAGGCTGGAGTGTTCATTACACCCTGTGACACCAAAGAGCTGGACGGATCAAATAATGTGCAGATAATTTGATATCCCTGTAGTCTAAAGTCTGATATAAATTCTTTATATTACCTATCAATGAATCGATCAATCTTTATTTATATAGCCCCAATTCATAACAGCGTTATCTCAAGACGCTTTACATAAAGAGCAGGTCCAGACCAAACTCTTTCATTAGAGAGACCCAACTGTAACCCTGCATTTGGTTAATTTTATTTTTTTTTATCTCATTTTATTTTTATTTGCCCTGTGACCTCCAACCCCTTGACCTCCGTAAAGTCACGGGTCACAGAGTCACTTCCTCCTTTGTCTCCACTGTGGCTGTGGCGGGGTAAGGTCGGCGTCTCAAACTTTGGCATGAAGCATTTGGAATTTTGCACGTTAAACCGTCGCTCACGGAGTCACGATTGTACCATTCAATACTCCATTGATTGCCTGTTGGACCGCACGTGGACGCTAGGAAAATAATCACTCGTTTTCAAAGGTCAAAACTGACTCAAACTGGTTCATGAAGGAACCTCTCAGGATTACATTTTTTTGGTTTCCAAGGACATTAACTGAATTTTCCTCCTTTTTTTTTGAGAACTTATTTGTGAACATTTGAAAACTATTGCATTTTGCAATTAATTGTAATTGAGTATTGATTTATTTTTTTTGGGTAACCCATCCTTGAATGGAGCATTGTTTGTATTGATTGTTCCTTTTCCATGTAAATATTTTCACTAATACACACACTTAAATTGCACCGCTGTTCGACCTATTCATTTACATCCCAGGCTCCTTTGAAAGAACAGTCTTCTGTTGCAGCTATTGTAGCTGTAGTCACCACCTGCCTAGACTATATGCGTTACACAACGATTCAGGAATTCAACATTAAGGATTCAAGAATCCCCACATGAGCAGCATCAGATATTATATTGAGCAACAGTGGCAGGAAGAACTCCCCTTTAACAGGAAGAAACCTCAAACAGAACCAGGCTCAGAGAGGGGGGGGGGGGGGGGGGGGGGGGGCTTTCTGTCGGGGTCCAGCAACCAAAATAATAACAGCAACTATAGTACGGATAATAGGAATATGACTAATAATTAGCAATATGGTAGCAGTGAAGAACATGACAATAGTTAATATATGAATAATAATAACACGGCTAATCTATTAACATCCATACATTCTTTATATAGTGTTCAGACAACACTTGAGGTCTATGGCACAAAGGTTTATTATTCTAATAATAATAATTAGTAGTCTAAATAGTCTGGCTCTACTGTACAAAAGTACAAGTATAACCCTAACAACTGAAATCAATGATGATGGGACTCTAAATGTGAAAAATCACCCCAAGTACCAGGAATGGAATGATTTGTTGATTGCACTAATCTATATTTGCATACATGACAAATGCATCAGATGATGATCAGATGATCAGAACACTGAAGATCACATCTCACCTGGTTACAGTTTAGTTTCCAAAGTGCAAATGAAAAATCTAAAAGTCAATGCTAATTTAAGCTCTCTGTGGTCTCCGTGTGTCCTGTAAAACTGTTCATCATGGAATTTACTATAGATTTGACTGGACAAGGAAGGAAGGAAGAATTAGTATTGCCCCTTTGACTTTTCAGTTCCGTTTTGGAAACAAACTGTGTTTAGACTCATACCCAGGTGAGATATGATCCGCGGTGTGCAACAGAATTACTGTAAGTTGCTCTGGGACTAGAAATGAATCCCTGAGAGCAGCAGCTCTGTTCTTTCATCCCTCAACAGCTCAGCCTCTCTTTTCCTGTGCCTGTCTTTAGCCACAAATACAGCTCAGGAATTTACCTTCCTCCCAATACAGCTCCTGAGCACAGGTGCCCGAGTATTTCACAATCCTATCATGGAATGACCACAGTGACGTAAACCTCCCCACGGGAACGTTGCCAGGATCCAAGACTGAGTGTCTTCTCTAATTAGAGGGACAAGGGATCAGGTCACACCTTTAAGAGTTATTGTGACAGGGAGTGGGAGACGAAACTGGCAAATGCAGCATGTGCTGGAGGACATGTAAAACACTGACGTACGAGCTGATGTGTGCCCAGCTCACACTACCCTCCATCCATTCCTCAGAAAGGAGACAGGTGATGAGCAACTCTGGACCACAAGCAGCAATTTATTTTGCCTCCAAATGAGTTTTCCTCACCATGCTCAGAGTGTACGCTGCGTGTTGTAGCTATTATCCTTGTTCTGTTCAATTATTGATTTGCAAGTGCCACGGGGTGAAAGCCAGAGCACACCACGCACAGGCCAAATAAATCTGTTTGCGCTTTTTAAGGCTTTGTCTCCATCTTCCAGCCATTTCCAGCTACCCGTTTCACCCAGCGGGCTCAAACCTGCCGCTGGTCCGGTTTTCCCAGGAGCAGCATTGCAGTCCCACCCGCGGCACCGGTGACACCTCCGCGGCGTATGAGGGATGTTGCCTTGACAGATTCAGCCCTCATCTCCACAATCTGATCTGTCAGAGGCCGACAATACAACTAACAGACTGTGTGACATCCTTCTGTGCTCGTTCTCAGCAGGTCTGCCGCTGAAACAGACACCCGATCTGATCATAAAAGCTTATTGGCTGAGTGTCAGACCGGGGTCAATAAGGCGAAGTTAAATGGGTAAATCAAAGCAAAAACAAGATGCAGTTAGTGTGGAGGAGCGGCACGGTGGAAAAAATGGACAGAGCAGGGGAAAGAGAACAAGAGAAAGTAAGAATGCGGAGCTGAGAGGAGCAGCAAGACACTAAATGCAGATATGTTCCCGAGCATTTGACACTGTCGGGGTTAGGAAAACTAACCAACATGCTAGCAGGTGCCGCCCTCAGCTTGTCATAATGTCACAATTACCATACCGGTGCTGATTCTCTGCGTTTTGGAATTGCAACCACGCTTAATTCGTGTTCTGCAGGAAAGCGGGAGTTGTGTTTGCATGTAGAATGATACTGAAAACAAAGAGCTGTGAACAGGTGGAGTCTAGTCGGAGCTCCGAGGGAAACGCCAGGTTGAAAACAAACACTCCAAAAGAGCACAAACACGACACTCATGATCTATTTATTGAAGGCCTTGGATGTGCAGTTGACTAACTCTTGAAACTGAGCACCCTTTTTTTGTTAACTATTTAACTCCTTTGGATGTAATTGAAGGCCTTTTGTTGTGTGAAGTAATGAAGCTAAAAGTAACAAACACACTATGCTAGATCTGTTGTTTTTTTTCTTTAAATAAAAATGGTCAGATTTATCTTTTTATCAACTTGGCTTCCCATAATGACAACATGTATGTCTTGCCAACACCGAGCTGAATGATTAGCAGGTAATTAGCCTCCCTCCAGGTTATTGATTTTCCTCCCGCAGAACTCATTAACTCAAACTGGCCACCTGAGCGGCGTGGCTGCAGCTTGCTTCATAATACCGCATGGGACGCCCCGTTATTAATCTCAAGGCATTGCTTGAATTTTTCCGTGGATATTTCATTGGCTGTTTCTGATGCAAATCGGGAGCCTTCATTGCAGCAAGGGAAGTGTGAATATTGCAAGATGAAAAGGAATTTGAATCTCTGTCGCTTTTCACTCGATAAAAGGAACACTTGTAACACTAGTTCCGGGTTGTGAAGCAGGCCCGACCCAAACGGCTGTCGGGCCCCGCCCCCTGTGGCGACCGCAGGCTTCACCGTCAGGAGTAGGGGTATGTTTATATACACACACACCTTATAAATCACATTTACATACAATAAACGTTACAAATACGCCTCGACCAATAGGCTGCATTAAGAAACGCTAACTGTATGGACTATGGCAATGAGTAACAGCAGACTATGCTTAATTTGCTATTATGAATGACTTTATGTGTACATAGTATGAAAATGTTTTGGATGATTGCAATTTAAAAAAATGCAAATAAAAGCTGTCAGACAGTTTGGAACTTATTTGGAAGAAAAAACAAAGATGAGCCAAAAAAAATGCTCATCCAAACTGTCCAAGCATCCATCACAATTCACAAACCCACTTCCTGTTTCATGTTTGACCTCCTGTACTTTCTGTGTTTGGGCTCACACACTGATTTGGTTCTGATTCAGATCTCAGGTGCACTCACTTTCTGTTTGTGCGGTGTACTGACCGCTGACTTTTTTCTTTTGCTCTGCAGGACGTAGCACGTAGCCAGATTTCAGCTATTACTTCGGTGAGCATGTGCATAATCATAACCGGCAGAAATGTTGTCCACACAAATTTGTAATGAATCAGAGTAATCCTGCAAAGTTTCCACACAACCACGACCAAACGTGGCCCGTGTGGTCCACACCGCCTGCATTTGCAGCGTAATGGTGCACAATCTACCACAAGGGAAACAAGGGAAACATGGGATGAGCAGTCGTATGGGCAGCTCCAGCACCAGCATCAACATTAGCTTTACAGTACATGAGCATCTTTACATAAGAAAAGCGCAGTGGTCAACATAACTTCATCATCATTTAAACAAGGATGTTTTGACTGATTACCGAACACAGGTTCTTTGTTGAAGTGATAGCTGGATTAAGAGCTACGTATTAATCCTCCTCAGACACTCCCTGTGGTTTATGCCATGCCGAAGCAGGAAGTGAATGATGACACTGAGTGCTGGGCAGTTTGTCTCCCGCACTAATCATCACCACTGTGTCACATGTGTCTTAGCAGCCCAGTGTTCCACCTGAGAGGACCAGAGGATGAAATATGGCGGTTGAGTCTCCTCCACAGCCCCACCTCAGTGGCAGCTGAGGTGGGGTGCCTGACAAGCATAAATTATGTTAATAGAATTTAATAAAAAACACTTTATTCCAAAGGTTTCAGTACTTTGAAATGTCAAGATGATCTAGTGGGCTACCTGGAGAGAATTCTGAAGCTTAAGTTAGAACACTAAAATATTAAAACAAGAAATTGTGATCCCTCATGAGGAATGGCAGAGTGTGATGAAAAATGGAGAATGCACAAGTGTGTCTCCCAGGTGGAGTTTTCTCCGTTTATTAATTGATCTGAGTGCTGAATCTAGTCCCCCATTATGGCTCAGTATAATGAAGAAGATATTAAACAGATTTGGGAATATTTTAATGAAAGAATTGCCTTTTCTGTCAATTCCACTCTGTAATTTACAATCACACTGTCCTTGTTATCTAAAAAACACCAAAATTGTAATTAAGTAAGAAATTGGGCTTTTGTGTTAACTTTGGTGATTAGTAATGACGGTCTATTGAAGAGTGGAATTATCAGAAAATGATTCTTATGAATACAAAAAAAAAAAAAAAAACACTGTTTTGTGTGCCACCTCCCTTCTCCCCAGCCCTCACACACACACACACACACACACACACACACACACAATGGAAAAAGTAATGATGGTGAGACTGTAAATTATCCACTGCTGGTTGTTAATTGAACATTTCCATTGTTACCATGACAGACTGTCTATTGATTGGCTATTGGTGCTTCCACTACTTCCCTTAGCCTGAGGATACAGACTGACAGAGAGGCCTGCAGTTTCGCATGGAGACTGATGTGAACAGAGGAAGAATAGAAGGAGAGGCGAAGAGGCTGAAATAATAATAAAAAAAAAAGAAGTGAGCTGAAACACGCTGGGAAAGAGAGTAAGAAACACCTCAGAAACTGAGAAAATTAGAAGACGGGGGAGTGAAGTTGGGTGCTCGGCCGTGGTGTTCAATTACAGCATGCAGGAGGTTAAATCAATAACATTTAAATTGCTTATGGTAATCGCCTGCACTCCAATCACTAGGATCAGCATAAGCAATCTGCTGACCCCAGCCTCGCTCAGCCACAGATTGAAACATACGAGGAGGAGTCAGCTGGCTGGAAGGGTCAACCTGGATTTTCTGTGTGTGTGTGTGTGTGAGTGTGTGTGTGTGTGTGAGTGTACATCCACCAGCTCGGTCTCATGACATTTTTTCAAATGAGTAAGATGTCTTAAAATGCAAATTCCGCTCTGTGCAGTAAAAGTGAGAGAAATCCATTTCCCCAGCAGAAAGTAATGAAGAGGAGACCTGCTAGGAACAGACCTTCGCCGGGATCATTGAAATGCAGTGACGAAAACTGCAGGTTTTTGAGGTCACAGGGGCTGAGGTGTGTTTATATTTTTAAAGACAGCTATTCAAACCTAACCCTAACCAAATGTTTTAGCCTGCTCTCAAAGTGGTTCAGACTGCTGATTTACCCACATTTAAAAAAGGAAATATATACAGTACTGGTAGGTAGAGCTGAGAAACTTAAGCACATGTGCACAAATCTTTACGTTTTCCATGTCTACTTGGGTTATAAGTTGGGGGAGGGGGGCAAAAAGTGCAGGTAATGTTTGATGCTTTAGGGTTTATGGTGCACCTTCTTATGTTGTTCTTATGTTATGTTATGTTTGCAATGAAGCAAAACTGCACATTTCAGAGTGGCCTTTTATTGTGGCCAGCCTAAGGCACACCTGTGCAGTAATCATGCTGTCTAATCAGCACCTTGATCTGCCACACCTGTGAGGTGGGGTGGATCATCTCGGCAAAGGAGAAGTACTCACTAACACAGATTTAGGCAGATTTGTGAACAATATTTGAGAGAAATGGGTTGTTTTTTTTTTTGTATATAGAAAATGTTTTAGATCTTTGAGTTCAGCTCATGAAAAACGGGAGCAGAAACAAAAGTGTTGCGTTTATATTTTTGTTCGGTGTAGAACTCCCAGACAGACTGGGAGCCCTGATCAATCAATGGAGATGGTTATTAAGTTGAAAACACATAAACTGTGGGGTATTTGTGTGATTCAAACAGCTCTCTGTGCACTAAATGTAAAAAAAAAAAAAAATAGACCTGAAGCGTAAAATCCAAACGTCTCCATGTGGATCAGCGTGGATTGACATTGACTCATTTGATAAAATGGAAGCGTATCTGCTCCATGAGAAGTGCGAGTGACGGACGTCGAAAACACTTTCAAAAAGGCTTTCTAAGGGGAAACACTGACTCGGCTAATTCTCGCCAGAAACAAAAACACGGTATCGGTGTGGCACGGTGTACGGAAAGCCTAAAAACCAGGCACTGAGAAAGGAAGTGGCTAACTGTATTGTCGTATAGTTAAAAACAAAGAAACTTGGCTTTATCCGGTGATATTTATTGCCCAGTGGACACACGTTACAGCAAGCATGGTGTTGCTCCTCTTCCTCCGCCGGTGATCTTTGAAGACGATCGCTGCGTTAACTGAGTGCGGCTGTTGAATTGTCAGTTTCAGAAAGTTCCAAAAAGTGTTGGATGCAGCCCAGTGAATTCAGAGTTTTCAGATGCTGATGTTCTGAACCATTCCCATGGTTTGAATTTGCCCGCAGACGCTGATTTGAAAGTGGTTCGCATTTGTAGTTCAGATTTTTCACGTTTGTACATTTCACGGGACCGCATGCACGAGGTATTTACTCATAAATAAATGTAAGGGTGTGTATGTGAACGTGTAGCGTTATGGGGATGTGTAGAGTCATAGCCTAGCGCACGCTGGACCTGTGTTGTGCTGCAGGCTTTATCGCAGCAGAGACAGCTAGCAGAAGCTGGGGATGAAAGCAAGCTTAGGTCTGTATTGTTGAAAACGCTCAGGAGGATGGCGCGCTGCATCTCCTGCAACGGCACAAAGTCTTTCCGTGGCGAGAGGGAAGAAAATGTGGCCTCAAAATGTCCACCTGGTGGTACCCAATTCATTCATAATTCTCTTCCCCAGCCATGAGTCGGACTCCTTCTAACCATTCATTAATTTTTCATGACCTTGGGTGCCGTTGTACGATATAAATATCTGGCTCACCTCAGCAGCGGTGTGGAGTGTGACTTTGAAGTTGTGCCTAATTAAGCGGCTGTATAGTTAACCAGCCGAACAATAAGGCACGGGGCAGATCTTAGGCATGTGGATGACAGCTAATGAAATGCAGACACAAAGCAAAGCGAACAGACGCGCAGAGATAACATCTTCAACTGGAGACACTACTGTATCTAATCAGGCTGTCATACATTAAGCTCCTCAGTACAGTAGGCACACACTGAGTAAGGCAGAGACACAGACAAACACTGTGGAAGCTGCAGACTGTGTGCGTCCATACCAGCCCTGTCTCCTACAGGATGTGTTACCTGCTGTTTATTTGCTTTGTTGAATATGTTTTGGAGGAAATATAATTGCTGATGAGAGTATGTTCAATGCCTGTATATATATATTCTTTTTCAGTCCAGGAAGTGCGGCGTCCTTTAAATAAATCACAGCGCTCTTACGTTAAGCACGCCCCCGGTTTGTGTCCTTTTTTTTTCTACATGTTGTTTGGTTCAGGCCCAGTTAGTTTAGATTAGCAAGGAAAAACCTCAACATGGACGTAGCTAAGTAACGAGCTGGGGTAGATTGGCCTCCTGCTTGAAGTCATCAATGACTTCTAATGAAAAATGGGGAAAAAAACTCTTTCAGAGTGACATCAAAGCCGTTTGTATAATAGAAACACGGTTGTAAATTCTAATTGTGGTAATGGTTGTGATTTAGATTTTGCTGGATTCGACCAGCTAAGGATGAGTAGGTCCATAGTTTCATTTCAGTAGGCTTAAATAGGATCAATAGTGATCGGTCAGCCCTGGCTTCTGATGGGTTAAAATGCAAATACATGCTGCATCTGCTGGTTAGATCCTTAAATAAAGCTACAGAGCCTTGAGAGCCTTTGACTGTGTTTGCCGTTTTGTATTTAAAATCAGAAAGTCTCAAACAGTTGAATCAAGAAGATGGGCAATGGATTTTTATCGAAGCACGTGTCAACTAAATGCTTTTGACTCAATAGCTTAAGACATAATTAAAAACAGAATTTATTGTACACAATGCACAATAGGGTGCACAGTAGGAAACTTAACGAATACAAGAATAGCGGTGCCATGAGCTGTACAGGAATATCCCCCCGACGGTGTCTGGGCACCGGTGGTGACAGCTGAAGGGTGCTGGTTGCAAAGAAAACTGGAGGTGAACGAGGCGGAGGAGGGTTCTTGAGTGTGTTCTTCATTCTTTTTAGTGTCATATGCACAACAATTACAGCGAAGCAGTCGTTGCCATTTGCTGTGCGGATTCTCCACCGCCCTCTGGAGAGCCTCACCGCTGTGGGCTGGGTTGTGTCGGCAGCAGAGAAAAGAACAGTTTAAGAAAGTCTGACAGCGACAAGATGATTGGCTCGCAGAGGTTATAGCGAAAACTGGACGCCCTCAGTCGCCCGATTGAGTTGGAAACAGGAAAAGGAAGACGAGAGAGAAAGAAAAAAGCAGTAAGCACGGAGACAGACTTCCTAATTAAACTTCTGCTGAGCCTCATTTCCTTCCTGATATTGTAAATTCACTGGCTGAACAGGTGGCAGATGAACATAAGAGCTCTGATGTACTCTAAAACAAACACGGAGGTGGACAGCAGCATGAACAATGGATGCCCGTGCACGTCTGTACGTACTACATGAGGTTTCAGCACATGCAGATCCACACGTGTGTGGACGGCAGACGGTTCATGGACGTAAGCAAGTGTGTCATCCTGGATTCATGTCCTCTCTCCTACGAATCGGTATCGACATATCTCTTATTTGACATAACTTTCCATCTTTCCCCTAATCTTAAGTGCTTAAGTGCTATTAATATTCTGACAGTGTTTTGAAAAACACAATCCAGGCAGAATTGCTAAAATATATTGTGCTAATGCAAAGTAGTTGCATATGAGCGTAGTGTAATTCATCGGACGGGCTGCAAACAGAGTCCAGCACACACTGCATGCAGCATGAGTAAGGCGTCCTGGGTGTGTCTGAGGTTGTTAGTTATAGAAGGTGGTTGGGGTGTTCCTCCCTCCCCCACCCCCCCCCCCCTCCAACCGAGCTGTGAAATGCCTGGTTTGTCTGAGGAATGAGAGACCCTGGAGGGCCAAGGGTCCCGAACAAATGAGCTCCCATAAAACTCTTCTACTTATACAGGGACAGGACACAATGCAGACGAGCAACCGCCCAAAGCAGCCTTCATGGTAATTTCACTCTACTATTTACAGCGCCCACCCATGGGTTTCACTGCTCAGTGTTGAAGCCAGTCACCTTCATGTGCAGCATGAAGCATTCATCATATCAGCGGCTGACACATCTAAACAAGTCGGTACACTTTACTTCCTAACAGCAAACACGAGTGGGAATCTGATGATTGCAATTATTCTGTGAAAATGTTTGCAAATTGGGTCAAATAACACCGATGCTGTTGTTGTTCCATGCATTTAGTTCAGCACAAAGTCTTTGCATAAAGAAATATGTTAGATCCGGCAGAGTGTTTGTGCTTGGTGGGAAATTAAATAAAAGCTGCATTGTGGGATGTGCAGGGGAATGTTTTCAGCGAAGCTAATGAAGTTAATTGCTTGAGCTGAAGCGCTTTTATGAGCTGCACCTGGTCCATAAATGACTCCTAATGAGGAGCAACGCAGTTGACTTTTAAAATGCCTCCCTCTAGTGGAAGACAGACAGGCTTCCAAAGCGTCACAGCCAGGCCTCCTCTGCTCTGTATCTCCCACAAACAGAACAGGAATCCGTTTTAATTTGAATCCCCCTGCACCTCTTATTGTAGGCGTGGATGAAAACCGAATAAGATTATGTTTAGTGATTAACGCATGTATGGTGCGAAACGTGAACTGTGAATTTCCTACAGTAACGGCCCTTTAATCTCTCCCAGATTTGAACTCCTTACGTGGCTTCATTTTTTTTTTTTGTTTGTTTTATCAGTTGGCAGCACATTATTACACATTATTCATTCTGACACCAGCTGCAGGGGTAATCAAAATCTGATTCATTTTATCAGAGTTTCAGTCAATAAAGGAAATGAAGAATGAGCCAAAATATGTATTATTATATCATAAATATCCAGATAAAATAAAGCTCACACATTGATTTTTAGTCCGCTATAATTAAAAAGTCTTAATCAAATGTGTAGAATTAATGGAAATCGATACAAGAGGGCATGGTGTGCTTCACAGTTTCCAGTGATAATATAATACTAAAAAGAAGTATAATAATACTTTGTATTGTCTATAAATGCAGAGAATAGAAAGAGAATGAGTTTAATTTCGAGAAACAAAGCATGTAAAGGCAGATTTACAGTACGAGCTGCTGAAAGTGTTCATGTGTGCCTGTAATGTCATTACAAGGGGAAAAAAAATGTTCTAATTCCTCCAACCTCCCCCGGCTTGTATTATACAGCCTATTGGATGTAACATCTGTCTCGTGCAAATCACGGGAGAAGACGAAACGACTGACGACTGTGAGAAACTGAAATTAGAAATAGTGGATTGCAGAAATTCAGCTGATTATTTTCCCATAACCAGCCTACTTCTTAAAAAAAATTGCAATACATGTCAAACACAAAGTCAAAGTTTTTGTTTTGCCTTTTTAAAGGTCATGCCATCTCCCTTTGTGCATCTTAACAGACACATTACATTACAGAGCTTGGAATCTTTAAAAAAAAAAAAGGTTAGGGTTAGGGCTAGGGTTAGGGTTAGGGCTAGGGTTAGGGCTAGGGTTAGGGTTAGGGTTAGGGTCAGAAAGGCTTAACTAGATGTCTAATTTCCTTCCACAAAAAGCGAGAAGAACTGAACTTTCAGCTGATTGTAACAGTTATTTACTGCAACTTCGAGATTAATCTGCAGTATCTTAACAAATAGTTGAAAACAAACAAGTAAAACCTGAGCGAGTGCTTCGCTGAACATTCAGATGGAAAGTAGTCAGTGAATTACAGTCATCTCTATGAACCCTTCGAAATTCTGCATGAGCATCACAACAGGAAGTAAAGACTCAGCCATTACTGCTCATGTACAAATCTACTATACACTACAATTATGTTTTCATGAATTCCACACAAATTCCTCAGTAATTCATCACGTGAACTTACATCTTTAAAGTGCCCCCATGCTTTCTCTTTGTTGTATTGTTTCTGACCATGAAAACAAATACGGCTGAGTCTGAGGGCAGATTCTACACCGATGTTGTTCTTGTAAACACGACCCTTTAGGCTTTATGGAATGGATTTTCTCTAGTCCGGCATTACAACCTGCTTAACATATCCTGGTAAGGCAGGTGGCAGGTGTAAAGGCAGGTGTCATTTTCTAGTTTTCTGATTCGAATTGAAGAAGTTTATTAAATGAAGAATTAGACTTTTCAATAGAACAGCTTCATTACCATATGTCATTTATTTTCTGCTGTTTAATGTGCTGTTGCTGAATATCTATTGCTGCGCGTTACCTTGTTTTAAGAGGCTGCTGGTGTTTAAATGTGAGACAGATGTAAAACCCTAACCCTAACCCTAACCCTTAAAACAACACGTTCAGTTTGACCTCTGCAGTAATAGTGGTGACATCTGCAGGTGGAGTAGTTTTTGTTGTTGCACTCATGTCCTTTCAACTCTGCGACCTGTCCTAAAGGAAAAGTTTACTGCTCATAAGTCTTGTGTCTAATTAGAAATGATCATTTTCTTATTACTGAATTCTAACGTGTTTCTCCTACAACCCTCCACCACCACGTTCGCCCTTCAGGAGAAATGAGAAGCAAAGGAATGAATAAATCTGAGAAAACAGATTCTGTGTGGCAGAAACGCAAGTTTTTATGGTATCAAGTATGTCTAATGTGTTACTGACGAATGGTTTGCAGTCAATAATTCAAGGAACGAATGAGAAGTATGAATGAAATGGGAAGGAAAAGTTATCATGATGCACATATGATTTATTATCAATTTTAAAGTGATATAAAGACAACATGTTAGCCAACACACCTGATTCTAATGAACAGGTCACTATCAAGCTTCTGCAGAACTTCATGGCAAGCAGATCATTTGAATCAGATGTGATTTTGCTTTAAATTGATTGTAATATTGAGGCACTTGCATTGTGGGTGAAAGGCTGCCGCACATTGTAAGAAAAGCTGTCAATGATTTCTTGAAGTTAAACAAATCGATGTAATGTGTTAATGTAGTGCGCATGTTTGCGTAGAGGTGGTCCGGTGTCTTCTCTAAAGGAGGAGAACCGTGCTGAGGACCCTGTAAGCCATGGAGAAGGTGACCACCAGGCCCAGCATGAAGGACAGCGCCCTGCAGGGCTGCGGCAGAGCGCCCACGTAGGCGATGGTGTGGAAGATCCGAGAACCGGCGAAGAGGCGGAAGTGAAGCAGGGCGGATGAAAGCTCAGGTCCGGTCAGAGTGTAGAGCAGGCCGACCAGCACGAAGGGAACAACGTTCTCCAGGTCGTTCAGGTGACACCTGGAGAACAAAAAAGATCACATGAGTGAAGCGCGGTTGTATTGACTGACTGAAATCAGCTGTTAAATGCTTCAGAGTGATTGGCTCGTGCACTGCTGTGTGGCAGTCCAATCATGCTCACATAGGTGCAGTAATCTGTCTGTGTAGGTTTAATCTGACATTTATCCCAGGGCTATTCTTCAGATTTAGATTTACCATTATGGGGTGTGCTTGATACTAGTTTTTTTTTTCTTTTTAATTCATTCATCTGTTTGGATAACGCTGGTTAGATTTAACAGAATGACAAGCTCTTACCAATAGCATCTAATGCTTAAGAGCAGAAGCCAGAGGAGTTTTTGTTACCCTAAATGTCACTGTTCTTAGGACACCAGGTGTTATTTGTACCTGCGGACTCGCTCCACCTCGGGGTCTAAACCGACCAGTTTCTTGTCATGTGTGGAGGAAACTAATTTGGTGTCTTCTAGGTTTGCAAACACCTGACAAGAAATCACAGAGCAGGTTTGATTAAAAACATTGTTTGTCTTTATGGATGATGCTACATTATACAGTATTATGTTACAGGTGGAAAAAAAAAAAAAAAGCACCTTTCTTGTCAGGCGAAAGTAAGTGGTGAAAGGTGACATGAGCATCATCTTCACGGCGACAATAGTGGCGTAAGTAAAAAACGCCCGGACAACCTGGTTGTCCATCATTGAGCCCTCCGATGACATTCTGTGAGAAATCACTGGAGAACAGAGATGCATATTTAATGCTGCTACACTTTAGATGTCAGAGCATCATCACCTCAGTGCACCGTTACATCAGCTCAGTTACAAAATACCATAAATATTTCAATAGCAAACCTGACAGCAAAACAAAGAAAGCCGCCCTGTGATGTGCAGGGTAACATTCACCTACAGGATATTAGAAATGCTTAGATTTTCTGGATTTAACATCACAGTACATGTTAAATCTGTCATCCCCGCCTTTGCTAGTTGGTATCAAATATTGTGGCCAAAACCCCAAAGCAACTACATCAAGAGAAACATGTTGCAGCACATATAATAAAGGTGCACCGGGAGTATCGTATGAAGTATATAATTCAGAATCCTGAGAGACATGCTGCAAATTCAGAAATGATGCTGTGATGGCTGCAACTCTGCCACACTTTCTTTTGCCCCGAGCCTCCAACCACTAATACCATGGGGGTTACACCCATGGTATTATTAAAGCATGCCCTGCATCATTTCTACATCAGGAGTTCTGATGCATATTCCTAAATATGTTTTTGCAAGGAGGATGGACCAACTGCAAAGTTTTGCACCGGCCCTGGATCCCCTGTAGATCTTTAAACAGGGACCGGCACTGCCACAGTTAAATGAAGGAAAATCCCCTCAGTTAAAGACCCCCAGAGGCATTATTTAGTTGCCATTGCGGTCCAACATGAAGTTAGACAAACAGCACGTTTCATGAACCTGTGAAGGCGAAATGGATCAACAATCATAAATGAAGAGGATGAGGTGTGCAGTTAAGAGTGGATCTTACCTTGTTGCCTGCACAGTCACTGTGAATAATAAAGACAAGTCCAAAGATCGGTTATTTATGGCTGCCTAGTATTTATTCTGCAGTTGAGCAATCAGTGACAGAGGCGCTGACCTGGAATGACTTATGGCGCTTTTCCACTAGTACCTACTCGGCTAGACTCGACTCGACTGGTTCTTTTAGGTTTTCCACTAGGTGTCAGTACCTGGTACCAGGTACTATTTCAGTACCTACTCGGCGGGGGTTCCAAGCGGGCTGAGTCGAGCCGGAAATGTGACGTCAACAAACT
This sequence comes from Pempheris klunzingeri, assembly GCF_042242105.1. Taxonomy (NCBI): domain Eukaryota; kingdom Metazoa; phylum Chordata; class Actinopteri; order Acropomatiformes; family Pempheridae; genus Pempheris; species Pempheris klunzingeri. The sequence goes on from NC_092033.1 coordinate 16,396,696, forward strand.
GCAGGCCACTGATTGGCCAGGGAGTGACGCCACTGGATGAGTCATGAGAGCGACTCGTTCACAAGAATCAAACCCACCATTTTTAAAACTCTGGAAACAGACTGTTTTTATTATTTCTGTGCAAATTCCGGGTAAACACAAACCAAACGCTCCATGTCCTTAGTTGTGTTTGTGTTTGTGTCGCATACAAATTACGCCACTGGAGTTTCGGGCCGCCTTGCTATGACGACCCCGCCCACTTTGAGGTGGTACGAGTTGAGTAGAGCCAAAGGAGTTACTGTTGTTGAGCAATAATTAAATAACAGATATGTTACAACACATTTCAACCACTTTAGATTGAATATGGACATAATTCCTATCTGGACTGGCAACATTTGAAGTTAGATTCTTGTCTGAACGTTGCATAAGGTATGTCTGGTAGTCAGGTTCAGAATGAAAGGACCAAAGTGCAGAGACTGGCTGATCTTCTAAGTGTGAAATAACACAACTTGTAAACAAACAAACGATGAGGGCAGGTGCAGGTGTAAATCCAAGAACAGCTACTAAAAGAATACAAGGACGAAACCCAACCTCACATTGACGACAAAGTGAGAAAGCATGAGGGCGGGTGTGTGAGGCGGAGAGCATATGAGGGAGGTGAAGACTGCTGAATCAGACACTGAACAGCTGCAGACAATCACAAGGTAACGTAAAAGAAGACTACAAAATAAGAGGAAATGAAAATAAGGGCTGAACTGGGTGGATTTTACTCTCAAAATATTTCATATGACTGACTTTCTTACATTACCAGATTTAACACGTGACTCACAAAGACACAAAGTTGATAGAAAAGTTTATTCAAAATACATTTTCCATTCATGACAAAGCCAAAAAGGGTCAAAGGGAATGCACGAAATGAATGCAAAGAATGATTGAAATCAAGGTCAGAGATAGCTGCAGCAAGAGTGAACTGTAAAACAGATTCAGGTTTGACAAAGGTCTCATGTCATGTAGGTTCTTCTCTAAAGGAGGAGAACCGTGCTGAGGACCCTGTAAGCCATGGAGAAGGTGACCACCAGGCCCAGTATGAAGGACAGCCCCCTGCAGGGCTGCGGCAGAGCGCCCACGTAGGCGATGGTGTGGAAGATCCGAGAACCGGCGAAGAGGCGGAAGTGAAGCAGGGCGGATGAAAGCTCAGGTCCGGTCAGAGTGTAGAGCAGGCCGACCAGCACGAAGGGAACAACGTTCTCCAGGTCGTTCAGGTGACACCTGGAGAACAAAACCAGCACAACAAGCAACATGACTCACTGATGCATCTATTAGCACATCACTGCTTGTTATACATGGTTAGGACTCCATACATTAGATAGTTTACAACATAAACACTGAGATACAGCACACTGCATTGTCCAAGGACAGTCTTTAATCTGATAGCCTATAATTATTTTGATAATGATTTATTATAGTGATTACACAAAATGAAAATGGTTAAAATGTAACATGAGTTGGTACAAATGGTGGCTTTTGGCAGCCTCAGTCCAAAACTATTAAAAGCGCCTTTATAAAAACCCATATAAGTAAAGAAAAAATATATCTCTAGACTACAAGTCCTGCACAATATTTCTGATAATCAAATGCTACTCGGTCAATTATGACTTGAAGCATAATTGATCGTGTGCATTTCGAGGCCAGACTGGCTCACCTTCGAACTCGCTCCACATCTGGATCGCTTCTCAGCATCTTCTTCTTCTCCTCCGCAGACTTTCTGGCCACATCTTCCTCATTTGCAAAAGCCTGAATGAGATGATACACACAGTGTGACTCTATCTCCTACAGTCTGCATACCAGACGTTAGGTTTAAAAGGTTCCATCATGCAAATGAGAGAATATGCAGAAACTGTGAACATGATAATATTGTTTCTTTTGTAAGTTGATGACATTCCAAACTTTTTGTTTTTCTTTCTGGTCATCTATTTTTTTTTTACAAGCTGGGCTGAATAATGCCTGGGGCCTCATACACAGTTACATATAATCATTAAAACCATTGCAAAACCGACTTGTCTTGTTTAAACAGATGTAGAGAAGCGCTGCCGTTGTTACCTACCCCTCTGGTGAGGCGGTAGTATGCAGTCATGGGCGCCATCAGCATCATCTTCACGACGACAATTGCCGCATAGGTGGTGAACGCCTTAAATACCTCATCTTCCATCAGCTTTTCCATCTCTGCTGGTTTCCAGCTGAATGACAGAGAGGAAGAGATGGGAGCTAGTTTCTCAATTCTGTTTCAGACATATTCCATTCAATCTAAACCAATTTCTAGTTTTCAGTGCGTGCAGATGGTTTATAACTTACATCAAAATTAAGACACATCACACAACTCTTCTCAACTCCACTACCCCGTGCTATATATTGAATAAATATGTGTCTTCGTTTTGATGGACTTGAACTGAAGCTCACACTGATCTGCACCTTGCTCTCTTTGAGTAAGAGATCGTGACCCAAACAAAATAAGACAGGCAAAAAGTCAAGGATGCATTTAAACAGTGTTCCGAACAGAAGAACACAGCGGAGAATACAGTGCTGCCTGCAAGAATATAAATGCACGGAGTGTGTGTATAGTTGAAAAAGTGATTTCAGTGGGAAAAAAAAAAAAAAAAAGGCACAGCCCTGCTGCAGCGTGGGAGCAAAACCACGGAAGGAACTAGTTTCAGTTAGTAGACAAGTTTTAAAACAAGTCTTGTCTAAAAGCAACAGACTCAGGAAGCCATAAACGATCTACTGTCAAAAGCTGTAGAAGAAATATGAAGGATAATTTGCAGTTCAATGGCTCAACTTACGTCTCCCGTCGTGACTCAGCAGAAGTGGAGAGAGCTTGTTGCATGAAAACAATCTGACCTGTCACCCAGATACTCAGCAGGCGGGACAACACACAACTTCCTGTATGGGAGTGTTGCTCCACTTGCCTGCATTCACACCGCAGACACACACACACACACACACTCATTGGCATTCATTGGAGCCGTGCCTAAACAGGGTCATCATATCTGTGGGGGGAAGCCCTCCGAATGCATGTATGTCTACAGAGGCTGGAGATCTGTCTGCAATTAAAACTGTCAGATAAAACTAACACTTTTTCAAGCACTTTTGTTTGTTACAAATGCCAGATATGTAATTTTTTTAATACAGAATCCATGGTTAAATTAAAAATGTGTGTTTTCACATACTTCCTCTTATGTAGGTAGTGACAGCAATATTTCTATAGTATACTGTTAAAGCTGAACTCACCCTATGTAGGTTAATAGTAGAGTTCCTGAGTTTATTATTTTCTATAACAGCATGTGAAGTGGTGTAATTTTATTTATAAAAGTCTTAATTCATTTAAAAAAAAACATAATTGTGATAATAAAATATGATATAAAAAGAGCAAATGTCTGATGGCCGAGGCAGTGAAGCATCTCCCAAGCCTCAGTGCAACATTTACATGTCATGTGTCCGTGCATTGGAATCAATAAAACTACTCTAAAAAGGTTTTCTAAGATTACATCCAGTTAGAAGCTGATAAGACTTTTATTGATCCTGTATGTATGTTTTTTTTTTTTTTTACTCACACTACACATTTTAATCAGCCCGTCTGCTTGACCCCAGTTAGTTCACACTGACGACAAACACAAAACCCATTGGTCAGTTTTTTGTCTTTCGACGATTCCAATTAAGTTCATTCAAATAGCGCAATGCTGAGGAGAAAGGTGGTTGTTCAACTCTTCTATAAACTGATAGTACAAAGAAAAAAGGTAAAATATGGAGTCACAAATGGCTGAAGATGCAATTCTGCAGGGACGTTTTTTTTTTTTAATCACACTACAATATTAGCAATAACATACAACGTATTATTCCAATAATGTTCAAGCAATTCATCAGGTTTAGCTTCAGACTGGTAGAAGCTGCATAATAACTTGGAGTTGCCTTGGAATTTGTTTGTCTTGGTTTTGGAGTTGCTGGGCTGGACTTGTGACCCGATTCGGTGCTAGTTGGACTTAATGTGGCCTTAAATTGGGACAAAAAAAATCAGCTAAGGAAGCAAGACAGACTTAATAAAAAAAATAGCTCTTTGGGGTCCCCCTGGTTGTCAAGAATTGCCCTAAACCAGACACTTACCTTCTTTATGCCTTGAGCCATTTATAGGCACTTGATTTTGTCAGCTTTATTTTTTTTTTTATCATGACTTAAATACATGGTTAACATCCCATTCGAGACATCTCTTTGTAGTTTCATTTTTTTTTTTTTTAAAGTGCACTTCCAGTTACAAAAGAGAGAAATAGTTCAGCATTTTTGGAATTTCTACTTTTTGTTAAAAAAAAAAAATCAGTTTGGATCTCTGCTTTTTGAATTATTCAAAAGAGAGTGGGAATCAAGAGTGTGTACAACAACTAGTGCATGACGGGAGTGTGTTCAGTTCAATGCATTTTTAATTCCACTAATTTAAAATGTCCCTCTCAGGTTAAACTGACGTAGGTCGTAACATTGCGAATGAAGGAGCGGGTAATGTTGACCACGCATGCAGGCTGCAGCTTCAGTCCGACCTGTGACACATCATGCTTCTGATTACAAGGTCATATTTCATTACTGTGTGCTACATGAATGTACACCTACAGAGAGCACGCTGTCAGTGCAGTCAGTTCCATATAATTCAGACATCTATACATTTAAATGAAATTACCAACCCCAGTAGAAAGCACCAGACCCTCATTCAACCCCCGTCAGGTCTCTTGTTAATGCAGGTCCTGTAATGACCCATTTAGACTGGCTCCAGATGTGGGTTTATCCCCCTCATCTGAGAGGGGATTTTGCTGTAGTGTTCAAGACAGTTCAAAGCTGTTTCAAAACCTCAAGAGTGAATTGGGAGCATATTTTGAAAGAATCAGGGAGTGTACTTTCTCTGTGTGCAACTTGAGTATAAAAAGCACATCACATTTTAGTGTGTCGTGTCTATGCATGTTAACCTTTTCATACGTCATTTAACGCCGTTCTTCTTCCGCAGGCAAGTTAGCAATAATAAATACACAATGTCCAGCTATGCTTTTAAAGTAAAGCTTGCTGAGAAACATTCCCAGTTAAGTTTAGGCTCCAAAACTGCCTCATTGGGTTTAGGAAGAGATGATGGTTCGGCTTAAAAATGATGAAAGTGAAGTTATGCTATGTTAGAAAGAAATATTCATCTCCTGTGTGAAGGTCCTGTGTTTCCATGTAAATATCAGAGTTTGTCAACACAATGGATAAGAATTTTCTATAGAAATGACAAGTTTGTTGATGATGTTCATATCAAATGTGTCTCAAATAATGAGGTACAAATATGTCAAAGTAATCCCTGTGACCCAAACGCTCAGGCTTTGACTGCTGTGAACACCAGGTTTTCAACAGGTTTTTCAATTTTTCTGCCCAGGTGACATCAGTTAGATACAGATTTCTTGATATGATCATCTGGCTGAAGGCACAGCACAAAGACTCCGCCACCCTGCTCTTGGGACTTTTCCAATCATTCTGCTCGAGACTACTCAAGACAACATGTTTGTTACAGTTTGATTTCTGGTAATGGTTCAAGGATGGATTGATACTGGCTGTTTGTCACCTGGCTTCACTTCACTTTGAAGCTGCAGGTTTTGCCATGCATTATGCTGTTACAGTGTATATTCTGTAGCTAAAGCCTGTTGAAATTGGTCTTAGCATGTTGCACGGCCAATCTGGCAGGCATATTTTGTCCTCTCACAAGCTGGAGCAACTTTGGACTAATGCTGGATTAATATTGTAATATCAAGATACAGCTGAGTAAAACTGTAAATGTGAAGCTTCAGTTGAAGCCAAATGAATAATGAGAGTAGCATGCTGTATGCCGGCGGCTGTTTTGTGATGTATTTATAATACATAATACACTGCTGCACTAGCATAGCACTGGCACTCGCTTTGCTCATACATGGAAGCACACTCTGTGCGTGTGTTTGCGTGTGAGTGTGTGTTGCTGCTGTAAAGGCATTGATATAACTATTGTGGAACTTTCATTAGCACCTAACCACTAGTTAATGATACCATAACCATAAACTGAGTAAAAGGAGTGGATGTAGTGCCTTAAACCTGCATTCTTCCAAATGGCCAGCAGGGGCGACTCAACTGGATTCAAGAGGCCCAGTTGAGTGGAAGTCAACAAGAAAATGATCCTACTTCTCACTTAAGTTATTACCACAGTACACACTAATGACTTTATGATCTCAGTCACTCAGATCTCTCTCACTAGCTCAATCATTTGTCCCCGATTATTTCAGATTAGATTTCTGCGCAGCGCGGCGATGACGTTTTCCGGTTTAGAGGCCTACTGTGTGGTGATAGTCACAGTAGAAGCGCAGCTAACCTCAGCTGACGTGGCGCCGTGGAAACGCCGGCGGAGATGAATGCTTAGACACGTTGGGCGGTGCCTGCTAAGGCTTGCGGGAGCCGACCAATCAGAGCAGACTGGGGGGGGGGGGCTTAAAGAGACAGGAGCTGAAATGAAGCACAGCCTGTCAGAGAGTGAACTGAGGGGCTGCAAAAAGAGCAGGATACATAAGGATTTTTCAAAACTATGAATCATACAAAGTCCCAGAATAAAATAAAAGCCAGATATAACAGGTCCCCTTTAAATGTAATGCTCAACTATCATTATAAAATGCCCGTTATTGTTTTATTGTTGAGCTCATGACCACAGAAAAAGTTGGGAAAGTTATCAGGAAACACATTTCTACTCACAAAAACAAAAGTGCCCCCTAATTTTCCCCCGGTGGATTCCACTGCTGTTTTCAGTACAGCCAGCCTCTCTCCTCTCTGTTCTTCATCCTTCCATTAAAGCGCAGTGAACACACTGTCTCCCGACTGTGGCTAGACTTTAGTCAAGATCACTTTTGTCTCAACATTGCTGTCATTTCCCTTTAATCTGACGCGTGTCACGTTGGTGTGTTTTGAGAGCCAGGTGCTTAAAACACTCCGTCTGAGCTTGAACAAAGAGCCATGTCTTACCAGCATGAGGCGCTTTGAAAAGTGTGCAAAACACCTGATAAAGAGACCAAGCTCGTTATTTCTCCCCGTTCACCAGCCGCTCTCCCTGTCACAACCCAGTAAGCCCAGTGCAGTCGCATTGCTGGGAGCGTATATATCAGTTTGGGAGGGGAGTCACAGTCTGTTACGGGGAGCTGTGAGCATGTCTGTGAGTCTGCCGAGGAAAAACAGAATGTTGATAATGTGTCTATTTAGCCCGAGGCGTGTTTTCCATGATTTGACATGCTGATACATGTGGAACCATGATGCTAATGACAGGTGACACGCTTCACAGATGATGTTAGTTTTCTCAATTCCTCTCATTTCCCCTCTGCTCTGCGCTGCAAAGGTTTGTCTGTACAGGAGGCGCTTCAGCCGTGTTCCTCGGCTGCCCGTCTCGTGCATTCCACAGAACAGACACACTTCTGTGGGAATCAATACAGCCAATCCAATCTGGTTCTGTGGGTTTGAACAATGTCAGTCTGAAAATCATGCTTTTTTATTGAAGAACCCAGCAGTGGGTCCCTCAGTCAAAGAGATATAAAGATTTTTTTTGGCAGTAACATTACATTTCTCTGCAGTAACCAGTTTACTATTTGAAATTGATTTTTTTTTTCTTGTCAGGGGCTGCCAGTGATCAATACATTATGATCACATATCATGCCATTGCAGCAAAATATTCGTTTTTTTCTTCTCTGCTTTATTTACACGGTGCCGCAGGATTCCAATCGGAGCCCCGCCCAAATGAAATGGAGGCTAAGCGCAGATGGATCTTAAATATCAGCAGCCAGGCGTCATCGTTTGTGCAGCAGATTCCCCAAGAAAAATAATGTCCTGTGATTTCCCACAAGGAGCGGTAATGGCAAAAAGCTGCATTGATTCCTCGCCAGAACTGCCAGTAATTGGGATGCTGGCCGCGATATGCTGCCATTGATTTCTTATGGTAGCCAGATTATGCTGCTGGTGTAGGACAACAATGACTAAATAACAACCTGGCCAATGATCTTAATGCCAGAAGCCAAGCACCGCTATTGATTTCATTACAGAATGCCTCCCAGGTTCTAGGCACATACATTTTTTTATTGATCAGCATCGGTGTCCACATTACTTTCAGCACTGTCAACCGCAGCCAATCAGTGACAGCAGAATGCTGAGTGCATGGGATTGCATAGGTACAGTGGGGCACAATAAATTTGGCAACATGTAATCAGGGTTTGGAAGGTGACCCCCCGACTGACAGAATTGATAAGTGTGAGCATTTTTCGCTGCAACCTGTGGGATAAACCATAGATATCGAATCATTAACTTGTCCAATTGGGTTTCATTTGACCCTATTCACATCTCTGTAGCCCAAGGGCAGCAAGAAAATAAGAAATCAGACTTGCACCTATAGGCAGGAGAAACTGCTCAGATAAGACTGTATTGATGATAGGTTGGAGGTAATTTGTTCCGCCTAAACCACAAAATAGAGGAATGATATCAACTGGACGGACTGACAACAAAATAATGGTTAAAGCCATAATACCAGTAATTGGTTGATTTTTGTTGAACTGGAGCATGATGACACCGTCGCAGCCCAAAATGTATGGGCTGTAGAGAGGGTCACGCGTGCCTTTTTTCCAAGGATATTCAGGAGGAAGGGTTAGTTAATGGTTTAGGATTTCAAGATGAGCACAAACATGCTTTGCTTGCTTGTGTGGAGATTCTGGTCTGATTCTATATGAACAGAGTCTTGAGATAACTTTTATTAATAAGAGGTGCTATGTAAATAAATGCTGATTGATTGCTGTCTCATGAATTATAGAATTATCATTAGATCATCCTGAAGTGTTTGTAAAATCCATGAATGTGTTTAAAATCTAAGTTTACTTTTTTACGCAATGCTCTAAAATGCTCCTCCTTCGTTGATATATATATACAGTGGGGCAAAAAAGTATTTAGTCAGCCACCAATTGTGCAAGTTCTCCCACTTAAAAAGATGAGAGAGGCCTGTAATTTTCATCATAGGTATACCTCAACTATGAGAGACAGAATGAGAAAAAAAAATCCAGAAAATCACATTGTCTGATTTTTAAAGAATTTATTTGCAAATTATGGTGGAAAATAAGTATTTGGTCAATAACAAAAGTTCATCTCAATACTTTGTTATATACCCTTTGTTGGCAATGACAGAGGTCAAACGTTTTCTGTAAGTCTTCACAAGGTTTTCGTTTTCACACACTGTTGCTGGTATTTTGGCCCATTCCTCCATGCAGATCTAGAGCAGTGATGTTTTGGGGCTGTCGCTGGGCAACACGGACTTTCAACTCCCTCCAAAGATTTTATATGGGGTTGAGATCTGGAGACTGGCTAGGCCACTCCAGGACCTTGAAATGCTTCTTACGAAGCCACTCCTTCGTTGCCCGGGCGGTGTGTTTGGTCATTGTCATGCTGAAAGACCCAGCCACGTTTCATCTTCAATGCCCTTGCTGATGGAAGGAGGTTTTCACTCAAAATCTCACGATACATGGCCCCATTCATTCTTTCTTTTACACGAATCAGTCGTCCTGGTCCCTTTGCAGAAAAACAGCCCCAAAGCATGATGTTTCCACCGCCATGCTTCACAGTAGGTATGGTGTTCTTTGGATGCAACTCAGCATTCTTTCTCCTCCAAACACGACAAGTCGAGTTTTTACCAAAAAGTTCTATTTTGGTTTCATCTGACCATATGACATTCTCCCAATCCTCTTCTGGATAATCCAAATGCTCTCTAGCAAACTTCAGACGGGCCTGGACATGTACTGGCTTAAGCAGGGGGACACGTCTGGCACTGCAGGATTTGAGTCCCTGGCGGCGTAGTGTGTTACTGATGGTAGCCTTTGTTACTTTGGTCCCAGCTCTCTGCAGGTCATTCACTAGGTCCCCCCGTGTGGTTCTGGGATTTTTGCTCACCGTTCTTGTGATCATTTTGACCCCACGGGGTGAGATCTTGCGTGGAGCCCCAGATCGAGGGAGATTATTAGTGGTCTTGTATGTCTTCCATTTTCTAATAATTGCTCCCACCGTTGATTTCTTCACACCAAGCTGCTTGCCTATTGCAGATTCAGTCTTCCCAGCCTGGTGCAGGTCTACAATTTTGTTTCTGGTGTCCTTTGACAGCTCTTTGGTCTTGGCCATAGTGGAGTTTGGAGTGTGACTGTTTGAGGTCTTGGACAGGTGTCTTTTATACTGATAACGAGTTCAAACAGGTGCCATTAATACAGGTAACGAGTGGAGGACAGAGGAGCCAGAAATCTTGCTTGTTTGTAGGTGACCAAATACTTATTTTACTGAGGAATTTACCAATTAATTCATTAAATCCTACAATGTGATTTCCTGGATTCTTTCCCCCCATTCTGTCTCTCATAGTTGAAGTGTACCTATGATGAAAATTACAGGCCTCTCTCATCTTTTTAAGTGGGAGAACTTGCACAATTGGTGGCTGACTAAATACTTTTTTGCCCCACTGTATATATGACCGTGAACGTGTCTGTCAGACATAATATCTGTGGACTGGTTGTCTGGACTATCTGATTCTGAAATAAAGCAGCTCCTTTAGGCCTGCAGGCCCTGTGATGCACATTGGTCAAAGGACAGCTATAAACTAAGATAAAGACGAGGGAAACGGCTGTAAAACAATGAATACATTATTCTAAGTGCTGCAAATACTACTGCAATGACTATTATCACAATTTGGGCCATGAGGTCTGATAAAAATTTAACACTTTCATGGAGCTGAATCAGTAAATTATTTCATGGCTTCACTGGTGTGCAGGGATTCAGCAGACAGTCGGCCAGCTCTGCCAGTGAAGAAGGTGTGCCTGAAAAACTCCATTTTAAAGCTTCAAAGCTTCTTGCGGCATTATTATTGTGATTTACAAATGTATTAAACAAACATGAGAAAGTTTTACAAGTTAAAATAACTTCAGGTTATTTGGCTAACCGAGCATCATCTGTCTTCCTCTCCAACTGTTCAGCAGTTCCAGTTAATATTTAATCTTTATTATTGATAGTACGTGATATTAATATTACCCGCACTGCTGGTATGTGCTTTTGAAAGTCAGTGTCAGCCTTTTTCATATTCAGTGTCTCTTCCAGAATTAATCTTCAAACTCTGCTTAAAAGCCAAACTAAAGACTTGAGTGATACTAATGAGGAGTACCCTTTGAATTAGGGACTAATCTGTTGAGTCAAACATGCGCACACACATCCATGCGCACCTTGTCATCCAGTGACTTAGTGTATTTGTAATGGTTTTGCCTGATGGGGGTAGCCTGCCCTGGTGCTCGGGGTGCTGAGCCCAACCACCTACAACAGACTTTTCTCTTCCAAATGGCTCTTAATGAAGAAGCTCATTAAGGATTAGCGGTTGCTCAACACTCTTAATGAGGGCCACACAGCTGCTCATTAGGCTCAGGCCTTGAGGCTTTGTCTTTTCACCAACCACTGATTGCAGCTCACCACCTTCTTCACATCCACCTTTTTGGCAAGCTATTCCGTCGGAGTGATTGATCAAGCAGGTGAGCACATCTTGCAGCTTTAAAATCTATGTCACTGGCTGCTAAAGGTTCAGACATGTTTGAAATCAGAATAAAGGTCAAACTGCCCCAAAAGCCCCTATAGGCAAAGACGCTCACTACACTGCGTGAAAGGTTAAAAGCAGCACTTTTTTCAACATTCAACCCAAAACCAGCATCTTTCCATAACCTTAAGTGTTTCTGTTGTGGCCCACACATGGGCCTCTAATGTATTCCCACCATTCGCCCTGGCCACATCCCCACGACGTGTGCGGACCAAGACCACGGCACTGAATGTGATCCACGCAGCATTTGAAAATGCATTCAAATGTATAATGCACTCACTTTTCACAACTCTTTACCGGTACCAAACGGTCAGAGACGATGTAAATCAGTGTTGGGTTCGAAAGTAACATTATTGCTTTATTTGTCACTCCCTGCGAACAGTAATTCATTACACTACTCGTTATATTACTTTTCCCGTTACGCTCCAAAAGACTGTCCTTTTTTAATATTTAGACTTTGCATTTGTACCTCTGAGTGGATGTCAGGGTAAGTTGTTTTTTTAGTTTTCAACCTACAAATCCACAGAAGTTTGGCTACAGGCTAGATGAAAAGGACACTTGTGGGGAAATGGCTGGGATGGTGTCTGCAGGGTCAGGGCTGCTGACACAGCGTTGTGTCATTGAATCCACGCTGACTCTGTCCTCTGTAAACACCTGGCTGTGTTTGGATTCCTGTCAGCTGCCAGCTAACCTGCCTGCACCAGGGGGCCTGTTCCATAAAGCACACTAAGAAAAGGTAGAGTTTAAGTCCCATCACCTTACAAAGTCGGGGATAAAGCAGTTCCATAAAGTTCATGCGGTCAGAATTATTTCACACAGTATGTGAAGTATTCAAAGTGGGAATGCTATTCACAAGCGGCAATGTGGATCAAATGGATCCACTATGGCAACAGCAGTGGTAAAGAGAGAGCAGCAATGTTCACAGCCACTGAGCAGCACTTAAACATATGAAAAATTCAAACATCTAACCAAAAGAGGTAATAAAGCTGCCACAAACAAAACCAGACAGATCAGAAAACGTGTTTGCTATTAAAATGTCTCATAGCCTACAAGAATGCATAGATATTAAACCCCAAGGCTGCAAATGCATACATGTTTACTCATTTTACATGTTTTTATGTATATGTATTTGAATGTTGTCGGCAGCAGCACTAGCACTAACTTTCACCAATATACTAACCCATATGGTTTACAATGTACTTAAATTATTTTCATGTCTGCTCAATGGGATGAAATCAACGGTGTTCGTATGTAGCCTATTGATTCATTGATTTCATCTCCCCGCCCACCTAAAGCGTGTGGGGAATCTGCCTGTAAAGTTAGTGAAACATAAAAAGCTCACAGACAGACAGGAAGCCTTGATCAATCAATGGAGACATGGTAACGTTTATGTGATTTAAACATCTGTCTGTGCACCAAGACTCTACTACTTCTTCTTCTTCTTCTTCCTCTCCTTGTGGTTTACTGGCGTATGAGGTGGCAACCAAAGTAATGAGTTTTGACTGATAGATATTATTGCTGAAATGTGATTAGTAATTTGTTACAGTGCTTAGGTAGTAATATTATTACTGCCCAACACTCATCTAGATACAAGATAGAGCACAGCATGCAGCAGCTGGAATCCTTTTACAATGACAATGATGTTCAATGAACACTGACTCTTAGATGTTATTATGATGAAGGCATAACATCCCTGCTGCCTACAGTGTGAACGGTAGTCATTAAACGCTGAGATAATTGAGTTATTTCTATCCCGTGTAACATACATTGTGAGGGATGCACACTGATGAGAGGGAACTTCCTGTTCTCGCCAGCGCCGCCTTTAAAGAAGGTTGATGGGACAGACGTGGATGGAGAATTTAAACGAGTCGACGCCAGCTTCGGGTTTTAAGTGATTCTGGGTGTGTGTGATCAAGCCTTCCTTATCTCGAGTTCACTTTGGACCTTCATCTGGCCAGCCAGCTGAGGTTAGTGAATAATAAGGAGATCTCAACCAGCATTAATAGCTCCGCTGCGTGCTGGGAGAATGCGTCTGCTTTATGAGTGAGCAGAAGGACATGCCTATGGATGAATTTCTTAAGTGATCTTGTTTCAGAGCTGATTAGCACACTGTCACTGTGATACTGCAGCGGGCCAGGGCTAATGGATAGCATTCACATTGAGTGATCCTTATTTATAATATCATGCGCTGATGACCTTTATGCTCACAACCTTTTAAAATGCTACAGAGTCATTCTTTTCCGAGCACTCCTGCCAAGTAGGTTGGGGCACTTTATCTGATCTCTGCAGTGTTTTAGCTCCACTGAGTTGGCCGTGGTGTCACGAGAGCTTCAGGTAGCATCACGCACACATATACAAACACTGTTTCCATAGTCCTGTATTATTATACTGTTAGTGTCTTAGATGTTTTGGAATTGGTTTGTTCCTAGAGTAAAGGTGAGGTCACATTAGCCATCAGTTTAACAACTGGCCTGCATTCAACCCAGATGAAGTTTGTCATATCATGGATAATAAATAGTGAGCAGATCCATTACATAATGGAAACAATGTATGAGAGCAGTTCTGCAGCTCTACCAGCCAGCTGTTATTATACTTTTGCAATACTTTCAATACAGAAGAGGAGAACGGGGTTGGTGGTAGGTGATTGGGCATTGCATAATCAAACATTTATGAAAAAGAGCTTTAATTTTAGCCCACTTTTCAGTTGCTAGCTAAAGACTTGTGGTAGTTAGCACAAGGGGCCGGTTGTCTCACTGCTCCAGGGACTGTGACGGCAATTAGATGTTACATAATGAGTTGTTACGAAACTATGGCTTTAATAAAAGCTAGACATGTTTCGACATGTATTCATCGTGGCTCACATTTTTAATTTTTTTTCATTAACGATTCCCTAATTTTTCACTACTTTTAGAGCCTTTTTATAGGGTCCCCCCCCATGATACCTTTTTTTCATTTTCTGAGACGTTGTATAGGGGAAAATAAAAGAAGAGTACTTCAATTTGCCATGTATTGTTGTACTTGTACTTTGTTGTCTACTTTTTTATCAGGTATATTATATCGGGTAAAATATACCTGATGTTAGTGATGGTGTTACTAATTGTTAGGTTAGTGTTCTAGGGTTAAACAACTCTACCTTAAAAAGACTTTGGTACAAATGTGTTTTTTTTTTTTACTGAAACCCTGATGACTATGGGGACAGCTAACCCCATGCACGTCGCAATGTGTCGTGCGACAATGCGTGTCTTTGATGGTTAATAAAATGCTGTTATGATAAATTTTAAGAATGAAAGGGAAACCCATTTGAACCTGACCTTTAAGTTTCCCTTCTACAATCAGCTGAATGCAAGCAGCTCCAAAAGTCATTGCAAATTTGTCACCACGTCCGGTTATCGTGAATCTTCTGTGGTGATTTTTGATCAGTGTAGGGTCAGAGCCTCTAGACAGATGTCAGCTGTGGCAACATTTTGTTATTTCTTGAATTTAAATTGCACTGAACATCTCGCCGTCGACCTCAAAGTCTCGCTAATGGGAAGCGAGCTGATATCAACGAAAATGATCTCGAGTTTCGCTCACAAACAGAGAGGATTGTGGACTGAATGTCGTACTGAGCAGCTGGGGCGTGTTCGTTTGCGGCCACTTTCCTCTCCTTACCGGTGTTTGGCAGAACAAAAGCAATGCACTCTGGGTGATCAGGCCAGGCAAGGATCCTGCACAGCGGGAGGGGCGGCTGCGCCTCATTAGGGCCCTATTTTAACAAAGCACTTTCTCTCCGCGCCGCAGAGAGGCATGTTACTGCGGCTCAACATCCCATGCTTTCCCTCTCAGCCCTCACAAAGGGATATAAATCTCCTTTGGGCAGGATAATTACCGAGATAATTTTATCCATAATGATGCTTGTCAGTCAGGAGTGCTGATGAAATTAAAGAACTTCTTCTCTGTGAAATTTCTCCCCCAGATTTATGTGTCAGGGGAAGAAGAAAAGGAAAAAGAGAAACAGAAAGTCTTAGAAACTTTTCCATCTATAATAGGCTGACTGACTCCATAAATCCCCGCAGTGTGAATAGTGTGTACATTCCTCACCTGGCCTCAAGCAAGCTCACATCAAATTTGAAACAAAGGTTACAGGAAAGCAAATGGTCATTGTTAATATTGTATTTACATTATTCACCGTGACAAAACGGCTGTAGTGCTTCGGTAGAACATAATGCACTGATATTGTGGCTTCTGTCATCGGAGAACATCATTCAACTTGACACTTAATTTGCTGTTCACACACATGCTGGTAAATATGCAGACATGTGTGCAGACATGTGGGCAGATCTTGGGAATCCAGGACAGGCCTTTTAACAAAACAGCGTACTTGATCATCATGTAGTATCGGAGAGGAAGCTGGAAGAAGTCAGCCCTCGCGCTCGCTGGAGAGAAACTGCACACTTTGATCTCAAATCTGAATTCTTCCAACTTGTCTTGGTGTTTTTTTTTTTTTTTTAAAAAAGGGCTACTTAAATTATTTCTGAGATGCTGTTATGAGGCTCAGTGGCAAAGGTAAAGGCCTCCTGTGGATAAGGGGAGATAAAAGGGAAAAAAACAAAAGACATCACTGCCTGAATGTTATAATATTTAGCATAAGCAGCGCCAAACATTTCTTCAAGGAATACATGTCTTGTGCTTTCTTTTAAAAAATTAACGTAGAGGAATTGGGACCCTGTTACCCATTGTATCACTCAACAAAGGCGACTGAACAATCGCTTATGTCAAAGTTTGACAATGACAGAATTAGAGCAGGGTTTTTCTCGGCTCCCTGTCCCCCACAGGGAACCTGGCACACACAACTCAGAAAAGAAGTTTACTTTCGTTGTCATTTGAAATTACACTCATTTGCATTTTCCGGGAGAATGGGGCCACATGAAAAACAACGATGCTACCGAGCAGGGCGTAGAGAGATGCGACGCAACCTTTGAAATGGAACTTTGGAGCGCTTCAATAGGACGAAGTGTCTGGTGATCACCCCTGCAGGATATTAAAGAACCTGTAATTCAGGAGAAGGAGAAACTTCTCCAGATGGCTTCCAGAGCTCTGCCATCACTGGTGGGGACTGTGACCACTGAATCATTCAGTGCATTCAGCTGCATCTCGTGTCCGTCAGCACTTAAGGAAACACTATTATTTTCTTTCTTTCTGTGAGTGAGATGAGCAGTCACGTGTCTGTGTGATGAGTAGGAAGCAGGATGTGGTTAGCCTACCGTGGCATGAGGACATAATTCTTCTTCGATGCGGCGTTATTACTAATTCGACTTTACAACCATACTTTGCAAACTGTACGAACCGTCGTCCCAAATCCTCATTTTCTACATCACTAGCTAAAATATCTGACATAAACCAACAAATGTTGTTATTCTTAACATAGATCATCGTGCAATTTCTAGTTTGGGTGTACTACACATGTGATATATTCAGTATATATATCTTTTGATGACCCTATTTGCAACCCTAAGCTGAGATCTACAACTACGATGCTGATTTGTATCAAACTGCACGGTGCAGCGCTGGGGAATTTTAGTGTTTGATAAGAACTCTTACGATGCTGAATTATAAGCCTTCAAACTTGCACTATGGTCGAGGTTCAAAGGTCAGTATTACACAGCAGGAGCCATGTAGAATCTTCATACTGATCTATGTTGCTCTCAAGGACGACACCTTTCTAACAATGTATATTATTGTATAGCAACACTTCCTCGTATTAATTCAAAGTTTATAACTCTAAACATTTTGAGTTGGACTGAATATAGCTGAACACAATGTACATTAATGTACATTAACCAAGCTGTACGTGTAAACACGTCAAGGTAACCTGCTTTCTTTTACTCACAAAGTACATTGTTGTGTCCTAAAAATCACACAGCTGTGGTGGAGCTGTAGAACTTTCCTTAGCATGGATAACCTTTGAGCAGAAGAACATTTTTAAGAAGGGAAATAAAGAAAAAAAATCAATGAGGGTGGATTTTTGTTTGAGCAGGCCAGTGTGAAAAATACAGTAGAGCATTTCACATGCTGCTGAGCCCAACGCTGACCCCCATACAGCCAGCAGATCAATGGGAAGGACGGAGGCCACCGGGGTATTGATTGATTAATCAAAGCTAATGTTCTTTTGATCAGCAGAGCCGCCCTATTAACTAGCGAAGACAAAGTAAAGCAGCATGTTTTATTTACTCGTTCGGGGTCCCTTGTCGAATCGTGCTGCAGGCTTCAAACAAAGTGTGACAACTCCGTCATGGCTGTGATTGATAGAAAAAGTTCCCCTCATTTTCCCGACAGACTCATTTCAGCCGCGTGGATTTGTTTAATCTAAAGGAGTTCGTTTTTTGTTAATAAACCGGTGACAGAAAGGCGTGTTTCAGTTTTTGTCCCAATTAACGTGAGCTGTTTTGTGTTCTCCACACAGCTACTAAACATTATTCATTTGGCAGTATGTCCTTTTGATTTATTGATCATCTATTTTTGGTTATTTAGCCTATTTTACCTCTTTTATGGGTTTTATCACAGTAAAGTACAAAAAAAAGCACATTGCTGCTGCTGCAGAGGTTCAATTTCAATTCAATTTTATTTGTATAGCCCAATATCACAACAGAGTCTCATAGTGCTTTACAAAGTTCAATGAAATAAACAAGTGTAAGCGAACAAACAATCTGAGGTGAGGGAGATATTCATTTTATTTCTTATTTTTGTGATTTGCATGAACCACTCCTTTAAAATCCGAGATTCAGGCACGAAGACGTAATTTTCCCTGAAAAGTTCTGCCAAATTGGTGAGATATTTCCAAATCCTCACAGTGCGATTTTCCCACAGGGCATGCGGGGCGTTTTTAAAATTCCTTTTGCGCTTCCTCATATTCAGAGCATATGTGAACGCTGTCCGATGGTCAGCTGATGTGTGAAGACCTGCGGAGTCATACGGTAAACCTGCTTGTGTCTGACATCATCAAGTGCACATGTGGAGCAAAGAGGGGCTCAGTGAGAAAGTGCTCATTCTGTTACAAAAGGACATTTTGGACAGTTTTCCGCCGTCAAGCTAGGCTAACCACATTCTGACTCCTGCTCTGTATTTAGCGCACAGATGTGACGCTGACATCCACCTTCTCATCTCACTTTAGGGAAGTTTAAACAAAGCATATTCCCAACATACCTGAGATATTCCTGTAAACACGTGTGGCTGTACTGATGCATATTTGGGAATGGTAACAAAAAGGTTTTACTGAATAAATTCCAAAACTATCTTAAAGTTTGTAAATAAAAATTATTATTATTATATATAAGAAAACCTATTGTAAAGGAGTATTTGGGGAAATACTTTTCTACTTTAATGAGTGCCAGAGGCCCTTCAGTCACTGGGTGCCGAGAAGAGGACAATAAAGACTTATCTTACTTGCAGGAAATTTTTTGAAACACGTATTCAATAATAGACTGACTGTCAAATATTTTATTTGGCAGTTTAACACTTCCAGCCAGTCCTCATACTGTAAAACGACAAAAGTTAGGGTTAGAGTTAGGGTTAGGGTTAGGGTTAGTAACAATACTTTGTTATATACCCTTTGTTGGCAATGACAGAGGTCAAACGTTTTCTGTAAGTCTTCACAAGGTTTTCGTTTTCACACACTGTTGCTGGTATTTTGGCCCATTCCTCCATGCAGATCTAGAGCAGTGATGTTTTGGGGCTGTCGCTGGGCAACACGCACTTTCAACTCCCTCCAAAGATTTTCTATGGGGTTGAGATCTGGAGATTGGCTAGGCCACTCCAGGACCTTGAAATGCTTCTTACGAAGCCACTCCTTCGTTGCCCGGGCGGTGTGTTTGGTCATTGTCATGCTGAAAGACCCAGCCACGTTTCATCTTCAATGCCCTTGCTGATGGAAGGAGGTTTTCACTCAAAATCTCCCAATACATGGCCCCATTCATTCTTTCCTTTACACGGATCAGTCGTCCTGGTCCCTTTGCAGAAAAACAGCCCCAAAGCATGATGTTTCCACCCCCATGCTTCACAGTAGGTATGGTGTTCTTTGGATGCAACTCAGCATTCTTTCTCCTCCAAACACGACAAGTTGAGTTTTTACCAAAAAGTTCTATTTTGGTCTCATCTGACCATATGACATTCTCCCAATCCTCTTCTGGATCATCCAAATGCTCTCTAGCAAACTTCAGACGGGCCTGGACATGTACTGGCTTAAGCAGGGGGACACGTCTGGCACTGCAGGATTTGAGTCCCTGGCGACGTAGTGTGTTACTGATGGTAGCCTTTGTTACTTTGGTCCCAGCTCTCTACAGGTCATTCACTAGGTCCCCCCGTGTGGTTCTGGGATTTTTGCTCACCGTTCTTGTGATCATTTTGACCCCACGGGGTGAGATCTTGCGTGGAGCCCCAGATCGAGGGAGATTATCAGTGGTCTTGTATGTCTTCCATTTTCTAATAATTGCTCCCACCGTTGATTTCTTCACACCAAGCTGCTTGCCTATTGCAGATTCAGTCTTCTCATTCTGGTGCAGGTCTACAATTTTGTTTCTGGTGTCCTTTGACAGCTCTTTGGTCTTGGCCATAGTGGAGTTTGGAGTGTGACTGTTTGAGGTCTTGGACAGGTGTCTTTTATACTGATAACGAGTTCAAACAGGTGCCATTAATACAGGTAACGAGTGGAGGACAGAGGAGCCTCTTAAAGAAGAAGTTACAGGTCAGTGAGAGCCAGAAATCTTGCTTGTTTGTAGGTGACCAAATACTTATTTTACCAAGGAATTTACCAATTAATTCATTAAAAATTCTACAATGTGATTTCCTGGATTCTTTCCCCCCATTCTGTCTCTCATAGTTGAAGTGTACCTTTAATGAAAATTACAGGCCTCTCTCATCTTTTTAAGTGGGAGAACTTGCACAATTGGTGGCTGACTAAATACTTTTTTGCCCCACTTTATGCCGACATAGCATAAGTTATTTTCTGGCATGAGGCTGGTCCACATCCATTCTACAGAGGGCGCAGAAACTCTCACAAATGTCATTTTGAGAGTCACTGGAAATCAACGTATTGCGTCCTTGCGGATATGAGGATGTGCCGACCACTGGTGCATAAAGGATTTGTTTGGTCGTAATTCCCAGGATGACTAAGAGACAGTTTTGTCACTGCATCAAGCCCTCACCGAATTCTGCGGCGTGGCTAAATAACCAAACTAGCTGAAGAGGAGAGAACAGCTACACTGTATGTGCTGCTTAAGGCCAGTTCAGTCCTAATCAGCCTCCCAAATGCTTCTCCCAGCATGCACAGGGAGCTCCTGACCACAACAAGGCAATCAGCATCAGACATTATGTGTTGCATGCTGTGGGTAGACCTCGGGCATCAAAGCATTTGATAACAAATTCAAGGTTTTTAATGTTTTCCAGACTTTTTCCTTTTTTTCGTGTGTGTTGTGGTTTATAATGGAGGAATGTTTCTCTCTTTGACTCCCAGCTCTGTTTTGTTATGCCACTGTGCTGTATTGAAGGGAATGACAAGGTCCTCTGCTGAATCCGTGCAGTTCAGACCACCTCACTCTCCCTCTTCGCAGGTTGTTTGCCAGTTGTTTTATTTTTAATTATCTCCACAAGTGCAGATAGTCAGGTCTTCCTTTGCTTTAGGACCCCCGCCCCCCCTCTCTTTCTCTCCACACACCCACCCACCCCACACACACACATCAGTTTATTCTCACAAACTTGACGGCGTCTTGAAAGCTCTGCTTATAATTTCTGAGGTGAACGCAGCTCCATCTTTCTTCATTTGAGAGGCCCCTCATTCCCTCCCCGCCCTTGAGTTCCTCCAATGTCAGCGCTCACTTCAAAAGCCTCAGAATGAGCTCTGAGGACTCCATTGAGATTTCCCATTGCAAACAATTATTCTGTCCGTGGTTCTTTGACAGAGATTTCTCTAGATTTATATTACTAGGCCATGAATCAAATATCTCTCTGTCTCAGTGGTGCCTCGTGCTTCACAGTGGTTATGCTATTGACCCAAACCTTGAGCTGAATGTAGATTATTCTCTATAGAGGGATCCAGGAACAAATTTATTCAAAACAGCTCAGTCAGGGGTGAGATTTGGACAGCAGATTCAGTGGAAAGCTATGGGGGAAAGAGTTCAGATGTAGGATATTTTTAATCTTTGCTTGGTGCCTTAAAATTCGGACTTTTTGGATAGTCAAAGTTCACAACCACCATGTAACTTCTACCTTCACTGTTTTTTTTTCTTAGTTATTTCTGGTCTAGTTCTCCTCCCATGTTTCCCCTCTTTCCCTGAAATCCTACAGGCTCTCTGGCCTCTGTACCTGGGATACCTACCTGGGCTGGGGGGGTCTTTCATGGTGTGTGTCTGTATCATCCAAAATAGATAAGACAGCCTCTCAGTTGCCACAGGAAGGCATTGTGAAATCTCCCCAGCAGTGGTCCCAGCAAAGGCCCCACACAAGCTATCGATGAGAACAAGGGCTGGGGCCTTAAAAGAAGCTTCGCTACAACACAGCACACCTCCCTCAGGTAACCACCCACGCTGAGGCACACAGACGCTGCAGTCCTATCCTGGAGGAAAAAATGAATCTAAGTAAACATGGCTGAATAAATAAATGCATCAACTTTCTTATTCTGAATTTCAGATTACTGCTGGAGGACTCTCAGGTGAAGTTTGAAATCAATCCAGGCCCATCTTAGATATGTTGTATTACAGGCAACTGTTGGTCAGGCAGGCGAGCTCAGATATCCAAACTTATGAGCTTCCTTTTGTTGCTGCTTCTGTTAAAGTGAAGTTTTAGTTTATGTCGGCCCGAGTATGCAGCACGGCCGCATACTGTGCTTCCAGCAAATGGATTCTATTCAGCAGCTTAAATTAGCAAACTCACAGTACTTTGACTTTTATAGTAAATTCATTGTTTGTCTAGTTTGCATCCTTCTTTTATGACTTGTATCTTTTATGATATACTCAGGTCTTATTCTCACTCTGGGTTCATCTTGAGGGTGTATTTATTTATTAATTTTTCATTATTATTATCACTATTATTCCTTTTAGTGAACAGTAAAGATCATTTTGCAGAGACTTGCAACATGCTTGAATCATCACAGTCAATATTATATCTGCTTTTATTGTTGTCCAAAACACATTAGCTTTATTGTGAGGTAATGCAGGGCAGATTAGGTCTGAATGCTCTGCATTGCCTGACCACTCAGCAGAATATTTAGACAGCAATAAGAGCAGATGTAATGTTCAGTGTGACAGATTACCGATTTCTATGGCAGTTAATTTTCCTAGTCTACTTAAATGAAGTGAAAGCATCCGAGGACATCGTGACTCAGACTGAAAAGTTCTGGTGAGATGTGAGTTATATACAAGATTTTTGATAAATAGATAAAAACATGTAGAAGCACTGCTTCTTTGAGCAACATATTAGAGAGAAAACCTGGGTTCAAGATGTTATGATAAGTGAAAAGTATATTTAAGATTTAAGATTAATATTTCACATTGGGAAACGTACAAAAATCAGCATGAGAACGAATCCCCCGTTCTTGTTTTGTCTTGTTTTGTCAGCTCCAAAAAAAAAAAGAAGTGGATTCAAACAAGGTGACAGTGTCTTTTACAGCGCAGCCAAAAAGAGAGAACGCCAGTAGCACGTCGTACGACTCGACTATCAACAAAACGACAAAAGACAAAAAGGAAGAAATATGCAACCACAGATGTCTGGAAGACGCTGACAGTGTGGTCTGTCTGTTCTGTTCAGTTTTACATCACAGTCAAGTCTGCGTTTACAACATGTAGAATATTACTCCCTGTGATCAAATGAAGCCAAAAGCTCATATTCAGGACGCTGACTATGAGCCAGAAATCCTAACCGATCATCTAAGAGACAAATCATTGATAGTTTGTACAGTTAATCAGCTGTGACCCCTCCTAAAACTACATGTCACCTGCAAAAAAATAAAAAATCTATTCCAAAATGAATGAAGATGGACCTATTTGGGGTTCAAATCGTGCTCTCTCAGTCACTTTACTGAGACATACAACTTTCTTACTGACTTATTTGAGATATTTTATCCCTCACTAATAGTTTCTTTAGTTAATATAGTAAATGCTCATGATGTACAGCATATAGCAGTCTATTTTCAAAGGTTACCCGCCTAATGAAAACAAGCGTCTTCACCTTTTCACCCGTGAAATGGTGTTCCACATGCAACAACTTTACCTGTGCTCAAAGTAAGGCATCAGTTGGGTTACATTCAACACTTTGTCGAGACTTTTTTCCCAACACCCTTCCCATACATTTTAAGAGCTCCTCGTCGCTTTGAGTTCGAACCACTTACATCTGCAACACACTTGAACTTACATTGACAGCACGCGTTTGTATGACAGCAAAAACTAAGCAGTCTCACTTTCCTCTTGCTCCGTGGTCCACTGTATAAATGCAATGTAATTCAGATCGGCAGGGTGGGAACAAGAGAATGAATTGAGTGACTAACCCAATTCAAGGTTTATTAGGAAGAGTCAAGAGCTAGAAACGATCTGTAACCCACATACACACACACACACACACACACACACACACACTCGAAGTCTTTGTTATTAGGTTACTATATATCAATTCTTTGTGCTAATGTGCACAATAGCACTCAAAAGTTTGGAATTGCATGCCACTAAAGCTTGATTGAGTACAGTGAGATGACTGAGAGGACTACTTTTACATTGTTGAATGAGCTTTCATGCTTTAGGATGTGGACCTTGAAGGCCTCTTTACAAATAGATACCAAATAGCAATAGAAAAAAAAGTAATGTTTTGTACAAGGAGGAGATCAAAACGGTATACAATGGTTAAACCAGACTGACAACTGAAAGAGCAGAAAAAGACAAAGATACCTCTCAGAAGAAGTATAAGAAATCACTGGTCAATGGTGAAGGAAATTAGAATTCAGATTTATGCAGATTTAAACAGGGACAGGCTCCTGTTTCGATGTGAGGGCACAACAATGCCCATAGCATGCTGGATTTAACAAGCGTGCTATTTTAGCACAGCTATTCTTAGTAGGAGGTTAACAGAGGGTTAGTGCTATTGGAATTGGATCAGAGAAATCACAAACTAACCACTGAGTCGACTGCAGAGGGCCCAACGAAAAAATATCCCAAAATATCAATAGGATAATAATGGTGGTCACTGATGCCGTTCTGCACCAGAAAACAAATTCAAAATTGAAGGTATTTGGAAGGATAATTGCTTCCAACAGTGTCTCCAGCTGATTCCAAACTTGTGAGCAGTGGTGGATGTTATAATTAAACTGTTATTTCCACTGCAGGTACTTGCACTTGGTGTTTTTGATTCTGTGTTGAGACACCACAGAATCTCTGCACGCAGCATTGGAGTGTCCCATATAGCTCTGGGGCTAGCACTAGCATCTGGGACTGGACGTGCTGCAAGCCATTGGAAATAATGAGCGATAACAGTTGTCCTTGTAAAATGATGTTATATCTAGCAGGATTCTATAAACTAACTACATAGAATCCCACTATGCACTACATTTCAATACAACCTCTGTGAGATGAGATGAGATGAGATAGATATTCCTTTATTAGTAACACAACAGGGAAATTTACAACGTTACAGCAGACAGGAGGAGATATTAAAAAGAATATGTACAGTTAAGACAGAGGAAGTAAGATTGGATCATATAATATTATATTGGACACATATAATATTAATAACCTTTGAAAATGGCATTTAAGACTTTTCATTTGCTTCAATTGTCACTTGGGTTGATAAGTAATCAACAGCAAATCAACTGATGAGAATTCAGTTAAAATAATGAATCATTCCACTATTTTTTTTAAGGGTGGATGTGTCATTGCTCGAATCCACTGATCAGACTAAATGTGGAATTTGAAAACATCACATTTTGTTCGGAGAACAACCGATGGGCATTTGTCACCTTTTTTTTGTATTCAAAATCTTCCACACAGACTCTGGACTGAATAAACCATCGCTAAGTCGACTACAATAGGTATTAGTTGCCAGTAAACTGAGTCACTTTTCCACAGAGCACAGCTGTGTCTTGGAGCTGGGCTGAATCAATGCTGATCAACTTCTATAATGAACGTGGGCTGTGAAAACTGTGTGCCAGTGTTTGTGGAGACAGGTGAGCATGGACTGTTTTGATCTTTCAAACATGTATTCCATCTCTTCTCTCACCACAAGGGAGCCTCCAACCAAGGTCAGCGCTCAAAGGCAGGGTGCACCATGGGAAATGAGCCTGAGCGAGTGTGTGCCAGCCTCCCGCTTTTGTGGGATCAGCGCGGCATCAGAAGGATCGGACTGACACTAGTGAAGTCCCCCGGTATCACCTATCACTACCTGTTTCTGCCACAGAGGAAACCAAAGGCCTGCTCTAATTGTATCATTAATATCATTGCAGTCTGAGGGCCAATTATTCTCTCTTTGAGTTTCACCTGCCCCAACCTTGAATCAGGCTCTGCTCGGATATTTGAGCACAGGCTGCCTGTGTTAGTGATAAAGGAGCTTTTCAGCCATCTGTGATCAAAGCTGTGTGGATGCTGGATGCTGGATTCTGGCCTGAAGACGCAGCCAAGTTCAACACGCAACAGTACAACATGCTTCAAATAAGGAAACAATGCAGTGTGATGTACGGTACCTAATGATGTACATGCACATTCTGACCTGTGCACACGCACGCTTTGTTTTTCATTATACCTCAACGGTTTTTTTTTTTTTGAACAAGAACGTTTTTTTATTATTAAATACACATTTAAAAATGAATGCCATCCACTCAAATATTTTCAACACAGTCCTCTGGAAATGAAGTTTACGTACCAGGAGTTATCCACAGCAATCCATTTAGGAGGAAATGAAATGCAATTACATTTTTCTTAAGTAACGAGGAAATACATATTTGTTGAAGTTGATACTCAGTAAAATATTCACTGGCAGCGGATTTCATATATTTCCCACTGGAATGGGAAGTTTTGCATTATAATATCTGTTTGTGACTGAACTTTTTATGGTTATATTTGGCCTCTTGCAGCACTTGGTTACGTTCACAGGTCATTAAGACGTAAGAGGTTTTATTGTCATTATACAACTGTTAACAGCATACAACAAAATTGCGTTGGTACGCCCAGACAAGTCTAAAGATTCAAATATATATATATATATGAAAAATAAATAAACATATCAACAACAAAAGAATTATAACAATCTTAAACAATCTTGTGTTACCATTAAATTACCATGTGATGCGCAGGTACAGTTGACCTCTACAGCTCTAAACTAAAGTAGAGTTTACAGTTTGTAAAACACGATCGGCTTCTCAGTCCGGTTGGAACGTGCAAACCTTCACCTTCTTTTTTAAATCTACCCATTTGAAAGCTTTCACAGTTCTTTCTGTTTTATTTCAGTGCTCATTTCAATTCTTCCTCGGCAGTTTTCACCACTTACTGTACCCCTCGCAGCAGCACGTCCTTCTACCGAAAATAACATCAAGGGGGTTAAAACAACCGATGTTTTACGTCGGCGATCCTATCATAGAAGGTGACGCATAGAAAGAGCAGCAAAGTCTACGTAGGAGGAAGACGGGGTGGGTTGATGGATCAAACACGAGACTTTCACTCAGCTGTTTGTGTCTGACACCAAAAGTCAGCGTTATTTTAACTGCCTTATTTATATATTACATTATATAAACATTACATTACACACACACGATGTGTAATGTAAGGTATGTCTTGCATCGCATGCATCACATATTTACATTTACTCAAGTCGTATTCTTTTACTCTGTACATGCTGTTTTGTTGCCTAAACCTAAACAAATCATGACCTCAAGGACACATATCATGCTCATTTTGAGGCTTATACTTATTACTTATGTATTTGGGGGTCCCACTAGAATATGTTTACGTGCTATATTGCTCAAAAAGCACGCTATTTTTGTCATGTGACGCGTTCTTGCATGCTGCTCTTTTCGCCCTCTGCTTGAACGCTCCGTTTTAGCTCCTGTCTCTTTAACGCTCTTAAATGCATTTTGCATAATATAGCCCCTTTTACATTACCTACGCAACATGATTTGTCAGATTCGGTATAGAGGGAGCTGAAATCTCTCATGTCGTCGTTGGAAATCGACCTGTCCCACCGTTTCAGTCTGAGGACGCTGTGCTCACAGCTCGTATGAAACCAAATGAACACGCCGTTATTTTATGATCGAGACATCATCCGATAAATTCATCCGAAACACAGATTCGTGACAAGAGCCGTGCTTTCTTTTCAGTTATAGTGACATTTTAAGATGAGTGACCACAGACAACATTCGAGACAACAGACAGTTCTTAACTTTACTGCCACATAACGGCTTTTATGGATTAGAATACTGTTATTACCCCGTGACTGCGCAGTGAGGAAGCACTGTCTGGGGAACTCAGTAGTGCATACTAAAAAGATCTTTACTGTTTACTCAGATACCCGCTTGATTTGACAAAGTCAGGCTGGCGAAGCCTCACATTAACTTAAGCTGAACTTAAGAATGTATTTTTGCACAGAACGAGCACTTGTTGATGCGCATCTCTTGCATTGGCACTTGCATATCACGCTGTGACTTAAGATCTTGGACCCAATCTGTCTCAGGCTGTACAACATGAATTTGAGGCTGTCAGATTGTGGGATGAATGCGTGCTGAATTGTTGCGCTGAGATGGTATAATAGATAGAAAAAAACAAGGATATGAGAGCAGAGTCACGTCTTCTGCTCGCATCATCCATCTGTGCCACTCTCGTGTTTTGAAAATGCAAGAAGAAGAAGAAGAAGAAGAAAAGAAAAGAAGAAGAGGGCAGACCGGGTCGCGGTCGACTCCATCAATCTGAGGCGGGTTTTTCCGAAGCTTCATTCAAACATGACACCTACAAAATGTTGCGACGGCCAGTCTATTCTACTTCATTTCATGCTCTACTCTGATTGGCATGTTTGAAAATGTGGGCAATGTTGTTATAGTTTGGGAGTTTTTCATTAGTTTCTTTTTGACTTCTTGTTTTTAATTTCGGTTTAGCTTCAAGGCCTTTAGGAATAAGATCTCAGGAAAGATCTCAGGAAAAGTGAGTACTTGTCGGATATTGTGGACATGTGCAGAGTGGTTGTCACGTGGTAAAAAAAGAAAAGAGCTCATTGGACAAATGCGCGTGCTGCTCAGCTCCGCATCT
This sequence comes from Pempheris klunzingeri, assembly GCF_042242105.1. Lineage (NCBI taxonomy): Eukaryota > Metazoa > Chordata > Actinopteri > Acropomatiformes > Pempheridae > Pempheris > Pempheris klunzingeri. The sequence goes on from NC_092033.1 coordinate 16,425,574, forward strand.
CGGCTGACTGCCGGACACACGATTTGCCGATCATCAGTCTGCTACGTTGGCCGCCGTGTCTTTATTTTCTCATCGCATCATGTTAGCCCCTGCAGCTCCACAGGCAGCTGTCCTGGGGGTGCCTGATGAATTTATTTAGCCCAGAGGAGAAATTCATCACAAGTTTTGTTCAAGCTTGTGAAGGTGATTTATGTTTGGTGGCTGATTCAAACATTTCATATTAGAAGAATATTTTAAAGAGGAATGACGTGGATGGGACGTTGATTTACATATCTACTGATGTATTATGAATTTGTTAGGAAGAGCAAGATTTATTGATGCTCTGGGAAAATGAAAACAGATACAAATATGCCAAGGCCTTATTTAAAAGATCCTCATTATATATCACATTCTAAGCATCTTATTGTATACATATATACACATACACAGGATATGTGTGTGTGTGTGTGTGTTTGTACATTTTCTCTTACATTTTGACTAAATGGAAAATGATACCTCACCCAGTGGACATGAAAAATATCAGTCACACACACTCTGACATCACTCCTCAGCTGCGACGGCCAATGGCAGCGCTGCATCCTGGGATATTAATAAAAGCATGTACATGGTTTTTCTTCCGCGACCACAAACAGCATGACAAACCAGAGCTGCGGTTCATAATGGATAGTCAGGCCATTACTGACACTGTCCCCCGCCCAGCCATTTTTTCTTCATCATAAACTACGTGTGGGGTGTTGGTGGCTCAGACGCTGTTGTTTTTCACACCTGCTTCGGGCTAAAGAAACACTGATGAATTAAACAACAGGAAACCAATCAATCTGAGTGAGCCGATTTGTCAGGTGTGAGCGACTGGATCACCGCCTGGTGACAAATTGCCCTGGCTGCTGCTGGGTGTTCATCCAAACCAATGGGAACCTCTCAAAGAGCAAAAGTGCAAAGAGACCTGCACACTGTCAAATAACGCACTGTCCAATTCCCATCAAACACCCGCCTTATGTTGTCCAACAACCCACACTGCAGCAGCTCCCAACATGTGGAGGTGGTCAAAATGTAACTAGAAAAGTGTGTCAGTTGTGTCTCTATTTTACTGAAGTGGCTAAAATTAAAGCTGCAAGCAGCGTTGGAGGGCCCTCGCACCTTCGTGCACGTCAGGTTGGACGGCGGCTTCATCCTGTAGCCAGACGCCGACCCTTCCATGCCAAGCTCAGAGTTTTCATGTATTTCGGACAGTGCATCAAGGAGTCACTTCCTGTGTCCCCTATGTGGCGCTAGAGAACAGCCACTAATCACGTCCTATATTTCAGCATACGAAGCATCATTCACTACAGCGTGAACATTTCATGCAAATCAAATGATGATTGGCACAATCCTGTTGCCACTAGGTGGCGCAGTGACTGTGGTCACCAACTGGCACGTAGATGTCTTCAGGCCGGGAGTCTTATTAATGACAAGTTTGGAGCAGGTTGGATAATGTACACTGAAGATACAACAATTTCCTGTTTTATGGCAAACACGGCGTTGCCACGGTGACAACGTTTGGCGAAACCTCAAGAGCTTCATAAGTGAGCATCATCCACATCCTGGGGATGTTTGGACTGAATTTGAAGTGGCTGTAACTAGCCAGTTAACTGGAGGAGTCTCTTTAGAGCAGGGGTGTCCAAACTTTTTTCACTGAGGGCCACATACAGAAAAACATCCAAAGGGCTGGGCCACTCACTAGAAGGGAGCTATAATGCTAACTTTAATCCACTAGAGGTGATGTATGCATGTATGCATCACAGAGGGAAGCTTGAAATAGTCTGCGCTAGAGCCCTGGTGCTCGAATTAACAGCCATACCTCCACTACCTTGCCCCTCAGCCGACACCGTAGAGGCCATTCCTTTGCGCTCCTGTCCCAGCTGGAGCCCCATCCGTCGTACCTCCACACAGCTCGTCCCATTTAAGTCCCATCATGCCAACTGCACCTGGCACAGCTTCAAACACATCCTCACCCGTCGTGGTGCTCTTTAGCCTGCTAACATCAAGCAGCTCCTCCGTAATGCAAAAGTGATCGTCCTTAGTTATTAGCTGTGCTCTCATCGCACACCTCGTCTGAAACTTTCTACTCTCACCTGCTCTCTTATGTTTCCTTAATTCTGCCATGTTGGGTCACCTGTAGCACATTTCTTCTTCTATTACTCATTTTATAGAGAACCTGCCTCGTTCAAGACAGTTACTCCACCTAGTGGTGAGACTAAGAAGTACAACACAGTCCAGCGCAGGTTCCATGTGTGGGCCGTATTACAATACATTTTTAGAATTTCCTGTGGGCCAATGAAAATTGGACCATGGGCCGCAGTTGGCCTGCGGGCCGTAATTTGGACACCCCTGCTTTAGAGAGTTTCATTTTTATGTTATACACTGTTGCCCATAGAGTTGGAATCAAATGTTTTTTACCTCTTCTCATGAAATGATTGTGACAATGTGTTTTATTCTTGATAAATAAAGTGGATATCTTCTCAACTTTATTGATCAAACTCTTCCAAACAGATCACAGTGAAACTTAAACTACAATTAACCTTTGCAAACTGTGTATTCAGGCTTTAACAAAATTTTGGGGTGTTGAACAATTATTCCAACTTTATGGGCAACAGTGTATTTCATAATAATGTTGATTCCTACTTTACAAAGTCATGATGATTTCACATATTTTGTCTGTTATTTATCCAGATATGTATATATTTTTAACAGCCAAATCAGGAGAGGAGTAAGTCTTTGTAACTTTCTGAAAAAGACAATCTGACAATCACATCCGCCTCATGCGGTCATTAGCCAGCTGGAAGTAGGCAGAATTCAAATTCTTTGTACGCAAGATCGATTTTACGCTTCGTTGTGTTCCGGAATGTGTCGCTTGAAAGTCGTAACACACATCGCCAGCGCTAACTGAAGCTTAGCCCGTAGCTCCCTGTAGCTCTGGCTGCACATGCCCCTATGTGTCAGCATATTCATGACACTTTTCATTCAGACACACCTTCTATCATCTCTTTTCTTTTCTCTTTCCTTCTGGTTTTGGGTAATTTTGCCATTATTGGACAGATCAGTGAAGAGCAGATGGGAAACGGGGGAATACAGAGCGAGTTGTGGTGGGGGGGTGACTTGCAGCAAAGGGCCCAGACCAGATTCGATTCAGGGCCGCCGCGCTGAGCCTCGTGGTGCTTCGTCCTGTTTAGTAGACTTCCCTCGAGATATAGCCTCGTTTGTTAACTACCGGGTTCAAGGAAATGCTCTGAATATCTCTACAGAGCCCTTTTAGGACTGACTTAGGAGGCTTTTCACTGCCTTCCAATGAGGATGGACTGTTTGAAGCATACTTTGGAATATGTTTCAACAAATTCCCACCCATGAAAAGACCCAAAACATCTCAGTCAGATAAAATACTGGAAAACCTCGGAGCATCAAACCTGAACTCATAGTCAGACATAGCTACTAGTAGTTTAATGATCCTTCTCTGAGTGTGTGTGTGTGTGTGTGTGTGTGTGTGTGTGTGTGTGTGCGCGCGTGATATGGATCTCTATGGATAGCCCAAGGAATTAATCAGACAGAATCAAGTTCCAGCCTTATCAAGTGGCAGTGTGCTGACCGATGGTGCAGATTTGAGATGATCTACATGCCTTTACGTAAGTGGGACTAATCCATCAAGAGCAGACTACAGACGCTCAATCAATCACTCCCGCTTACACACCTCACAGCGAGGGGGAGTGCGTTTTTTTTTTTTTGTTTGTTTTGTTTTATCTTCCAGGAGGAAATAAAAACTATTTTTGCTGCGATGTCTCTGCACAGTTTGCATCATTCTTTAACATCGATGATGGCAAACAGTGTCGTTTTCAATAAATCACACGGGTCAGACGTTGGACACATGAATTACATTCGACACCTGTACTGAAAGTAAAAAAAAAGGTTCCAGCAGTGGAAATTAAAACTAGAGAAAACAAGACAAGAAGGCCAAAGTACTGCTTTCAGCTCTTAGCGGCTGCCTTTTTTTTTTAACGCTGTATCTGGGTTTTTAGATGGTTGGTTGCAAAAAAAAAAAACTCTTAATCTTAATCAGTGTTACGTGAAGGGAGGTTCCACAGTGCATGTTTCTCAGTCATTATTTGTACAGTTTAGTGTATTTTCCACATAATGTTTCTTCATAATTATTGTATTGTACTGTGTATATAATGCTTCTGTATATATTATGTTTATTTAATTCTTTCAATTGTTGGCTTTATGTCTGTCTTTGAGCTGCAATAACAAGGAACTTTCCCCACTGTGGGATCAATAAAAGTCAATCAAAGTTATCTTATCGTATCTTATCTTTAAGTGCTAAGCACAACAAAGGGAACAGTTCTGTTTATACGCTGTTTTTCTGTCGTCCTGGAAATGTATTCCCCCGGTTCACAGGTCGCATGTCATGCTTCACCTCTTAGGACTTTTTGGCCTGAGCACAGACACCCAGTCAAAGTACTTGACCATGTCAAACTCCTACCTACGGTTCCCTAACCCAGCATGGCCTCATTCCCAGCCCTTCCACCGGCGTCTTGAAGCCGACCCTCTCCCGTGTGTTTTCCATTAAATCCCACATTTTCCCCAAAAGATCTCCCCTCCGTCCACAATTAATTCACTCATTTATCCTCTGTTCCATTCAAGGTCAACCTGTGATATCTTAATTAAAGAAAAGGAAGAAGAAAGTTTTTCGTCTTCAAATGAAGCCTCAAATTTGTGAGCTGTTCAATCACATCTTTTAAACTCACTTAACCCCCGATTAATCCCTCTTCAGTTTGCCGAGCTTCCCACTTAATGAAATTAAGACCAAAAGAAGCCTCCATAACAAATTCAGCGCACATCGCTGGGACAGGTTGGACACTTGACAGGCATCTGCAAAATCACACGCTGGTTGGGAACCAAAGGCTTCACGGGTGTGATGGAGGCTTTGTGGCCCACGTTGTCCAACGTTCTTACCACAGATCTTGAAAAACAACTTCTGTTTGGTCAAATGTCAAATTTTCATCTACCCTAATAAAGGGTAGACTGATATCATGGAACCATTGAGCGAATTGACAACATAAAGAATAAATGACAGGTGCCTCATTTAACACATTGTATTTAAAGCGCTTAGGCTACTGATCGTTCAAATATGTCTGAACAACATCAGAACATCGCAGAGCACCAAGAGCAACATGACAAGAATTTCATATTCTTTTTGCAAATTAATAGCTATGGATGAGCTTTATTTCATTTGTAGTTATCTGAATATTTGTCTGCTGGGCAATTTTTCCATTTACGCCATGACCTTTTTCTATTGTGTGTTAAATCTCCCGTGAGATAATGTACAACATTCTTATGAAAGATGTCACTTTGACTATGTGGCTACACATGTGCAAACAGGGCCAGCTAAGTGGTAACTCTAACCAGTAGGTTGCGTTCAGTGTCTTGCCCGAGGATACTTCGACTAACTGCTGGTCTTCTAATTAGTGGACAACCTGCTCCGCCACTGAGCCACAGCCACCATTAGTCAACTGGTCAAATACTGTTACAATAAAGATAAAAGATAGATAGTTATAAAGGAAATACTGTATGATAGATTCTATTCTACTGTATACAGATTGTTTTGTGTGTTTTGGATTTTGATCGAGCCGGACATCTCCAGACGTTATTATTTCAGCTTGTTATTTTCCTGATACGATGGTTTTCATGTGGTTGCCAAAATAAAGTGCCATGTGAGTTTTTGTCTCTCTCTTCAGAGAGAGAGAGAGAGAGAGAGCAGAGAAAAGATCTCAAACCAACACATCACAAAAGCAGAGACATGATGGGGTCAAATTTGTAGTATCAGAGTTGACAGCAGTGCTGGGCGATGGTCAGTCCTCCACAGAGGGAAACAGCAGCCCAAGACTCAACAATTGCCAAAAAGTCTTAAAGTTGTTGAGCATTTGATTAGTTTGTTAATAGCACTGATGATGCCCACTGTCCCTGCCTGGGGGGCATCCTGATCAGGTGCCAAAACCACCTCAGCTGACTCCTTTCGACATGAAAGAGCAGCTGCTGGTGTCTGAGCTCCTAATCGTCTCTCTAAGGCCGTCGTCATGCCTGTAGTTCATTTGCTCTGGTCCCAATCAGCTGAGTTTGTAAACCTGGAGCGTCTCCCCCCCCCCCCCAACTCGGTTCCTTTTCACACACAGAAAACTCGTTTAAACTTGCAGAGTACCCCTGGTAGTTGGGCCGGGTCACGGTAGGATCCAGCTCCATTACAAACAAAGAGTTCAAGAGCGGCAAATTAGTTTGAAGGGAACATTAGTGGAGCCTGAGTTATGTTCAGGGGAAACATTTCTTTACCGTAAACATTTTGTCATCAAAGAGTGATACGATACGATCATTGATCGATTCAAGATCTTCATTGCAATTGACCGTTTCACTGTAACTGTTGTGCATATGTGACGAATCAAACTTGAATAAATAGTCATTACTTTTCTACATATGGGACGTAGAGGAGGACTGGTGCACTGACTGCTCACTGCTGATCCGTCTGCTGGTCGGGGGCACATTGCACTATGCTTCATTATCATTCGATAACTGATAATTATGTGCATCCTTAAATTGTTAAACATGTGAAGTGTTGTTTTAGAAGCAAAGACATCAACTCTCTGTACCACACTGAACTGCACAGCAGCTGTTGAATCAAATCGGATCATCGCATCGCAGGGGTAGCTGCTCCATACGTGTGTTTCATGTGTCCGATCGTTGGCTATGCACCGAGGTGAGCAGCCCGTCGGCCTCAGTGACGGACATGCACATTCCTAATGAGTGACTGGACCCCTAGGCAGAAGTTTATTTTGCTCAAAATCAGCAAGGAGTTCAAATCTAAGACTTTCAGGAGCTGAAAGACAATTTTACAAATAGTATTTTTTTAACCCTTAATTATTTTTCTTAACTCTAAATCTCTAGTTTTTCCTGCTTCATATGAAAGAAATTCACTTAAACTCAGAAGATGCTTTGCAATGACTGACAGGTGTGATATAGTGCTTTATTATGTCTGTGACAATGTGTATTCTCTTCACACGTACAGACGGTCTGTATGAGTACGTTAGTGCACTGCTACAGAGCTATAAAACCTGTTTGGTCTGTGTGACAGACATTGGTCCCAGTCTTCAGGCAAAAGCACTGAATGCGAGCGTGGTTAACAGGACGGTCAGCGTGCTGCCTGAATGAGCGCCGGCAGGCTTGTGGTTGTGACCGCGAGCTTCTGATTGGTCGCTGAAACTGTGAGGCCACGGCTTCAGGCCATGGGCATCTCGTGGTAAGCTGCATACTGTCCAGTCACGTGATGGTAGATCTGGAAAAAACAAGAAAGAAAGAAGAAAAAAAAAAGAAGTATTTGGATGCAGAAAAGTAAGGTATGAAAGAGTACGCTACGTGTTGAGTCCCCCCACCTGCCTCTCGATGTCAGCCAGCAGGCTGCTGGCGCCCAGGCGGAAGAGGTGAGGGCAGAGCCAGTCGTTACCCAGCTCCTCTTTGATCAGAGTGAGCCACAGCAGAGACTCCTGAGCCGTCCGGATTCCCCCTGCTGGCTTAAAGCCCACCTGAGGGAACGCACACACCTCCGTCAACAGGCACGATTAAAGGCATGATTAAACTCTAAACTTTAAAGGATAAAGTCGTGGTTTTTTTTTCACCTGGGCCCTGTTTTTTACATATTTTGGGGTTTGGTTGGTACATGAAGTTTTGGAATCGGTCCAGTAGATCGCTTCAGCCAGCAGCTGTGAGACAATCTGCAATGGCTGCGACGTAATCCTAATCCTGGAGCGCTTGTTTTTGTCACTGACAGACTGATTGTTATTCTAAGTGTCTGACAGCATTATGGAAAGGATCCCCACAGAGGTAGACCTGGAGGACCCTTTTTGGTTTAACCACAAACAGCCGTTATAGCGCCGTCTTCAAAGACACCAGACTCCAACAACTCCCATGTTCTGTGGGTTAAATGACTGTTTTTCTTAATTTTTTAGCGGGTGTACTTTGATGATTTAAGCTGCCTCGAAGGATTACCGTGCAGCCATTGCAGCCTGTTTTTGCGGCCGCCAGCTGAGACGATCTGCTGGACTGATTCCAAAACTTTTTGCACCTATGAGTCACTTCCAAACCCAAAATATGTGAAAACAGGACCCACGTTAAAAAAAAATATACTAACATTAAAGGGTTTATTGTAGTATTAGTTTAAAAAGTCATGTCATTTAGGCCAAAGAAAAAAACTGAAGCCAAGTTTGCTCAACATAATTAAGACCTCTTACAGGCAGGCTCTTCAAAAATCATGTGGTTTTTTGAACACACACAAATCAAGTTTCTGCTCGATAGTAGTAGCAGAGAATGGGACTGTTTACCTCCATAGATGTTTTACAGCATGCATGCAGCATGGAGGGGGGGGGGGGTGTTTTATTGTAGCAGTGAGGTCAACGACACGGCTACAATGTACTCGACGGTTTAATTCCTCCCAAAATATCAATCATCACTTTGTCAGCATCCGCTCACAGTTAGTACCCCGCAGTGCAGCTGGTTATGTGGTGCACGTAGAACAGGATCGTTCAGTCCGAGGATGGCTCACATTTCTGTCCATGTTAGGAAAGTAACGATGTGAAAAATGTCTTGCATCAATTATCTTGGTTAATTTTCCGATACATTATTAATAGAATTAAATTTTATATTTCTGACACTCCTCTTTGATGAAGGCAAAACTCCTGTTGACTCTCAGTGTCTGGCAATACAATGCTGCTTTAATCCAACTTCTGCCATCAGAGATGTGTACAACAGCGCGCCACTGTCTACAGTCAGGGGGGGGGGGGCTACACAGTTTTTTTTGTCACTTGTAATAATGAAGAAAACAAAACACAACACTAACTAAATGAATGGCTTACATTCTGCTCTTAGATGCTTTGATGAGTTTTTTTCCGCTTCCGTTTTCCTGTCAAACCATTTTCTGTTCATTTCAATTTAATTTGATTCAGTCTTTTAATTTACTGTGCATCCCTCTGCTGACACGGCGTTTACAGCATCGCAAATGCTTTGCCATTGCAGGGATTCTGATTTTCCCTGTAATGCCAGTACCGACACTCTGGAAAAAAAAAAAAATCACGTCTGCTTTGTCTAAGTTTCTTCAACAGAACGTCGATTTCACTGCTCTTCTCTCTAGTTTGCACGTGACACCTGCTCTTACGTAGTGTTTAGGGGGTGTTGCCTATGCTGATTAACAATGGGACACACACCTCCGACTTTATCATTAGGTGGGATTCATCATTCAGCGTAGCGGAGTGAGAGCAGATTTGGATGTTCACAAAAACTGCATGTGCTCGTTTTTCTATCCGTACAGACTTTTGGTCTTGAACTTTACAGAGAGTGGTGCATCTAATTACTGAAATGGAGCAGATTTACAAGTTTCTGCCCCTTTAAAAATGCTCCGCCTGGTTGCTGAGTCAAACTGACAAATGAAGACTATTTGGCTAGCAGAGAACACAACTTCCATGAAGCCAGTCTACAATGTACGGCCCACTTTCCCCTCTGCTCATTAATGAGAAAATATTCCCAACAGGCAGGAGTAAGTACTGTACCTTATGGCCTGTGCACAAGTAGTAGTCGCGGATGGCCCGCACCATCACTATGGCGACAGGGTAAGTAGCGTTGACAGCCTCCTTTCCTGTGGAAGTCTTGATGAAGTCCGAACCTGTCGGGTGTAAAGAGATGACATGTAGCCTTCAACACGCTGAGTAGAGCATGTAACGCAGACCAGTGGAGACTCTCATCTGTCACTGTGTTTGCTAATCAGCTCCACATTCAAACCTGATTCGCCATAAGGTGAGCTGCTAGCGTGGGGGTGGGGTGGGGTGGGGGTGCAGAGTCAGCGACACAGTGCACAGAGAGGATGGACAGGGCATTACTCTGGCAGTCTGGCCTGGCCAGACAAGAACATATGCTGCTGCTGATGGCTAACAGAGGGCAGCTGCACGCTCATCAATAAAATCCTTCATTTTTCCTTCCCTTCCTTCACAGCCAATTACGTTTTATCAGCTTTCCTGATAAAAATAGAAGATGAAATGACGCTCTTTAATAGATTATCCACAAACTGCGGGCTGCAGGAAAGGGAAAAAAAAAAAAAAAAGAAGAAAAAAAAAAAAAAAATCAGCCCTTCTGCCTCCCTGGTGTATAATGACTGTTCATTACTGAACAGAGCAAGATGAACATTTTCCAGTTCATTAAAGACATGTTCTATGTATTTTTCCAGTCAGGTCTTTTTTTCAGCCTCTCTCCCCTTGTCCTCAAACTGGCATAATCCTTAAGATTCGTTATGGGGAGTCTTAATTACCAGATAATGGATAACGGTTATTAAATGCGGGTGGCGGTAATGAAGCTCTATTCATTTGCGTGGGCAGGGGGATACTGGCGGGGAACAGCAGAGTAAAATAGCCTGCATCAGAGATTAATAGGTGAAATTATCATTCAATTTCAGGAATCTCATACGCAATTCATAGGAACAAGGGGAGATTAAGGAGTGAGTGTGGCGACAAAAGCAATGCATTTTAATAATGATCTCTATCAGGGCCCCTGACAATTTGGTTCTGTAATCTGCTTATTATGTGATGGCTAGTTAAGCATACCGTGTGTGTGTGTGTGTGTGTGTGTGCGTGCGTGCGCGTGCGTGTATGTGTGTGTGTGTGTGTGTGAGAAAGAGGGAGAGCGCCACTAATCAGGTTTGCCTTTTCAAAAGGCAAGGGGAAAAAGTTAAGCAGCAGCGCCACAAGCTGGGAGACAGCAGGAACTAGTGCCAGGAGATCTCTGCTACACCTACACCTAACTATAATCTAACCTAAAGCTAACTAGAACCTATGACCACTGCCAGCTTTACAGGACATTTCACTTTTCCTTGTTTTCATTGTTTGTATTACAATCTTTGGTCCTCCTGTGGTGTTTGGAATTGTAGACATGTATGCAGGGTATATACATAATGGTTTCATTAAGGTTGTATAAAAAAACAGTCAACATGGCGCCAAGGATAACAGAAATGGGGATTTACTCTTACTGTTTTGCATGTAACTTGGGGTTAATCTGTAGATGCTCTGGTTCAAACTGAGACCAAACATTTCTGCAGGTGTCACTTTTTGAGGCACGACAAAGGCCAAAATGTGTCTGAAACAGACCAAAAAAAAAAGCTTGTTTTTAGCCCAGCCAAATGCCTTTTGCTCTGCGACGTCACACTGAAGCAGATATTGATCACTCGCAGTCGAATGAGGAGTCAGCAGTCACGGTTAATCAGTAAAATAGGTTTTCCGAAAACTTGTGAATCACTGCAATTGCAAGAGGTTGTTCGGCACACTGGCATAACTGTGCCAAAATAAATAACAGTTTACAGAAGTTTATCTGTAACACTTCAGCTCACCGCAGAGCTCGGCTTATAGAGTTCCGTTTACCTGCTGCTGCTGACAGGAATCTGAGAACTATACCGTCTTACAGCGTGTCTACACAGGAGGCTTAGCGTGAGCTACGCGTTAGCAGAGCAGCAGCTTACATCCTCTGTCAGTGTCTTCACTGGCACAGTACTGAATGTAGGTCACCCCTGTTTTGGCATCGCTCAGAGACCGGTGCACAATCAGCGCACAGGTACAACGGAAGAAAGCAGAGTTGAGGTGTAAAATTGCACTTCGGCTCACATTTACTGTATGTGCGTATGTGTAGACAGCTTGATTGATTAAAACAGAAATGTTCTGTCAGACGCCCGTGAGACAGGCGAGTGAAAACCAACTCGCTCTGCTCACATGACTTCCTCATCCTACAGTGCACATCCATTCAGGTGCCACTCACGAATCTGTGGGGTGCTACCATTAGATGGCGCTTTGATAAAATAGTAATCCTGAAAATCTGTTTCGTTCAAAACGACTAGTGGGTACAAAAAGTTCTGGAATCGGTCCAGTAAATCGCCTCGGCTGCGAAATAACCCTCCGGGGCAGCATTCACAGTATGTAGACAGACAGATAAGGGCCGTTTCTGGTTGGACAGACGGGATCTTACAGATGTATGTCTGTAGGAATAACAAGCACTTATAGTGGACATGCTGTGATCAGGCGCAGGTCCTCTGAGGGATTATATTGCGGCCACTGCAGCCCATCTTGCGGCTGAGGTACTAATACTAATAGTCATTTTAGACAACAAAATATGTTTAAAAAATACTTCACTGATAATTTTATATAAAACGTTTATATAAAATTTGTATAAAAACTGTTTTAATAATATCTCCATAGTCATCTTACTGTCAGAAACAAAGCCTATTTGCCAAAATGTTGACGTAATGTCCGCTGAAAGGAATGCAGACTGTTCCTTTTCTTTATGCAGGAGAGACACACACTGTGACAGACAGAGTGGAGCATGTGATGGGACTGACCGGCCATCATGGCGACCAGGCTGGCCTTGTAGACGTTGGTGAAGGTGCCCAGCTCTCCGATAGCCAGGATGGTCTTCATGTGGGCGTCGCCGCAGGCCTCCCGGAACAGACGGATCTCGTCATACATGGCTGGAGAGGGGGACAGGGAGCACTTAGTAACCATGCGGGATCCTACGATTAAACTGTGGACAAAGTCTTTCGACAGCTGGACTAACAGCAGGAAAACAAGCACTTCAGGTGTGACCAGTTGAGAAATACACAACTTAGTTTTGCTTTTCAGTTCTGTTTTCTCTCGATTCACTTTTAAAGCTAAAACATGTTCAGTTTCTGATCTTGACAATTCAAGCCGACCTTGGAAACAGCAGTTGTGTCTCCACTCATGCTCCTTCATCTGCTGCTGAGACCAAAGCTTTTAAAACCCCACACGTACAGGCTGGCATTTGTATAGCATGTTTATAATGTCTCTTCAAATGGCTTCATATTGTTCTTTGTGGATTTTATTTTACCTCTCTATGTTTGATCACTTCTTGAAATCGCCATTTTCATGCATTTCCTATCTATGGCGTTCTTTTAAATTTGGGTTGTTTTTTTTTCCCCTCTGCGTTCGCTATCTTTGCACCTACATGTATGGTATTGTATTTTGTGAAGTACCTTGTAACTCTGGTTTAGAAAGGCGCTATAGAAAAAGTTTATTATGAAGTTTGAACATCTATAGTTCCATGACAACTGGCCACTGCCATCCTCTGATGAGGAGTGGGCGATGCAGCTGAAAGCCCAAAGAAAAGCCAGTGAATAGAACTCTGTTGAATTCAGAGCACACGGGTTCTTTGCGAAGCTGCAGGAACTGTGTCCTTGTGGTCATGTGGTCACAGTGTTACCTTCCCACTGTCCTGTGAGGGCGAGCGTCCGGTTGATGACAATGTCGATCTCGGCAGCCCCGTCAGCCACGGCCAAACGGACTTCCTGCAGGCGGGTCTCCAGTGGTGTTTGGCCTGCTGGGAAACCAGTGGCCACTGGGAGAGGAGGAGAGAGGACACACTGTGTCAGCCAAGCACAGATACATGATCCGCTCACCGTTCGTTTCATTCCCGCAGGGTTCATTACAGGTGTGAGTCAGTTTCGGGTGACTTACCTGAAGCAACGGGGAGGCTCGAGTTGGCTGCTTTGAGCGTTGTGGCGGCATCGGCCACACGAGACGGGTACACACACACTGCTGCTGTAGTCACTCCTGACGCACAACACAACGAGGGTTCATGAGTAAAACCAGACAGACATTAAACTGGTCTGTGTCGCCCTCTGCTGACTGATGCAGGTCGGAACAGACAGCCTGACATCCTGAACGGAGCTGCTGAAGGTCAGTTTACTGTTCAAAAACCACCACACCAAACCTGTCTGATGGTCTGACTGCTCGTGTTTCATGAACTCCCAGATCTCTGCTATGAGCTCGGTTCAGTTCAATGTTATTAAAACTCAAACTCAAACAACCCTGTAGTATGTTTTATGCATTATGTGTGGCTAAAACATTTCCTCAAGGAAAAAAAGATGATCACATGGCAATAATTTTGATAACTGATCGAATGTTTAACCTCTTAAAATCCACCCTCCCATCGACGACCAGGGTTAGAAGGTTAGGACATCAGTGACACCACAAACCTAAAACTCCCTAGCTCCCATAAGGTTAGCCACAGGTATCTGGAATTTTAAGCAGGTATGGCTGATAAGGTGTAGATGGTATGTGGAGAGTTTCATTCTTCTGGCAAACAGCATGTCCTAGTTCTTGTTCATCAACTGTGACTTAAAGATGAGGATGTTGTGTTTTTTCCACACGCTAAAATAAAAAAAGGGTGCAAAAGATCCCTTTTTGTTTAGCCAGAAAAAGACTCAAGTCATTTTACCACGGAGATCACCGGTCTACCGCTGCCTCGGCTGATTTGTTTGCGTGACAGGTTTAAAAATAAATGTAATAAAAGTTATCAAAACTAGAACTGTGTGCTCCAGACCTCATCAGGCACATTTTTTTTTTTTATATATAATGATCACTCTTAAAACATTCATAGAAACCTACTCAAGGTCAGCAGTGGGTAAGAGGGGAACTATTTGGACAATCTTTGTACAGAGTGACTACTGGAACAGTATTTTTGCTTGAACGCATCATCCCTTGTATGTGTGTATGCTACAGTATGCTGACAGCAGAGTCCAGCTGCACTGACTGAACCCAGGTCAGCACGGGGTGCGTCTGGCGGCAGCAGCAGCAGACCTTTGTCGTGCATATCCATCTTCTTGAGCAGGTCGTATCGGACCGGCTGGATGGCTTTCAGGCACAGCCGATGGACGTTGGACGGCGTGTCGTCTCCAGCAAGGGTTGTCAGGTCAATGCATGTGATGGCCTTCAGCAGCCAGGCGGCCTTCAGGACAAACACACGGACATGACACCTAGCAACAAAGCAAACATCCTGACGGGACCACCTTCAGAGATATTGTGAGAAATGTCAGACTATTAACTACAAAGAGTTTCATAATTCATTTTCCAGCACGCTTACTGTGTCACCATATATGGCCAAAAGTCAGTGGACACCCTTACTAATTACTGAGTTCAGGTGTCTCAGTCACGTCCATTGCTAACAGGTGCATAAAACCCTGCAAAGAACCATGAAATCTCCATCAACAAGCATTTAGGAAGGGCCGTGAAGAGCTCATTATTCTCAGCGCTATTACTGTGAAGTGGAAGCACCTGGGAGCAACAACGGCTTCATGAAATGGGTTTCCATGGCTGAGCGGCTGTACTGGTGCAAAGCACGCCACAACTGGACTCTAGATTAGTGGAAACGTGGATGTTTGCAGTGATGAATCGTGCTTCACTATCTGGCAGTCTAACAAACGAATCAGGATTCCGCAGATGCCAGGAGAACACTACCAACCTGAATGCATAACGCCCACTACAGAGTTTGGTGGGATGATGGACAGTATAGAGAAGGCTCATTGCTGTTCCAACATGAATAGAATAGAATAGAAAGCCTTTATTGTCATTGTACTGGGTACAGCGAGATTAAAAGGGCAGCTCCTTAAAGTGCACACAGTATACTGTACAGTATGACTGTGCCCCTGTGTGCAAAGCGAGGTCAAAGACGTGGCTAAATGAGTTTGGTGTGGATAAACACCATTGACCTGCACAGAGCTCTGATCTCAACAACACTGAACACCTCTGGGAAGAATTAGAATGCTGACTGCAAGCCGGTTAGTACCGGCCTTTGGCCGACTGGGCACATACACCCACAGACACACTCCTTCACAGAAGAGAGGCAGCCGTTCTATCTGCAAAGGCAGGTCCAACTCTATATTAAGTCCCATGGCTTTAGAATGGGATGTCCAACAAGCTCATGTAGGTGTAATGGTCAGGTGTCCACTAACCTTTGGCCATATGCAGGTAGAGACACATAAATGCATGTTTATGTAATCATCTGTTAGAACTTTGGGTTTCTTGGTATCATGTACAGTGTGTGTGCAGTGTTCACACTGGGTGTACAGTGTGTGTGCAGTGTTCACACTGGGTGTACAGTGTGTGTGCAGTGTTCACACTGGGTGTACAGTGTGTGTAGTGGAGCTCTACCTGCCACTGTTTCTTGGGGATCTTCTGTCCTTGGACTTGCTGAGCTCTTTTCAGGACAGCTTGTGTGTTCACTCTCACTTTGGATACCCACTCCAGGTCTGACACGGATGAGCATGAGAGAGAGAAACCATTTTTTTAGTTTTTTCATCAGGCTGAAACAACATTGATAAGACCTTAAAACTTCCCACTAATCCTCTTTCCAATAATTAAACTATGTTATAGAAAGCATTTTTTTTTTTTCAAAGATCCAACACATTTCAAAATGCATAACTTGTATTTTGAAGGTGAGCTGTGAGCTTGTTCAGTTTTCATTGTTCAGGTTTGGTAATGGAACAAGTTGACAGCGCCTTGGCACGCTGAACTAAATTGCTCGTCTTCATGCAATCATTAACAGTTTTCCAACTTTACTGAAACAGATATGCCAGTACAGCTATTTTAACATTTTGTGTACAGTATAAAGCATGAGTCTGCAATAACAAACTATGACTAAGTACACCAGGAAGACTCAAGTTGTAATAAAAACAATGAAATAACCACCTTGTTAAGCTTACTGAGGTTATATGTTTTAACACCTTTCTTGCTTTTACACTTGGATATAGAGAAGCTGCATCGTTGGATATGGACAGTCAGTTCTAAAAGTTTGGCTTCTTGCTAAGGAATCTGATCTGTGAATAACTTCAAAGCCGAAGTATTAAGCAAAATAATTAAATAAAAGTGTGAGCAGAGATTCCAGTCATGTCTGGTGAAACCAAACCACGTATTTTTCCAAAGTAACAATAAGAGAGGGTGTATTTGATTGATCGATTGCACAATCCAAAATAAATGTACCAAAGTCTCTCTGAGCACCTGCTCATCTTGCAATGCTTTTCTTGAGCTTCTGCAAATGATTGGTTGGATAAACTTTAACGTGACACAACGTGAACAGCTGCAGATGAGTTATATTCATCATTATGAGTTATTTGAGGTGTTGGAAGTTGTTTTCTTTTCACTTTTGATCCCCCTGCTTCCAGTCTATGTCTATCCAGATCCAGCATTGTACTGCCTGCACAAAATCATACTGACTTTTTCCATGATCAAGACGTGCATGAAAATTTAAATCTTAAATTAGGGTTTGGAGAACGTTTTCACGACTGACGGGCTGACACCGAGCATCCAGCACCTACCCCAGTGTGTGAACTGGACCATAGGCACGCCAGCCTGGACAGTCAGTGTAACATCATGTCCCACTGGTGGTAAATCATTAGAAAGGCATGCAAGGTAGCTGCTAGCATGTGTAGACCCTGACTTGGTCTCACAGTCAGCTGAGTGGGGGGGAAGATGAGCTGTCATGGGTTCTCAATTATACTGTAACTGTGGGACAGATGACAGCAGCCATGTCACATTATAGTACATATGCTGCCTGTATGTTTGCTACAGTAAACATGAAGTGGTGTGTCACTGGTGTGTGACTTTGACCCATCAGTTTACCTGTATGTCTGTGTGTGTGTGTGTGTGTGTGTGTGTGTGTGTGTGTCAGGTCAGTCACCACCAAGAGGTTACTTATTAAACAGTCACGTGTTAAGGCTCCACTGAACTTGGCTATTCTGCTTTAATAAAACACGTTTCTATTAAACAGAATAGGTGACAAACACAACCAACTTTAAGTTCAACGTTACAAAAAGCTGTTAAAATTTAGAGTTTTACAGCTAAACGGAGACGACTGCACGTGTTTCCTAAGGAGCTGACAGCTGCAGTTTAACTCGTTAGTTTCAGACTTACCGAGCTTCATTCCGGGGTTCCTGGCCGACATGTTGAGGCTCTGACAGTATTTACTCACGTGCAGATATTGATATTAAAAAGCAGAAGCCACTGCTGGCAGAGCTGACCTGTCAACACTCTCACTTCCTGACTACAACAGGAAGACAAATCCCTCCGCAGTAAAATTCCGACCGGCAAAACGCCTGAGCTTCCTGTTTCTGCTTCTTCTGTGGTGTTTATTGGAGGTTGAAGGCAAACCTTAGAGGTGCGCCACCAGCTGGACTGGAGCTTAAAACACAACATTATATGGAGGGAAAATATGCTTCAAGGTATTTTTTAGCTCAATCCGTTCCTTTTAAAAATGTAATAATGCTTAATGTGTGTTGCCTGCCGTTTCCCCAAGACACCTGATAGTGAAAAGTCATGGTTTGCTTTCTCTTAGTGACAGAAGAAGGTTATATCTCATATATTGTGGGCCCATTTCAGGGGCAAATAGTCCTGGGAGTAGAAAGATGGAGCCTCAGTCAGACGGTCTGAGCGCAGGAAAACAGGGACGTTGCCTCCTGGGAGGGAGTGTGTGGAACCTGTGAGGTGGCCCTTGGGTGGGCAACCAGAGTGCAAAACCAAAGGACAGTGCAGGTCTGGAGGCTGGTGGCGTAGGCATCTGTACACATACATACACAATCAATATCAACTGGCCAGGACAAAGAATTGTAAGAGAATTAAGAATTAAGTTTCTTAAAAATATGTTTCAAAGACACAGCAAGAGTTTTAGCCCTTTGTGGCTGCCTCCACAGCCACAAATCTGTGCGATGGGTTCTTAGATTTGATTGGATACCAGATGTGCAGTGAAATGACAGCTGATCGCGATAAATATCAACAGTTTGTTTCTTTTGAATGTGCAGTACTTCTAATTATGTTAGCGTTGGCAATGATGAACTTAGGCCTTGATGGTATGACTCAGTTAAGCGACAGTGTTTATTCGTTGTTGTTAACCCTGTCAACTCTTCATTCATTCTGTGCATTATCTCTTCAGTTCCACGTGGGCACTGAGTCTGGAAGGATCTGTTGAATTTTAATAGCTTTAATTAAATGTTGTGAGTGCCACAAGCGAAATTTCGTGCCATTCACTTGTTAAAAAAAAAATACAAAACCAGAGACCAAAACCCTCCAAACTATCTGCTGCTGTCTGGATAGAGAAGATTGTTATTTTAGTTAGTTAGTAGTTCATCTTGGTGAACTGACCCCTCGCATAGTCCTCAAGGAGAGAGGCTGCAGTGTGTTTGAGATGTGAAGCGTCAAGTTCGACGACACAATGATGCCCCCAATATTTGATATACACCACCTCAAATGTGCTGAAAAAAATATTAGTAAAATGTAAATGTGATTTCTAAACCATTCAAGACAAATTCCTGTTCATCAGTAAGATGCTTTATCTGTCTACAGTAACATATGGTACAAGGAAATACCCAGATGTCTCTACATTTTATTCATTTGATATATTGTTTAACGAGCTGGTCACAGGCCACCCATAGAACACTACGGCCACTCAAATCACAATGCAACCAATTACTCAAAACAACAGATAAAAAAGTCTTTCATGTACTACCCAGTTCTAAAAAATTAATTTGGGATGGCCGAACAAATTATGCAAACTTGTGCTTGGCATACAAAGTTACCCGTGGCTCTGTAGAAGGAGATGATTTTATATATATATATATATATATATATATATATATAAGAGATGAATAATGAAAATAATTTTAAAAAATGAGAGCAAATATCAGGGTTAAAAAAAAAAAAACACATGCCAATTGTTAATGGCTATTTGGTTTAATATGCTTTAATGTCTCTTTTCAACTGTAACTGAGTATCTCTGTAATTAAATGTGCTCTATAACTAAAGTTGCCTCGCCTTGCATAGGCACCAAAACTACTTTGTTAGGTTTAGGAGAGGATGATGGTTTGAGTGAAATGAATGTGTTAGTTAACTATCCATCCACCTCTGTAGACTATACAGATGCTTCATACAGATGCTTCGGGTGCGTCTTGTGTGTCAGTGTCTGTCGCCAAAGAGTTCAACAAGTGTAACCTATAACCTGGGAATCAGCAGATAAATAAATTCTACATCATTTTGTAACAAGTCAGCTGAAACATGCAAAAGCCTTAGTCCTTAAACGCTATGGGCTCCACAGCCTGGTGTGATTCATGACTGGACTGCAGCTTTGGCCAAAAACACAGAGAAGTGTACAGCAGACTTTTCCATTCCCCACCCAGTGGTGGTGGTCCTTTCATCTTGTACCCAGAGGCAACAGGTGGCATCACTATGGATACGGATATAACCAGATAATAACCAGACAGTGGTTTAAGTTTATTTTCAAAATAAAAGCTGTGTTCTGTTATAATTAGTTTAGCAGATAGCTATTGTCATCCCTGTCAAGGAAGCCAAAGCTAAATGACTGTTTCACTTTCATTCAGAATTATATTATATATGTTTTATCATCATTCTCAATATATTCCAAGGACCAACAGAGAGAAGAGAGGCCTCACACTGAAGTTAGAGCAAACAGTTATTAAACCCACAAGACTGGACTCCGGCACAGTTTTACATGCTTGAGTAATTGTTGCATACCAGACTTATGCAGAGGCACATATGGCTGGAGGAACCCAGACCTGAGCCAAACACTGCCCGGTTACCATGGAGCTGCTGCAAAATATTATGGAGACATATGTTAGTGAGGCCTTGTATTGTTATATAGTCCTTGTGAAAAGCGAGAGCGAGGCCGCAATATTCATTTCCTGCTTTGCCTCGGCTGCTGTGTAACTCCTGCACTGCACGGGAGAGGCGGTACAAGCCGGTACACTGCAGAAACACTCCACACAGTTTAGCAAAAGCAAGCAAAACTGGAAAACTTGTGAAATGACTTAAAATAAGATAAATTCTTATTATTTCTACACAGCTACATTAGCTGCCTTTAAGATACCTGACACTTGTTGGCAGATTGTTTCTGTTAACAGGCACTTCGCTGTAACCTTTACACACTTTGTGACTTTACACGCTTTACAGAGAATCTGCTGAATATCCAAGAACGTCCGAGCTGAACCGCAGATGGCAGCACGACAAAAGGAGTCCCAGTCCTGGAAGTGGCTACAATGATTCCAGCTCACTGTAACAGATAAACTCACTGATGATTTTTGCCTTGAAGAGGTAGAGTTTTATAATGCGGCCTTGACACAAGGTGATAGATGCTTCAGCTGCTTTATTTTCATTGGTTACTGTTGTGTGTGTGACCTTATATAACGATTCCACCTCCTCTGCAGTTGGACAGAAGCCGTGGGTGACTTGATGTTGATGTTCCTGAGCTTCCACTAGATGTCAGAGCAGTGCTGGAAATACTGTTGTCTGAACAACAGCAAAGGAGACACAAAAATTTGGTGTGGCTCCTTAAAAGCATATTCTAAATGCCAGAGGAAATTTAAACATTTCTAAATATACCAAGTGGGTCAGGATGAATTTAGGGGAGAATATTTCTGGGACAGCAGGTGAAATATCCAGACGATGACACAGAACAGTAAAAACAGTAAGACATAACGGAGGTCTCTGTGCATGAATGGAAATGTGTGTGTGTGTAAGTGCAATCCTGTATTCACGTGTCTGAGTGTGACGGGTTAATGTGCTGATATGTTTGAGGAGGATTATAGTTATTAATGTTATTATCAATAATAATCTAATGGCCACTTAAGTGGCAGAAAATATACCGTCAACTGCTTCAATCTTCAATTTGCATGTGAAGCAATTTTCCCTGTTTTTTTAATACTTTTATCGAATATCAAAACCTTTTGTCAGAGTTTTGTACGCTGGTCTCACAAAAAGAGAAAAATTAATGTTCCATCTTGGACTCTGGAAGACCGCAAGGGGCACTTTCACCACATTTCAGTCCGAGCAAGCGAGCAATAGATGAATAAATACAAAGATTTCAAAGATAGTCACATAATTGCATAAAGTCACTATAAATTCAGATAAACTCGTGGGGAAATTGAAGAGAAAGTTGGAGAAGGTTAAAATTTGTGTTTTCATTATAAATCACGTTCTCTCCTAGAACTGTTTCAGTGCTTCTTCTACTGGGGTTCAGGGTGTTAACGAATCCTAGAAATGTCAGGAAACAAGAGTTGGTTAAATTTTCTAAATCAATTATCAAAAATAAGTCTTAAATATTTATGCCTTGCAGACAAACAGTTCTCCACTGCCATCAGAGTGCTCAAGAGTAAACACCTCAGTATGGGTGCACTGTATTCTCAAACTTTGGTGCCCCGTATGTTTTGTCATGAGACACATGAGGTGGAATTCCCCCAAACCCAGCTTCAGGTTACCACTGTGGGCTTTTGCCAACAGAAATCTTTCTCTGCCATCTTTAAACATCTTGGCCTTCTAGGTACATAGCAATCTCATTTTTCATGAATCCACAGAGGCTGTTTTGACTTCATTCAAGTCCTGTTGACTCATCTTACTGTTCAGCTGCCAAAGAATTTGCAGATGCATCTCTGAATAGGAGCGTATGTGTTTGATGCTTGCGGAAATGTGAATGATGCACAGTAATGCCAGTGGTTTTTGAGCAGCAAGTGGAAAGGGAGGCTCCACGCTGCTGTGGTTTGGTCAGCCTTCCGAGTCTGTGCTTCATTAAACTGAGGTCATGCTCAAAGCCAGGGAGGAGGAGGAGGAGGAGGAGGAAGAGGAAGAAGGGGGGCGCACTGTAAGAAGTAAAACAGAGGGCAAACTGAAGCCAAAATGAATCACAGCAGTAGGACGAGGAGATGAGGATGTGGGGAAATCGTTCCTCGATGACTGTGAAAGTGACAGAGCACTGAGTCACAGAGGGACGCACCCGAGTGGAAGTGAGTCAGTGGGCTCCTGACACCGAGCTGCAAGCCAGCCTCGTGTCAAGCACAGTACCCACTCACTGCCCCAAGACTGAAGACAGTTGCCCGACTGTATGTAAACAGTTACTCATATAGAACTTTGGAGCTACAGGAGAACTTAAGGTGTCTTTGTGGAGGCGCCAGGCTTAGAGCTTTGATTCATCCCTGTGTTAGTTCAGGCTTATTCTGAATGTTAGCGAATTCTTTATGAGGAATAACCATAACCATAATGCAATATGAATACAAAACATTTAACAAATAACTAAAAACATATTAAAACTAACCAAGATGTGACATAAAGAACATTCTGAAAAACAACAACAACAACAACAAAGAAGGCATACAGACTCAGGAAATCATATTTAAATCAGAGCAAGGACATGGATCATTCAGTCATAGATTATAGGAAAATATTAGAGCCAAGGATAACATTGTTATAAAACATAATAGTTGAGCTGTTATAATGGACACGTACAAGCGATCCTATAGGCAGTATGGTAAGACGGGGCATTTTTTAACAGGTGAAAAGAGGACATGAATGGAATATTTCCATCTGGCTTTTCAGCTGTTTTTTTTTTTGCACTGGGCATTCCTGGTCTTTTGCTGGTCTTAGTTTAGACAGAAATTATCTGACGATCGTTAAAGGTCTCATATTCAAGCTCGCATTTGTATTTGGGGGTTCTACTAAAACAGGTTTACATGTTTTAATGTTAGATAGGAAAAAACAATGGTAGAGAGCAAGGTGGATTAAAGATGTTATCAGTGGGGATGGACAGTCGGCCTGCTGAAGGGCTGGAGGAGGTCAAACTATCAACAAATCCCCTTGTGACATCATAAGGGGAGCCAAATCCAAACAGCGTGTTTTCACACACATTTACTGCAAGGTGGAGCAGAATCAAAATAGAGATTGGCAGTCTGTGGGCTCACCAGGGGCACAAAATTATGTTGAGAAGAAGTTAAAAAGTGCATTTTGCATAGTATGGGATCTTTAATGGGCCCAGATCAAGGGAAGTGTTGTGATGGGGTCTTCTCATGCCCCACCAGACCGAAGCTCTGCCCCAGCCACACACACACACACAAGAAAACTCTTTAAAGCAAGATGCATGCTTTTGAAGTTGAAGTTGATGTTGTGTGGACAGTTGGAAAAGTGCATTGGAGAAAGACGGGATTCAACTAGCACATGTGTAACAGCACTGAAAATGTAATGGTGGGAAAAAATGTATAGAATCAGAAAAGCGTCATGGTCTATTGAGTTTGATGTTAAAAATGTTATTTAGTAAAGTTCATATGAAAATGACAGCAAGATAATTTCATACATGCTTGCCGTTACCCAAAGCAAACATTGGAGCTTTATTTAGCTAACCAAATAATACTGGCATGTTTAAATGTTTATTTATTTATTTATAAGACACAATCACACGTTAAATCATATTGCGGAACGTTGACCAGGCTTACACATATCTTATTTATCATTCACTATAAGTACTTTGAATGAGGGACCAGTTACTATTATCGTGGCAGTAGCCATTTTCTACCCTCTCCAGCCACTCCAGGGCCTCATATAAAACATATGGAGGGTGGTGTTTTGTTCAAGTTAAAGTTTTTGTCAGTGCATTTAAATAAAACTACATCATGGGAACTACAAACTTGATTTCACTCACCTCCAAACCTACAAAAACGATTAACTAAAGCACGTAGGTGTACGTTGAATTTTGCTAAGACTTTTTCTCTGCTGCCTTTCTCTCTGGCTCTCTGCTCACTGTCACAAAAAAGATCTCTGGAAAGACATTTTAAACTCAAACCAGCACATACTTCCGACACCGCAAATCACCACCAGTGTAGCCTCAGTGCTTTCTCACACACTCAAGCACACACACACGCACACACACACACCTTACAGCCGCCCACACTGAGCAGAGACAGGTTGCTGTGGTCAGGTCTGGCTGTGGAAACCAGAGATGAGAACATCCACCCAGTTTCAGGGTGTGTGGGAAGGATACAGGCAGGAGACTCTTTCATGACACCTGACTCATACCTTTAAACAGCTACTCCCAGCAATCACACTGGATCCAGTTACTGCTGTGGACAATGGCAGACTGGCAGAAGGCACGGCATCTTATTCATTCACAGCTACTTTTATGCTCTACCAAGGACAGATTCGTCATGTTGTTGTTACAGTCCATGTCTATTTGAACAGTTTGTTTAATACGTTAATCAGACTCAGAATTCCCTGAAGGGTTCACTCATACTAGTCCTTCAGAAGAAAGTTGTTCAAATGAAAACAGCTGACAACATACGCGGTTCTGACTGGCTGTAGGGCGTCCATTAAAAAGTAATACAGAACATTTGCTAAGTGTGAAACTGCCCGGCAGTGCGTGTCGTCCTGCAGGTCCTCATCCTCTGAACACCACAGGAAGGAGACTGGAACATGCAAGCTGCAGAGAGTTTGTATCACTCGTCACTCTCGTGTCTTTGAACCAATAGAGATCATCACTCATGCAAGAGAGCTTGCGATCTTTTGTGGGCTTTTTGTCGGCAACTTGGCATGTAAGTGACCATCTGATGTCCCACATTCAACTCGCCACTTCAAGGCAATACAAGATAGTATTGTTGCACGTGGCCTAGCATTTCTTGGTTCAAATCTGGATATTGATTTGGGCACAATGACATGACTGGTTAGGTAGCTAGTGTTGGTGTTATACATACTGAGTCAAAGGGTTCTCTGAGCTGAGCAGACCAGAAATAGTCTCAGTCACATCTAAGGTTTGTCCTATATACTGGAGTACAGAGTTTTCATTGCGTAAGAGCCTTTATGAGATGGTGATGATTTTCCAAGGTATTAGTCAAACCCTCAGGTGTGACCAGAGTTAGGGCTTTTGAAAAAGATTAACGCTACATTTTATAGGGGTACAGACGATGGACAATATCCCATCCATCGTCTGTACCCCTTATCCTTCAGGGTCACAAGGGGCTGGAGCCAGTCCCAGCTGATTTTTGGGAGAGGCGGTGTACACCCTGGACTGGTCACCAGTCAACCACGTTCACACTCAGTCTTGAAATGATCCTCCTGGAACCTTCTTGCTGTGAGGCAACAGTGCTCACCACCACAACACCGTGCTGCCCATGAAAGTATTAATGGTCTTATTTTCTTTCCTTCTTTGGCAAGTGTCAAGTCCACTGTCATGATAATTTAGCTTTAACACCACAACTAAGACCTTAATGTAATATAACCATCTCAGGGCAGCTGAATTGATTGATTGATGATTTTGTGTGGCAGTAATGTTACACAAACATGAGTAGTGTTAATAACTAGCTAGTTGGTTACTTTATCAGGTCAGGTGTTTGTGAGTATGCATGTGTGTACTGGTATATTGTGACACCCCCAGTGAGGAGTCGGTCAGTGATGGTATACAATAGTCAATACAATGGGTTTTTCAGAACTTGTGAATTACCACAACTGCTGAGGTCATTCAGCATACAGGCTTAAATGTGCACAAAAATAGATTAGCCACAGATAAAAAGACAGATACACGCACAGGTATGCACACACACAATCAAATGCATGATCCCTTCCAGGCTTATGCCTGGCGGAGATCCTCCGGGCCATGATAAATCATCTGAAACATTTCCCATTCTTGTATCTTTTTTCACTCCCAAGCATTCTTTTTCCACAGTTCATATTTCTGTCAGGAGGTAAGAATGCATAGAGGGGCAGCCTGGGACTGATGACAGGAAGTGAAGGAGGAAGCAGTAGTCACTCACGCAACCCTGCCGCTTTGCTGCTGCAAGGCGCCAGGTACCCTCCGGCATGAAAGCTGCAAAGTGTGTGTGATAAACAGGGACACCAGAGGGGAGCAGAGGGTCAGCGTAACATCACCTGATTTCCAGTATGGTGATATCACCTCAGGCTGGAAATTAGCATTTACAGGATATTTACTTCTTTCCATGACCACATTCTTTCACTAACCTTAACTGAGTGGTTTTCATTGCCTTTACTTAACCATATTGTCTTTTTGATGAGGGAGAGATAGAGAGCTGAGGCTGCACAGGCACAAGAATGTAAGAAACAGCAAGCATTAAAGCAGAATCGTTATTTTTAATTAACTTATTTATAGCCAGCAATCGTGGAACTGCCAAAATATGGCTCTTAAATGTTCATCGAGACGGGTGGTGAGAAATTCAAACCTTTTTTCTACATGACTACGTTGTCGTGTGTAAAAATCACTATGTGAGGGTGTTTGTTTGTTTCTTTTTGGCTGACATAAAGCACGACGTGCTGCACCAAGATGTGTGATTGTGAGGGGCAGTGCGGTCGTCACTGCGCGCTGACACAGGGATACTCAGCTTCAGTGTATGGCAACAATGATGAAAAAGAGGCTGCTGAACCGACAACTTATGGATGAGATCATTGAGAATCACAGAGCTGACACCAAATCCTTACACAGAGAACACAATGTGCAGCC
The DNA here is from genome assembly GCF_042242105.1 of Pempheris klunzingeri. Lineage (NCBI taxonomy): Eukaryota > Metazoa > Chordata > Actinopteri > Acropomatiformes > Pempheridae > Pempheris > Pempheris klunzingeri. Next base: position 16,452,730 of record NC_092033.1, read on the forward strand.
AATGAGTAATAACACCCTGCACATGTCCAGATCAATCATGATACATGCGATGCGGACAGACGCACTGACCAGGAGAGAGACACACATTTAAAATTGCCTGTCTTCTTCCAGGGGACCGTCTCTGCAGTGCAGCTTGTCTTATAATTACTCAGTCCTGTATAGCTATACTTAAAATTATTCCACCCTCATTAGAAATTAGGTGTAGTGACAAAATGTACAAACTCTCAACTGTGTTCAATGAACAAGTCAAACAAGAACAATTTAGATTGCTCAATACAACTAATATTACTCAAAAGTCAATACAAAATGCCAAATTTTAGGACTACTGCGGCCTCCTGAACAGAATCCCTCGAGAGACTGCAAAAGACCTGCAGTAAGACTTGGTGGCAGAAGGCACTGAGGTTTCAGTTTCTACAGTAAGGTGCACACTAAATGCTGAAGGCCTCCATGCCCAAACTCCAAGAAGTAGACCACTACTGACCCAAAAGCACAAGACAAGTCGGCTCCAATATGCTCAAAACCATATAAATTAGCCACAGAAGTTTTGGGACTCTGTTCTGTGGAGTGATGAAAGAAAACTGGAACTTTTCAGGTCCATGAATCAACGGTGTGTCTGGAGGAGAAAGAATGAGGCGAAGCATGGCGGTGATGCTCCTCACGCCATCTGTGAGGAAGCTGAAGCTTGGGCGTCGCTAAACCTTCAAACAAGACAATGATTCCAAGCACATCTTAAAAAGTCCACCTAGGCTTGGCTTCATTCCCGGAGGATACTAGAGTGGACGTCACAGTCACCTGACTTGAATCCCACAGAAAATCTCTGGTGGGATTTGAAAAAGACAGTTGCAGCATGCCAACCTAAGAATCTTAGAGAGCAGGAGGATATTGCCCAAGATTCTTTAGGAATGCTGTCAGAACCTGGTGTCTGGCGATACATTACATTTGCAGCAGGCCATAACAGCAAAAGGGTGCTCTAATAAGTACTAAAGATGCTTGTCTTAAGAGGTTGAATAATTTGCAGTAGTCATTAAAAGTGGCATATTGTGTAAAACTTGGAGAAACCATCTATAATATTAGTTGTGTTGAGCACAGTTCAAAGCTTGTAAATTTTGCCAATACACCTAATTTGCAATGGGGGTTGAATAAATTTGAGTGCCACTGTAGATGAGTGCTTCCAAAGGCTTTGCATCACGACGTAATCATTTCCACTGAATATAAACTTACTGGGTAAGTGGCTGGGGAATTCCAGGCACTGCCCAAAGCCTGGAGCTCAGTCAGGACCTAAGAGATACACTTACAAGGGAAAACAAATTACTCCATTAACACTCCGACTGCCCAGCCACGAAAGACGCCACAAAAGACTGGATTTACAAGTACACAGCATGGGACAATTTAGCTTTCATCAGCAGTCCCAAACAAACTCCGCCGGGAACTGAAGACCAACCATCTACGGCTCATGGCAGCGAAATTCGAGAAGAACTAATTCAACGACAAAAGAAAAGACTCACAGCTCACTGTACTATCATGACCTATACCATATTCTGTTCTGTTTCATGTGTATTTTGTTGCTTGGATTTTTGGGTCTACATTTATTTGTACTGTTCTGCGTGAACAACAACACACTATATTATCAGCAGGTTTTACAGCAGAATAAAAGACTCTAGAGGTGCTGTATATAATGGTCCGTCGGGTTATTAAGACACATTATTGTTGTTGTGAAACTGCAGTGCTGTGAATTTATTCACATTTGAGGTAGTTAGATAAATGATGTTTCCTCTATTTGGTATTAATGGGAATTGTTATGTGTAAATGTTATGGCCTGGACTTCATCAACACCCACCTGGAACAGGAGCTAATGCAGCACAGTTGCAGCTCCTTAGTGGAGGACTACTTCAGTGATGTGAAGCAGGGCCGCTCTCAGGACAGAACCAGACAGCCACATGGATACTTGGCTGGCACAGCCACAGCCATGATTGTTCTCAGGTCATTCCCTGCAGTGAGCAGTTTGTCTCTGAGCGTAAACAATAAGGACATAAACCTCCATAATTGATATACGATTGCTTGCCAGCCAATCATTCTTTATTATAAAGCCACAATGTGTACTATTATTTATCATGTTTTGTCTTAAACATAATATACATACAGTAGGCACACTTATTATCATATTATAGAGCAGTGAAAAGGATTCATTATTTTTTGTCTTAAGAATCAAGCATTAAATGTATCACTTTATTCATTTCTGTAAAATATTCTGTTAATGTAAAGAAGATTCCAGTCTCACTCTAAACTGTTATCTCAGAAATGAAGAGTTCAGCTTGATTTTCACAAATATTTATGAACCTTTACTAATATTTTTTTACAGTTGTTAATACCCACAGACTTGAATTAAGAAATATTTACCGTCCACATTCCTCTGTCCTAGTTGTGGTGCTTAACCAACTAACATACAGATCCATCAGAGACACAGAGCTATATAGTGATTAATCTTGTCAATGCTTATTATCCATTTAAAACAATTGCAGAATTGCTGCTGCTGTGATACCAGGAAAAGGAAGAAGCTCGAAAAAATTACAGCTATTTCCTAACGCGGAGATGGTCTCTTCCAGGGTGGAGTTGCCTCGTTTTTTTGGCTGCTGTGAGAGCTTTTGTAAGTGGGCGAGGATATTACGTACAAATCCTACTGCCGAGATCATTTCTAATGATAGTATCTAAATCTTTTGACATCTGCAGAGGCTCTCAGCTTGTTCCTCTCCCAAAAATTCAGGTTTCAGGATAGATATGTGCTGACAATGTAATTGAATCTCCCACAGATTTGTGCAGTCCCATGTCTGCACTTAGAGGAAAGATGTAGACCTCCACCTCTGACCTCTTTTATTCCAACTGCATAGTGCCAGAGATTGACAAAATAATTTCATCTTTACCAATAACTATACTTTCAAAGAGTTTGATGTTTTATTTTTATCTACCTATGAATTATTATTTGGTTGTTGTGGGGGCTATTGTCTTTTGCAGCTGGTGTTTTTAATATATCCTTTAGTTGCTGCATTTATTTTTCTATGTAATAGAATTTATGTTGCAAACAGCCTCTGTTTGAACTCAAGTGGCAACAGGACTGATATGAGCATATGAACAGGAAACATTTTTCTATCATGGCTTTCAAGGTGCTGAAGTATTTAAAATATACAGCATATAACTGCCTGGTGCAAACACATATAAACATAAAACAAAACAAAAAAATTAGTCAGCAGTTTGGTTGTTGTGAATGTGGGGAATGGGAGGAAGAGAGAAGCCAGGGGAGTGATTGTCTCACTACCTCTTCTCTGGAGATGTCCGGATGTAGCACTTCCTGACACAAGAAGTGGGATATTTAGGTTATTTACTCAAGAGGTCTGGGGAAGTGCCTGTCTGGAGTGTGTATATGGTATGTGTTAAGGGAGGTGAATGGGGTGGTAGTGCGGTATATTCCACAAAGTTTGTTTATCATGGGGTGCCACTAAAAATCCTGCTCAGTGTTCTGCTCGTCTGTTACGACAGGACTCACAGCATGAACGGACTTTCTCTTTCTAGCATCGTGTCTGTCCTCAACATGCAGATAAAAACGTAGTTTGGACGGACATTTTTCAGCATCACAATCACCTTTATTGGCCAAGTATATGTATGATAAAAGGAAGATAAATAGAATTAGACACACATCTACAACAAAAGGTGGAAAAAGATAGGTTAACATCAACATTGAACTATAATCTACATAAAAGTAGGTGAGAAAATAGATAAACAGCCTGTAGGAATGATGTGTGTGAATGAATAGGTGAACGTGAATGTTGTGTAAAAGAGTGGTTGGAATGACTTTAAAAGGCACAAGCACAGACCTTTTGCCATTTACCATACATGAATATACACTACTCACAAAAAGTTAGGGATATTCGACTTTCAGGTGAAATTTATCATGAAAGTAGAAGCATGCAATGGTAATTTCTTCATTTTAAACAATTTATTGAAAGAAAATCTAACAACAGTGGTAGGTATACCACAACAAAAAATGTCTCAATAAATTGGGATGTGGCCAAAGGACGTCCACTCCTCTCCTTTCTGTGACTCTTCCAGTCTCTGTATCACTGTTCCAACCTCCTGATGACACTCTGTGACCCTCTAAGCTCAGTGAACACCTCCGTCTGAGGACTTCCTGCCTCGCAATGGCGAGGTGCTGTTGATCAATTGTTAGGTGGTCTCATGATGTCAGAATGTGAACAGCAGGATGAGGAGGACTGTTTAAATACCAATTCTAACTGAAGCAGGAAATGTATTGGTGGATTCATGGATCAAACCTGTGGTGAATTTTGCTGTTAAGCTTCTTGTTAGAGAACAGCAGCTGGTGCAGAAAGTACTGAAACACTGAACAGTTGGACATGTGCATTCAAAAGTTTAGAGAAGGTCACATTAAGTTCACCTGGAAAGGTTAGAATGCATTTTAGGTTCATCCTGAAATTTCACCCGAAAGCCGAATATCCCTAACTTTTTGTGAGTAGTGTATGTACACAATGAAGAGAGACATACAGTGTCTATTGACAAGTTGAATGCAATTTTGAGAAGGTGCAGAGTGCACTGAGTACTCTATTATTGTACATTGTTATGTACATGCTAAATAAAAGGTGTATTTTGAGTAAAATACGTCATGTAAAACATAATTTTTTAATGTTACATTGTTATTGACACTACATAATTGTTCATAGTATGTGCAAAGAATCTTATTCTTGTAGTCTCCATCAGAGGGCAGAAGTAGGAACAGGTTATATCCAGGGTGTGAATGGTTTGCTGTGATGTTTCCTGCCCGTTTCCTGCCTGAGAGTAGAATTTTTTTATTAATGTGCCAACTAAGAGGACTCGTAGCTGTGTAAATGCCATATACACATATACATGCTAGCAGTGTGCTCTGGGAGTGGCAATATCATTTCATCAGTTAGTTGGTCTTTTGGACATTTTAATCCAGACTGATATATTGCCTTGAACATTTGGACAGATATTCTTAGCCCCCCGAGGACGACTGGTAATCTCTGAATAATTTGGTTGAGGTTCACGCTAACAGGCAGGGACTATTTTCACCAGGGGAGGAGAACTGCTGACCTGACCAGAGGATATTTGTCAGTTAATGGAAGGAAGACAGCTCCTGAACACAACCCACACTGTAGCAGAGCCAGAGCTAGAAGGTTCTAGGAAACCCTATATACTTTATATATACACAATATACAATGGAGGAAATAATTATTTGATCCCCTGCTGATTTTGTAAGTTTACCCCCTTATAAAGACATGACCAGTCCATCATTTTTATGGTTGGTTTATTTTAACAGAGAGAGAGAGACAGAATATCAAAAAAAATCCAGAAAAAAACATTAAATAAAAGGTTATAAATCAATTTGTATTTGATTGAATGAAATAAGTATTTGATTCCCAAGCAAAACATGACTTAGTACTTGGTGGAGAAACTCTTGTTGGCAAGCACAGAGGTCAGATTCTTGTAGTTTGTCACCAGGTTTGCGCACATCTCAGGAGGGATTTTGGTCCACTCCTCTTTACAGATGCTCTCCAAATCTGAAGGTTTCGAGGCTGTCGCTTGGCAACTCGAAGTTTCAGCTCCCTCCACAGATTTTCTATGGGATTAAGGTCCAGAGACTGGCTGGGCCACTCCAGGACCTTAATGTGCTTCTTCTTGAGCCACTCCTTTGTTGCCTTGGCCGTATGTTTTGGGTCATTGTCATGCTGGAAGACCCATCTTCAGTGCTCTGGCTGAGGCCAGGAGGTTCTCATCCAAGATTCTACAGTACATGGCCCCGTTCATCTGCCCCTCAATGCGGTGAAGTCTTCCTGTACCCTTAGCAGAATGTTTCCACCTCCATGTTTCACAGTGGGGATGGTGTTCTTGGGGTTAAATTCAGCATTTCTCTGTCTCCAAACACGGCGAGTCGAGTTGATGCCAAAGAGCTCAATTTTGGTCTCATCTGACCACATCACATTCTCTCAAGCCTTCTCTGAATCATTCAGGTGTTCACTGGAAAACTTCAGACGGGCCTGTACATGTGCCTTCTTAAGCAGGGGGACCTTGAGGGAAACTGCAGGATCTCAATCCATTACGGCAAAGTGTGTTACCAATGGTTTTCTTGGTGACTGTGGGTTAGGGTTAGGGTTAGGTGTCCCAGCTCCCTTGAGATCATTAACGAGCCCCTCCAGTGTAATTCTGGGCTGATCTCTCACCTTTCTCAGAATCATCTGTACCCCACGAGGGGAGATCTTGCATGGAGCTCCAGAGTGAGGGCAATTGACTGTTATCTTGTATTGCTTCCATTTTCTAGTTATTGCACCAACAGTGGTCTCTTTCTCACAAAGCTTCTTGCTGATGGTCTTGTAGCCCATTACAGCCTTGTGCAGGTCTACAATCTTGTCCCTGACATCCTTTGACAGCTCTTTGCTCTTGCCCATGGTGGTGGAGAGGTTTGAATGGAAGAGACTGATTCTGTGACAGGTGTCTTTTATACACATAACGAGTTGAGATTAGGAGTATTTGCCTAAAAGGACAGGACTAATTTGTGTGACTCCTGGGCACATAACCGGTCTGTGGGGGGTCGGAATTCTTGCAGGTTGGTAGGGGATCAAATACTTATTTCACTCAATCAAATACAAATTAATTTATAGCCTATATTTAATGTTTTTTCTGGATATTCTGTTTCTCTCTGTTAAAATAAACCTACCATAAAAATTATGGACTGGTCATGTCTTTATAAGGGGTAAACTTACAAAATCAGCAGGGGATCAAATAATTATTTCCCCCACTATATGTTGGTGTACACTGCATAACTGCAGTTAATGGAACCCTTGGTATTGCACGTAAAAATTGACAGCAGTAATGCACACAGGTGACAAACAGTGATGTCAACATCAATATTGCCTATATCACCATTAACAGAATCAACCTATGAAAAGTTGTAGGTCCCGAAAACATACCAGGTTGCTTGCTCAGAATATGAGTACACCAACTAACATGTCCTGAAACTTTTAATAAAACACAGAGGCAGGCTGTTGTCCCCTCATGCCACCACCATTATCCCAGTGCAGATGGAATCTACAATGTGGCGTCCCAGTGACGACAGCCTGTAGCAACTCAGGGGAGTTTCTCCCCTTCGCCACTGTCTAATGCCTGATGCTTATTCATGTGGGAATTCTTGAATCGTTGGGTCTCTCACAAAACTTGGTCTAAACCTGCTCTTTATGGAAAGCATCTTGAGATGACATTAGTTATGAAGTGGCACAGAAAAAAAAAAAATTCATGATGATGTGCTTTAAGAGACTGGTCAAGGACCACACAACCTCTATGCTCTTCACTTCACTAGACAGTTTGCATAGTGTTTAAAGCACTCAGTCCACCTGAGCCTGATTCATGAGTGGAGGTATGGACTCGAGTTGCATGACTTGGGCTCAAGTCAGGCTTGAGCCATGAATATGCTACTCTAGCAATAAAAACAAAGCTCTGCATACACATGTTTAAGTTGTTTAAGTTTCCTCATGATGATGCATGAAACATCTAGGCACTTTATAATTTCATACAAAAAAGTTAATGCTCTCATTAGTATTAGGCAGGTTGGTCAGCAACAGGCGATCAGTTAGGGAATGAGTGCTGGAGAGTATTACACCAGGAAGTGAAGAACTGGCAGTGAAGGCTTAAATACTGGCTTGATGAGTGATCAGGAGCAGGTGAGTGGAACAGGTGGTGGGAGTTGGCTGAGTGGTGGGCGTGGATGGCAGGTGAGTGGAAAAATACTGAGAGGAGGGTTAACCAGAAGACTGACTGTGACAATCAGACTCAACCAATATTGCTACTCTGATATTAAACAATAGGAATTGCTAATTGTTACATGCTGTACCTGCATCAAATACTTATTTCACTCAATCAAATACAAATTAATTTATAGCCTTTATTTAATGTTTTTTTTTGTGGATTTTTTTTTGATATTCTGTCTCTCTCTGTTAAAATAAACCTACCATAAAAATTATGGACTGGTCATGTCTTTATAAAGGGGGTAAACTTACAAAATCAGCAGGGGATCAAATAATTATTTCCCCCACTGTATGTTGGCGTACACTGCATAACTGCAGCTAATGGAACCCTTGGTATTGCACATAAAAATTGACAGCAGAAATGCACACAGGTGACAAACAGTGATGTCAACATCAAGCACAGAGGTCAGACGTTTCTTGTAATTGGTCACCAGGTTTGTGCACATCTCAGGAGGGATTTTGGTTCACTCCTCTTTACAGATGCTCTCCAAATCTGAAGGTTTCGAGGCTGTCGCTTGGCAACTCGAAGTTTCAGCTCCCTCCACAGATTTTCTATGGGATTAAGGTCCGGAGACTGGCTGGGCCACTCCAGGACCTTAATGTGCTTCTTCTTGAGCCACTCCTTTGTTGCCTTGGCCGTATGTTTTGGGTCATTGTCATGCTGGAAGACCCATCTTCAGTGCTCTGGCTGAGGCCAGGAGGTTCTCAACCAAGATTCTACAGTACATGGCCCCGTTCATCTGCCCCTCAATGCGGTGAAGTCTTCCTGTACCCTTAGCAGAATGTTTCCACCTCCATGTTTCACAGTGGGGATGGTGTTCTTGGGGTTAAATTCAGCATTTCTCTGTCTCCAAACACGGCGAGTCAAGTTGATGCCAAAGAGCTCAATTTTGGTCTCATCTGACCACATCACATTCTCTCAAGCCTTCTCTGAATCATTCAGGTGTTCACTGGAAAACTTCAGACGGGCCTGTACATGTGCCTTCTTAAGCAGGGGGACCTTGCGGGAAACTGCAGGATCTCAATCCATTACGGCAAAGTGTGTTACCAATGGTTTTCTTGGTGACTGTGGGTTAGGGTTAGGGTTAGGTGTCCCAGCTCCCTTGAGATCATTAACGAGCCCCTCCAGTGTAATTCTGGGCTGATCTCTCACATTTCTCAGAATCATCTGTACCCCACGAGGTGAGATCTTGCATGGAGCTCCAGAGCGAGGGCGATTGACTGTTATCTTGTATTGCTTCCATTTTCTAATTATTGCACCAACAGTGGTCTCTTTGTCACTAAGCTTCTTGCAGCCCATTACAGCCTTGTGCAGGTCTACAATCTTGTCCCTGACGTCCTTTGACAGCTCTTTGCTCTTGTCCATGGTGGTGGAGAGGTTTGAATGGAAGAGACTGATTCTGTGACAGGTGTCTTTTATACACATAACGAGTTGAGATTAGGAGTACTTGCCTAAAAGGACAGGACTAATTTGTGTGACTCCTGGGCACATAACTGGTCTGTGGGGGTTGGAATTCTTGCAGGTTGGTAGGGGATCAAATACTTATTTCACTCAATCAAATACAAATTAATTTATAGCCTTTATTTAATGTTTTTTCTGGATATTCTGTCTCTCTGTTAAAATAAACCTACCATAAAAATTATGGACTGGTCATGTCTTTATAAGAGGGTAAACTTACAAAATCAGCAGGGGATCAAATAATTATTTCCCCCACTGTATGTTGGCATACACTGCATAACTGCACTTAATGGAACCCTTGGTATTTCACATAAAAATTGACAGCAGTAATGCACACAGGTGACAAACAGTGATGTCAACATCAATATTGCCTATATCACCATTAACAGAATCAACCCATGAAAAGTTGTAGGTCCCGAAAACATACCAGGTTGCTTGCTCAGAATATGAGTACACCAACTAACATGTCCTGAAACTTTTAATAAAACACAGAGGCAGGCTGTTGTCCCCTCATGCCACCACCATTATCCCAGTGCAGATGGAATCTACAATGTGGCGTCCCAAGGACTACAGCCTGTAGCAACTCAGGGGAGTTTCTCCCCTTCGCCACTGTCTAATGCCTGATATTTATTCATGTGGGAATTCTTGAATCGTTGGGTCTCTCACAAAGCTTGGTCTAAACCTCCTCTTTACGGAAAGCATCTTGAGATGACATTAGTTATGAAGTGGCACAAAAAAATAAAAAAAATCATGATGTGCTTTAAGAGACTGGTCAAGGACCACACAACCTCCATGCTCTTCACTTCACTAGACAGTTTGCATAGTGTTCACAGCACTCAGTCCACCTGAGCCTGATTCATGAGTGGAGGTATGAACTCAAGTTGCATGACTTGGGCTCAAGTCAGGCTTGAGCCATGAATATGCTACTCTAGCAATAAAAACAAAGCTCTGCATACACATGTTTAAGTTGTTTAAGTTTCCTCATGATGATGCATGAAACATCTAGGCACTTTATAATTTCATACAAAAAAGTTAATGCTCTCATTAGTATTCGGCAGGTTGGTCAGCAACAGGCAATCAGTTAGGGAATGAGTGCTGGAGAGTATTACACCAGGAAGTGAAGAACTGGCAGTGAAGGCTTAAATACTGGCTTGATGAGTGATCAGGAGCAGGTGAGTGGAACAGGTGGTGGGAGTTGGCTGAGTGGTGGGCGTGGATGGCAGGTGAGTGGAAAAATACTGAGAGGAGGGTTAACCAGAAGACTGACAGTGACAATCAGACTCTCAACCAATACTGCTACTCTGATATTAAACAATAGGGATTGCTAATTGTTACATGCTGTACCTGCATCAAATACTTATTTCACTCAATCAAATACAAATTAATTTATAGCCTTTATTTAATGTTTTTTTATGGATTCTTTTTGATATTCTGTCTCTCTGTTAAAATAAACCTACCATAAAAATGATGGACTGGTCATGTCTTTATAAGGGGGTAAACTTACAAAATCAGCAGGGGGTCAAATAATTGTTTCCCCCACTGTATGTTGGCGTACACTGCATAACTGCAGCTAATGGAACCCTTGGTATTGCACATAAAAATTGACAGCAGAAATGCACACAGGTGACAAACAGTGATGTCAACATCAAGCACAGAGGTCAGACGTTTCTTGCAGTTGGTCACCAGGTTTGCGCACATCTCAGGAGGGGTTTTGGTCCACTCCTCTTTATAGATGCTCTCCAAATCTGAAGGTTTCGAGGCTGTCGCTTAGCAACTCGAAGTTTCAGCTCCCTCCACAGATTTTCTATGGGATTAAGGTCTGGAGACTGGCTGGGCCACTCCAGGAGCTTAATGTGCCTTCTTCTTGAGCCACTCCTTTGTTGCCTTGGCCGTATGTTTTGGGTCATTGTCATGCTGGAAGACCCATCTTCAGTGCTCTGGCTGAGGCCAGGAGGTTCTCAACAAAGATTCTACAGTACATGGCCCCGTTCATCTGCCCCTCAATGCGGTGAAGTCTTCCTGTACCCTTAGCAGAGAAACAGCCCCAAAGCAGAATGTTTCCACCTCCATGTTTGACAGTGGGGATGGTGTTCTTGGGGTCAAATTCAGCATTTTTCTGTCTCCAAACACGGCGAGTCGAGTTGATGCCATTGGCAAACTTCAGACGGGCCTGTACATGTGCCTTCTTAAGCAGGGGGACCTTGGGGGCACCGCAGGATCTCAATCCATTACGGCAAAGTGTGTTACCAATGGTTTTCTTGGTGACTGTGGGTTAGGGTTAGGGTTAGGTGTCCCAGCTCCCTTGAGATCATTAACGAGCCCCTCCAGTGTAATTCTGGGCTAATCTCTCACCTTTCTCAGAATCATCTGTACCCCACGAGGTGAGATCTTGCATGGAGCTCCAGAGCGAGGGCGATTGACTGTTATCTTGTATTGCTTCCATTTTCTAATTATTGCACCAACAGTGGTCTCTTTCTCACCAAGCTTCTTGCTGATGGTCTTGTAGCCCATTCCAGCCTTGTGCAGGTCTACAATCTTGTCCCTGACGTCCTTTGACAGCTCTTTGCTCTTGCCCATGGTGGTGGAGAGGTTTGAATGGAAGAGACTGATTCTGTGACAGGTGTCTTTTATACACATAACGAGTTGAGATTAGGAGTACTTGCCTAAAAGGACAGGACTAATTTGTGTGACTCCTGGGCACATAACCGGTCTGTGGGGGTCGGAATTCTTGCAGGTTGGTAGGGGATCAAATACTTTCACTCAATCAAATACAAATTAATTTATAGCCTTTATTTAATGTTTTTTTTCTGGATATTCTGTCTCTCTCTGTTAAAATAAACCTACCATAAACATTACGGACTGGTCATGTCTTTATAAGGGGTAAACTTACAAAATCAGCAGGGGATCAAATAATTATTTCCCCCACTGTATGTTGGCATACACTGCATAACTGCACTTAATGGAACCCTTGGTATTGCACATAAAAATTGACAGCAGTAATGCACACAGGTGACAAACAGTGATGTCAACATCAATATTGCCTATATCACCATTAACAAACTCAACCCATGAAAAGTTGTAGGTCCTGAAAACATACCAGGTTGCTTGCTCAGAATATGAGTACACCAACTAACATGTCCTGAAACTTTTAATACAACACAGAGGCAGGCTGTTTCTCCCCTTCGCCACTGTCTAATGCCTGATGCTTATTCATGTGGGAATTCTTGAATCGTTGGGTCTCTCACAAAGCTTGGTCTAAACCTGCTCTTTACGGAAAGCATCTTGAGATGACAATAGTTATGAAGTAGCAAAAAAATAAATAAAAAAATCATGATGATGTGCTTTAAGAGACTGGTCAAGGACCACACAACCTCTATGCTCTTCACTTCACTAGACAGTTTGCGTAGTGTTCAAAGCACTCAGTCCACCTGAGCCTGATTCATGAGTGGAGGTATGGACTCGAGTTGCATGACTTGGGCTTAAGTCAGGCTTGAGCCATGAATATGCTACTCTAGCAATAAAAACAAAGCTCTGCATACACATGTTTAAGTTGTTTAAGTTTCCTCATGATGATGCATGAAACATCTAGGCACTTTATAATTTCATACAAGAAAGTTAATGCTCTCATTAGTATTAGGCAGGTTGGTCAGCAACAGGCGATCAGTTAGGGAATGAGTGCTGGAGAGTATTACACCAGGAAGTGAAGAACTGGCAGTGAAGGCTTAAATACTGGCTTGATGAGTGATCAGGAGCAGGTGAGTGGAACAGGTGGTGGGAGTTGGCTGAGTGGTGGGCGTGGATGGCAGGTGAGTGGAAAAATACTGAGAGGAGCATTAACCAGAAGACTGACAGTGACAATCAGACTCTCAACCAATACTGCTACTCTGATATTAAACAATAGGGATAGCTAATTGTTACATGCTGTACCTGCATCAAATACTTATTTCACTCAATCAAATACAAATTAATTTATAGCCTTTATTTAATGTTTTTTTGTGGATTTTTTTTAAATATTCTGTCTGTCTCTCTCTGTTAAAATAAACCTACCATAAAAATGATGGACTGGTCATGTCTTTATAAGGGGGTAAACTTACAAAATCAGCAGGGGATCAAATAATTATTTCCCCCACTGTATGTTGGCGTACACTGCATAACTGCAGCTAATGGAACCTTTGGTATTGCACATAAAAATTGACAGCAGTAATGCACACAGGTGACAAACAGTGATGTCAACATCAAGCACAGAGGTCAGACATTTCTTGTAGTTGGTCACCAGGTTTGCGCACATCTCAGGAGGGATTTTGGTCCACTCCTCTTTACAGATGCTCTCCAAATCTGAAGGTTTCGAGGCTGTCGCTTGGCAACTCGAAGTTTCAGCTCCCTCCACAGATTTTCTATGGGATTAAGGTCCGGAGACTGGCTGGGCCACTCCAGGACCTTAATGTGCTTCTTCTTGAGCCACTCCTTTGTTGCCTTGGCCGTATGTTTTGGGTCATTGTCATGCTGGAAGACCCATCTTCAGTGCTCTGGCTGAGGCCAGGAGGTTCTCAACAAAGATTCTACAGTACATGGCCCCGTTCATCTGCCCCTCAATGCGGTGAAGTCTTCCTGTACCCTTAGCAGAATGTTTCCACCTCCATGTTTCACAGTGGGGATGGTGTTCTTGGGGTCAAATTCAGCATTTCTCTGTCTCCAAACATGGCGAGTCGAGTTGATGCCAAAGAGCTCAATTTTGGTCTCATCTGACCACATCACATTCTCTCAAGCCTTCAGGTGTTCACTGGAAAATTTCAGATGGACCTGTACATGTGCCTTCTTAAGCAGGGGGACCTTGCGGGAAACTGCAGGATCTCAATCCATTACGGCAAAGTGTGTTACCAATGGTTTTCTTGGTGACTGTGGGTTAGGGTTAGGGTTAGGTGTCCCAGCTCCCTTGAGATCATTAACGAGCCCCTCCAGTGTAATTCTGGGCTGATCTCTCACCTTTCTCAGAATCATCTGTACCCCACGAGGTGAGATCTTGCATGGAGCTCCAGAGCGAGGGCGATTGACTGTTATCTTGTATTGCTTCCATTTTCTAATTATTGCACCAACAGTGGTCTCTTTGTCACTAAGCTTCTTGCTGATGGTCTTGTAGCCCATTCCAGCCTTGTGCAGGTCTACAATCTTGTCCCTGACGTCCTTTGACAGCTCTTTGCTCTTGCCCATGGTGGTGGAGAGGTTTGAATGGAAGAGACTGATTCTGTGACAGGTGTCTTTTATACACATAACGAGTTGAGATTAGGAGTACTTGCCTAAAAGGACAGGACTAATTTGTGTGACTCCTGGGCACATAACTGGTCTGTGGGGGTTGGAATTCTTGCAGGTTGGTAGGGGATCAAATACTTATTTCACTCAATCAAATACAAATTAATTTATAGCCTTTATTTGTTTTTTCTGGATATTCTGTCTCTCTGTTAAAATAAACCTACCATAAACATTACGGACTGGTCATGTCTTTATAAGAGGGTAAACTTACAAAATCAGCAGGGGATCAAATAATTATTTCCCCCACTGTATGTTGGCATACACTGCATAACTGCACTTAATGGAACCCTTGGTATTGCACATAAAAATTGACAGCAGTAATGCACACAGGTGACAAACAGTGATGTCAACATCAATATTGCCTATATCACCATTAACAAACTCAACCCATGAAAAGTTGTAGGTCCTGAAAACATACCAGGTTGCTTGCTCAGAATATGAGTACACCAACTAACATGTCCTGAAACTTTTAATAAAACACAGAGGCAGGCTGTTGTCCCCTCATGCCACCACCATTATACCAGTGCAGATGGAATCTACAATGTGGCGTCCCAGTGACTACAGCCTGTAGCAACTCAGGGGAGTTTCTCCCCTTCGCCACTGTCTAATGCCTGATGCTTATTCATGTGGGAATTCTTGAATCGTTGGGTCTCTCACAAAGCTTGGTCTAAACCTCCTCTTTACGGAAAGCATCTTGAGATGACATTAGTTATGAAGTGGCACAGAAAAAAAAAAAATTCATGATGATGTGCTTTAAGAGACTGGTCAAGGACCACACAACCTCTATGCTCTTCACTTCACTAGACAGTTTGCGTAGTGTTCAAAGCACTCAGTCCACCTGAGCCTGATTCATGAGTGGAGGTATGGACTCGAGTTGCATGACTTGGGCTCAAGTCAGGCTTGAGCCATGAATATGCTACTCTAGCAATAAAAACAAAGCTCTGCATACACATGTTTAAGTTGTTTAAGTTTCCTCATGATGATGCATGAAACATCTAGGTACTTTATAATTTCATACAAAAAAAGTTAATGCTCTCATTAGTATTAGGCAGGTTGGTCAGCAACAGGCGATCAGTTAGGGAATGAGTGCTGGAGAGTATTACACCAGGAAGTGAAGAACTGGCAGTGAAGGCTTAAATACTGGCTTGATGAGTGATCAGGAGCAGGTGAGTGGAACAGGTGGTGGGAGTTGGCTGAGTGGTGGGCGTGGATGGCAGGTGAGTGGAAAAATACTGAGAGGAGGGTTAACCAGAAGACTGACTGTGACAATCAGACTCTCAACCAATACTGCTACTCTGATATTAAACAATAGGGATTGCTAATTGTTACATGCTGTACCTGCATCAAATACTTATTTCACTCAATCAAATACAAATTAATTTATAGCCTTTATTTAATGTTTTTTTGTGGATTTTTTTTTGATATTCTGTCTCTGTTAAAATAAACCTACCATAAAAATTATGAACTGGTCATGTCTTTTTAAGGGGGTAAACTTACAAAATCAGCAGGGGATCAAATAATTATTTCCCCCACTGTATGTTGGCGTACACTGCATAACTGCAGCTAATGGAACCCTTGGTATTGCACATAAAAATTGACAGCAGTAATGCACACAGGTGACAAACAGTGATGTCAACATCAATATTGCCTATATCACCATTAACAGAATCAACCCATGAAAAGTTGTAGGTCCTGAAAACATACCAAGTTGCTTGCTCAGAATGAGTACACCAACTAACATATCCTGAAACTTTTAATAAAACACAGAGGCAGGCTGTTGTCCCCTCATGCCACCACCATTATCCCAGTGCAGATGGAATCTACAATGTGGCGTCCCAGTGACTACAGCCTGTAGCAACTCAGGGGAGTTTCTCCCCTTCGCCACTGTCTAATGCCTGATGCTTATTCATGTGGGAATTCTTGAATCGTTGGGTCTCTCACAAAGCTTGGTCTAAACCTGCTCTTCATGGAAAGCATCTTGAGATGACATTAGTTATGAAGTGACAAAACAAAATTTAAAAAATCATGATGATGTGCTTTAAGAGACTGGTCAAGGACCACACAACCTCTATGCTCTTCACTTCACTAGACAGTTTGCGTAGTGTTCAAAGCACTCAGTCCACCTGAGCCTGATTCATGAGTGGAGGTATGGACTCGAGTTGCATGACTTGGGCTCAAGTCAGGCTTGAGCCATGAATATGCTACTCTCGCAATAAAAACAAAGCTCTGCATACATATGTTTAAGTTGTTTAAGTTTCCTCATGATGATGCATGAAACATCTAGGCACTTTATAATTTCATACAAAAAAGTTAATGCTCTCATTAGTATTAGGCAGGTTGGTCAGCAACAGGCAAACAGTTAGGGAATGAGTGCTGGAGAGTATTACACCAGGAAGTGAAGAACTGGCAGTGAAGGCTTAAATACTGGCTTGATGAGTGATCAGGAGCAGGTGAGTGGAACAGGTGGTGGGAGTTGGCTGAGTGGTGGGCGTGGATGGCAGGTGAGTGGAAAAATACTGAGAGGAGGGTTAACCAGAAGACTGACTGTGACAATCAGACTCTCAACCAATACTGCTACTCTGATATTAAACAATAGGGATTGCTAACTGTTACATGCTGTACCTGCACCGCAGTGTGTCCAATGCATTAAAGATGTATTCTCGCTTCCTGCCATTATCATGCTTGTATAAAACAGAACAGTAAATTTAAGAGGCCCCACACTGCCAATAGGAACCCCTACCACTTCCACTCCACACACACACACCCACACACCTCCTCCTTTTCATGGGTCAATCGGGAGGAATTAGCACAAGGCTTTATGATGAGTGCTGGCACTAACAACGGGAGGTCGGGCGGTGGAGGGTGGGGGGGCTGGCTGCTGAGTGACGGGGCCTGTCAGGGAACAGTGAGTCGGCTAGCTTTGATGTGAAGGAGGTAGCTCCCTTTTTTGTAAAAAAAAAAAATCCCAGTATGGTCGGAGGCCCAGGTCTCCAAGGTGGTAGTGGGTCCCACAGAGAGAAGAAGGGAAAGGGAGAGAGATGTTATGGAGAGGAGGAGTGGGTCTGAAAGGATGGAGAGAGTGTAGTGTGGCACTGGGGGGGCCCAAATCTTTACAAGTCTATTTAATCCCATCAGAACCTGTGTTGTCAGATTTAGTGATGACATTGTGAAAAGGCCATCAGACAGCCTTCTATTGTTCCTGTCCTGGGACAATGTCTGAATAAGCCTGTATGGTGACACACACACACACACACACACACACACACACTCACACAGGAACTGGATACTGAAAACCTTTTTTCCCAAATCAACTCCATATCTGCACATTTACAACTTCATAATGAGATTTCCAGAGTATACTGTTTTACTTCATAGGTTTTTTTCCCGTTTTTATTTTTTCTTTCTACAGAATAAATTTTAGTAGAAATAATTGCATGACATTCATATTTCCTGCTGCAACATATTGACATGTTTCAATGCCATGAACACAAACACAAGATTACTTTGACTCAAACTTACCCATGCCGTCCTGCTGACCTCAGAGCACCTCATGTGGATGAATTGTTTTAACCATAGTCCTGCGGTTGCAGTTGTCGATCTGCTGTAGGTCTAATAATGGGGGAAGACAAAGGGATTTGCCAGGGCCTTGAATGGGTCCCACAGAGGTCCCCCTGTTTCCTTTCTTTTTTTCCTGTTTTTTATTGGGAACGTGAGAGACAGAGGAACCTCCAGAAAGGGTGGTGATACATGCAGGCATTATACAAGACTCCCTGCACGGCTGTGGGTCCACCCTGGGCATTACTGTATGTTGTCCCAAACATAACACATACGTATCATCTTACTATACTATCTACTATACTCATCATCATATACTAGCCCATCTTCTAATGGCTTTGACGCCCCAACCCCAACCCGCAATTGCCCCTGCTCCCTTGCAATAGCTGATACTTTGAAATCGGTGAGGATTGGCAGCAAACTCACACTTTATGTTTACTACCAGAACTGTGGGAATCACATTACTTTATAAAGTTAATTCAGTGTTTCTACCGACGCTCACTGAGACGCACACCTTTAATGGGAAAGAGAGGCACTGAGGACTTGAGGAGTGCATTAGCTTGTGGGCGCTTCAGGGGTACTCCAGCATCAAAAACAATACTAGCTCTTGGAGGATTTGAGCTGTCATCCTGACTTTCAGTGTCCATGTTTAGCCCCACAGAGGCATGTTAGTTAGTGTTAGCCCACCTTAAACTTTAAACTGCAGCTAAGCTAATGACAGAGCAAGTACCCTTAAAGGCTATAGTTCAATCTGTGTCCTCATCAAAAGCACATGATTCATCTACAATGTAAAAAAGACAGAACACAAGTCAAAAACACACATATATCTATGTTATGGATGCCATACTTTTTATTGTGCTGAATAAAACAGTGAATATCTATAAAGACTTTGTTTAGCAAGCAAACAAAATTTGTAGTGAAATCGAAGACAGTAATACTATGTGGATAGAGATAGCAATAAAAGTTAGATACTGTAGAAGATAACTGAAATGATACAGAGGGAGCAAGGCAGAGGGAGAGCTGGGAAATCACTTCCCTCACAGATAACTACAAAACGATGCATAAGGTAAGAAAATTCCTTTTCAAAGGTTATATGTCCAGTCTTACCGAACGGTGACTGAGAGGCAGAGAAAAACAGTCTTATAAAATTTATCCCCCACAAAAATAAACTATATATATATAAAATTTTGAGATGTTCTCCATATGCTCTCGGACACCTGAATTTTAAACAGTATTTAAGTTTGAAAATGAGGTAAAAGTAGACCTTTCTGGAGGTAGTAATGTGTATTTGATTGTACTAGAACATGACATGAAGAGAAAAGATCAACTTCATTAAGACTCCCAGAACTGAAAGCTCATCAACAGTGGCTTCTACAATCATCCTGCCCAACAGTGAGGTAATGTCACCTCTCGAGAACATTAACTAGTGTCATATACACTCCTGAATGTCCACATCCACAATGATGAACTTCAAAAGCTCAGTGGTGCCATTTAAACCACTTTTTTTAAAACCTGGTGTTATCATGTGATCTGTCGACTTGGTCTCATCATTCTGATTGCAGTACATTCTGTGTGCAGATAGATGCAGGTCGTATTAATACCAGGTCTACATGGGGTCTGGATAGCGTGGTGTTTAATGATTCTTCAAATGATGAAGCCCGTCTGTTTCAAAGCCATTCGTTCGAAGCTACTGATCAGCCTGCTTCAACAGGGGCACAGCTTACCCAATATGATTCTTAGCTGGTTCATATAATGGCAGCTTGTGATTCTCTCTGATTGGATAGTTAAAAATACCCTTTACCTACACAGTGTTTGGATAATGTTAGTAATTGAAGGCAGCGGAAATATGCCATTACTGGCAGAGATGTAGTCCTTCCAGATTTCAAATTCAAATAAAATTTTTAAGATTTTTAGACTTTCATGACAAAAATTCCCATTGTGAGTCATACTGTTGAAAGTAGAGATTGGAGACTGGAAACAGCTAACCTGGACTTGTCATATGTGCAAAATGCACCTTCCGACAAACCCAGTGCTGTTTCCATGTCTTTGTTTCCATCATATTGTGAAAAAAAAGAGTGCAGAATATATACAGTATACTGTGTTGACTTGGCATAGTATGAAAACCACGGGTGTAACTAATAAAATTAAAAACCACTCCGTTCTATTGATGTGAGAAAAAACAAAAACTATAAAACCAAAGTGACACTGAGTCAGTAAGCACAATACCAGGATCCTAAAACTGCAGCTAAATGGAATTCCTTATTAATCTTATTATTTACATCTGTGCTTTTCCTACAGGGACCTAAGAAAATGTCCTACATGGTTAAGGCTTGTTGTTGCAGGAGCAGTAAGTTGATGGTGTGACGAAGGTGTGTTCAGACTGAATGTCAGCAAATTTTAAACTTAATCCCAAAAGGCTTTTATGACTGCTGTTGGCCTCTTATTTTCACATGCAATGTAAGTTCCAAATATCGGTCTTAACCGACTTGGCCTCAGTATTTGAAAAAGACCATTTCCAATTAGAATTACTCATGGCGTGATTGAAAAATGAAAGAACTCGGGTTCTTTCTAGGTTATTAGATGAACTGTCACACTAACACAGGTTAACTCTGGAGATACACCACTGTTGTGGTAGCTAGTTAGCTAACATCCATTCACTTTTTACACTGGCTGCCAGTGATGAATAAGCACAGACTGCACAAACAGTACAGGGGTCAAATTTGAACAAAGCAAGGTGGAAATTTGCCTCGCATTCAGTTTGAAGGCACCTTTATGGTCCAAAACACTGTGCAGATTGTTGGTTTGGTTTGTGAGAGTTTACCACAATCCCTCTTACTACCATTTTACACTGGTGTTGCTGATATAGGCAGGTTGGCTCCGATCAATGTAGCTTCTCTGAGGCTCTACCTCTGGCCCAGTTCAAAATACCATGTTAACTTTTCAAAGATTGCTATGGTGACAGGTGAAAAATGTATAAATCCATCACTAAGTAAGAAGCATTTCCATATACATCTGGTTTAACCATATCACAAGAAAAGAGAATCACATTTGTGTGAAGTACACAAAACAACTAATCAAGTATATCGATATCTACTAATTAAAAACAAGAAAACATATTCATGAATACAATATACAAAATCCAAACATGTCTGTTTCAAAACCTGAAAGTCACTTTGAAGGTAAGAATCCAAATGTACTGAGATTTGAAGCTTGACTTATCGGATACAATACTTTATGTAAGGAACTTCTGCAGTCCTGATGTAGATCATATCATACGTCAATGTAACTCAGAGTTGAAGTAAACCGGCAAAGTAATTCCTTTTCAAGACTGGAGGTAGGTATTTGTCAATTGATTAGTCCATTTTTATCTGTCTGTTTGAGGTACTGTACATATATAGGTAGTACATAACTCAGGAAAACAACTCTAGCTATTCAAAGCCCCCCAAAAAACAAAAACAAAAAAAACATTTGAAGTTATATCATGTAGTGTCATACAAACACTTGATCCTTATTAAACCACTGTGTAAATCAATACAAAATAAATTCAAGTTAACAGTTTGTCAGAAAGTCCCAGTTTGCAAATAATGAAAAATATGTTTCATTACAATGTTTAGATACAAATTAACATTAAGGTAAATGAGAAAAAAAAAACAGTACTTAAAAGGTTAGCTGCTTTTGTGTTTTAAGTATAAAAACAGACCACTGAATCGATGCTTTTTCTAGAAATCTGTAAAGAAGGGAAGGGTCAGGTAAGTCAGAGCCAAGTGCACGAGGGTCTTAAGGCTGCATCTTAGCAATAGTTTCAACGACTGCAGAATATATTATATAATTATATCACTAATATGTTAACATTTGAGGATGTTTCCCTGTTTAATAAGAGAACACATAGAATAGTATGCACAAGTATTCTAAATAGATAATTTGGATTAAAAAAAACTCTTTTAAGAGTTAAATTTATTGAGATGTTGGAAGCTGAAACTGAAACTACAAAAGATAATTACATACAGTGTGAATGGAACAAATAAGGACATATGGGAATTGCAATGGTTGGACTGCAGGCTTTAGAGTCTCTCTCTAATTAAAGGAACAATTCAGGGTATTTTATTCAACAACCTGTCATATTTCCATAGTTTGGACCATCATGCCTGAAGGTTCTGATGACGTTTCAGTCACACTGCTAAGATCTCTCTTTCCAACAGAGCGCTGGTGTCACCAGACAAGTAAATCCTCAGTTTAACCACTGGATCTACAAAATACAGACAGATATCACAGTATCTACAGGGTGGAGAACTAATGTCATTGCATCAGAAGTAGGAACAAATCCCGACTGAATCATTATATTTTTGTACCCAAAGTGTCCACTGGGATTTTTGTACAGCTAATTCTTGGCTCTAATTCTTGTTATAACGTGGTTTAACATATGTGATTTTC
Source organism: Pempheris klunzingeri (assembly GCF_042242105.1). NCBI lineage: Eukaryota > Metazoa > Chordata > Actinopteri > Acropomatiformes > Pempheridae > Pempheris > Pempheris klunzingeri. Next base: position 16,475,305 of record NC_092033.1, read on the forward strand.
ATATGCTGTTGAGACAATGAGGTTAAAGCTGGAAAATTTAATATTTTATATTATGTATATTGTCAATATTACAGTACATTATTTTTCATATATATATATATATATATTTATATTGTTATCTGCATGGACAGGTTTTATTAAACAACCAAGTCTGTGCCCGTCACAACCAACAGGAAAGATGGTCACAAGTGGGAAAAAAATAAGGCGGCTGCAATAAAAAGGTTGAATTTTTCCTTTAATGTTGATGCACATGGCTCTGTCATATCTGATTTTTGCTTCTTTATGGATTATCTAGGGTTTACCTGACTGAATAAAACAAAACAGTTGCAGACAAATTCCCCCTTGACATGACAACAACCGGCATGACCTCGCTTTAATGTACAGTATAAAGGTACAACACATTATCAAATATCTGAACGCACACTGCCTTCCTGTGCATTGGTTTGTGTGTACTGAGCAACAGCGTTCATGAGCCTGTTGTGCTGAGTCAGAGGTAGTTTGAAGTCATGAGAAGATATTGCATATCAGTGACCAGAAAGCGCTGGCTTACTATCAGGTTTCCTTAAACATAAGGCTCCCTGGAGTTACAGTGCGAGATGAGTCGTCCGATGTCACGCTGCCACTAAATCCAGGTATCAAGTGTGTCATGAGGTAATGTGTGGTTTGCTTTTGTGGTTTATGTTCTTGAGGTTTTTTCTGCAAGGCAGACCAAGTCTGAGGATTTCTTTGCAGTGTGACATCAATAATGGAATCAAGGTTTTAAAGCTATGTTGCACAAACAGTAAACTGAGGGAAGCTATGAACATCGTTAATGTAAATCTGAACAAATGGTATACAGTAGTCTGTTGCAATGTCAAACAGTTTGGTAGTGGAGTACCGACAGGATTTTCTAGAACAATAAAAGAGGCGTCAGGCCACCAACAACAGGGAGCGCAAAGCAGAGGTCATGAAGTGCACTGATGTTCTGGTCTATCAAGCGCGGTGGGTCAAGTCTTGGCCTTCGCTGTTAAGAAATTAAAGCTTTAGATGCATACATGAGGCGTTGCTGGACTAGACTATCTACTCTTTATCATTTATCGCTCTTTTGTTCAGAACTAAATAAAAGAATTGTTTGCAATCTTCTAAAAGGTTCACAACCCAAACATCAGAATTTAGGCCTTATTTTCAAAGCAATTCATTGAAAGCAATGTTACTACGGGGGTAATCTGATGTCTCTTGAAGTAGGTGCACAGTTTATTATCATCTATTTTGTCCCTAAAATAAAGGTTGACAATCACAATAACCAATTTAATTTATGGGTCATTTAATGTTGTTCCATAGCAAATGTAAAGATTTTGATTGTCAGATGAATTTTTTAAACCGATCGAGATTGTTCGGGTCCCTTAGTGAATCTCTTTATACCCATCTTTTTGAAAAAGTGATTAAAAGTCAAAGATTTAATTCGTATCTGCAATTAACTTTATCTGAGAAGTCAGACACTCACAACCACATTCATTTGCGCAGCCTGCAGCTGTAACCTGAAAATGAAACTGAATAACGACAGCATTGATCTAAATTGAATATATGAATGAAAGTTTGTGCCCCATCAAAGGATGTCCAGTTTTAAAAATAGGAAAGTTAGCCTTTACTTAGGATATTCCAAAGGCTAAAGCTAACACGCTGCATTCACCTGATCATTTCACTAGTGAGGACTTGCCATCCTGTTAGTCATGTTAAACTACACAAAGACACCGTCCACTCTCGATCATAGAGTGGTGTTAGAGAGTGGCGCCACTAACAAACGATCTTTGGCTAAGTCCAGACATCAGCCTGCAGAAAACACGCTGACAAGACAAAGCCAAGGTTCATTTGAGGTTATAGAAGTAACTTACAGAAACTAACTCCAACCCAGAAAGCTAAATTAGCTACAGCTGGTATAATCTGCCGTTTTAAGATGAGAGGGCTTGTAAGAGTTTAGCAAAATAGGTACTTTGTCAAGGTGGAACTGGATCCAAAAGAGAAGAGGCTATCGGAACCCGAACCTAGATTTAATAGATTATTCAGAGCTGTGCTATATAAGCTATTGTGTTTTTCAAACAGCTGAAAGGAAGACACTTTAAGATGACAGATTAAAGTTATATAGATTATTAGGGAATTCAACTTTTTTTCTAAATGTAACGGTGATCCTTAGAAATGCAGTGCATATTAGTGGAATTTACAGGATTGGTTTAAGACTATTTTCCTATAATCGACATTAATCTATTAATGGAATTTTCCAAAGCAACTAATCTTCAACTAATGTTTGATGAAGGGCATGGTTGGATGTGGTTACAGGAGATACATCTGCACTGATGATTTAAACTAAATGTCAAGAGACCAGACTTGCACTGCAGGTTCACCCATGATGAACCTTCACACCGGGTGCTGTCCTTTCCTGCACATAACCAGAGAGAGCCGACACAATGAATGTAAAGTTGATGTATGGAGATGCTGATGGAGACTGACGTTAAATCTGAGCCATCGCTAACAACTTCAGCAAGATTTTTTATTCCAAATGTCTTCAAGCCAGCATGATGGATAAGTCACTGCCCTGAGGAAAGATCTCTGCGTCTCCCTGTCTTTGGTGGTCTTACACCAGTTTGGTTGAGGGGTGGACAAGTTGAGGGGCAGGGGGGGGGGGGGGAACACCGACATATTGGAACAGCAGACATTTCTGTAAGACAATCCCTGGCTGTTCAATGTCTGAAGAATCAGTCAACATGGACAAGGTGTGTGAAAAAGAGTGTGTGTGTGTGTGTAGAGACAGAGTGGCACTGTACCTTAGTACAAAGGTGTAGTCTTCAGAGTGATGCACCCCATAATGCTACTGCTCTCACTCATTTGATGATGCTCTCGAACCAGAAACCAAAACATCTGGGGTGGCGCCACACTTGCTCATCATGTCTGTCTGTGTTTGTTTTCAGTTTATTCTCACTGAGGAGTGTCGGTTTGTTGTACAAGGCTGATGATATGTCTGTCTTTGCCTGATTTGTGTCTGTTTTGACGGGCAGAATTTCCCAAGTTGAACTCTGCTTTTATCTGTTTCAGTCAATCCATAGCTAGCAGCAGTAGAATTGCTGAAGGCTTCATTTTGCTGTCCCCCATATTGCTGCATTTTTGTGTGGTGTATGTAGAAAATGTATCAAAGGAATTTAAAAATGCAGACATGTATTGGACATGTTGCCCGTTGAGCGACAGATCAGAGATGGAAATTCTCAAACTGAAATTAAACCAAGTAAAATAACGTGGAAAAAGTAAAAAAAAAAAAAAAAAAAAGAGTGGTCAAGGCAGTCTTTTCCCTTTGAAAGACCTGACAGCTGAATGAGGTAGAGGTTTCGCTGTGTGGAAGTTTAGTCCTCCTCTGGGGACTCTCCAGCCTCTTCTTCTTCTTCTTCTTCTTCTCCTTGTTCCTGTAAATAAAAACGAGATGATCAGTTCTGCCTTTTTTCATACCGGAGTGGCTCAGGTCTCAGTGTCAGTTAAAGATGAGGATGTCCACAAGCAGAGCTGCTCGGTCACATGTTCATACTGTAGGGTTAATGAAGCAGCTAATTCAGCAGAGTCAATAGTTAATCTCTGACCGGAAATAGTGTGAACCGTCGTACTGTCATGGTCCTGATTGCACAGTTTAGGTCAAGGCCACATTTCAGTTACTTAAAAGGGAACAAAGTTGTTGGTGGGATGAAAACACAAACTCGCTTCTGCGCTCAAAATCATTCAGCCCCCAGTGCAAATTAGGTGTATCAGCAAAATGTACAAACTTTCAGCTGTGTTCAATGAACAACTGAAGCAAGAACAATCTAAAGTCACGGGTGGTCTCTCCAAATTTAGCACAAAATGCCATTTTTACTGACACCTGCAGTCTCATTATTCATCCCCTTCCTGAGAAGCATCTTTAGTCCTTAGTGGAACGACCTGCTGCAAACGTGATGCACAGCCAGACACCAGGTTCTGACAGCGTTTCTGAGGAATCTCAGCCCATTCCTCATGAACAACAGCCTCCAGCTCTCTGATATTCTTGGGCTTGTGTGCAGCAGTCGTTTTCTTCAAACCCCACCGGAGACTCTCAGGTAGCATAGCCAGTGCTCCTTTAGCTTTGAACTTGCCAACTATGCTTCCAACAGCATCTTAAGGAACATTCAGTGCCTTCGCCGTCTTTTTGTATCCTTTTCCTTGTTCGTGCAAGGCAATGAGCTCCTCTCTCAACTTTATGGACAACTCTCTTGACTTACCCCTATTTCTAACGTGCCACTGTGAACAAACCCCTAAGTCAGTATTTGATAAGTAAAACTAACTAATGAGGCCCTTGATTAGTTGCATCAGGTGTGTTTGAGACACCTGATTTGCAAATGAGTGCTCTTAGGGGAGATTCTGTTCAGGGGGTTAAATAATTGAGACCGCAGTAGCCATTGAATGTGGCATATTGTGTTGAATTTGTGGAAACCACCTGTGTACTTCAATTGTTCTCGTTTGAATTGTTCATTGAACACGGCTGAAAGTTTGTACATTTTGCCAATTTACCTAATTTGCAAAAGGGGGGTTGAATATTTTTGAGTGCAAGTGTAATGTTATTTTCAGAAAAAGTTAAGCTGCACAGAAAATGCCATTCATTTCAACGGTACAATATGGAGTACTGCCATGTTTCTGCTACATAGTACAGCTCGGCTCAGCTGATTCCGACTATATTTGCTTTTGGTACCAGGTGCTTCATTTTCCACTGCAGTGCCCCCCCCCCCTCGTCAACGTAGGCTAAAGTCTCCGCTGGCTGTCATAATGACACCAGGAGAAACTTCCATTACATCATCTCCAACGCAACACAAGCACACAGGAACAATGGAGGAGTTCCCCTTCCTGCCTTTATTCGCTGAAAAACTCTAATCTACACTATACTGTGCTGTATTTACTGCCAAACGGACAACTTCCCTGCTAACCTTTCCCTGTGTTCCACTCCGTTACTGCCGCTCGCTCTCCCTCGCTCACTCGACTACACACTCGTTATGCACACACTTTACTCACAGAGAAAATACCATTCAGATTAGCAGTGAGCAAAACTGCATGATTTTCTGAAAGAAACTGGAGATGAAATTAAAGTTTCTCTGGACAAATACAGCCGATATAAAAGAAAATGTCTCAATCTGGCCGTTATTGCAATAGAAATAAAAGTTATAGTGTAGTTTTTTTTATGTTGTTTCCATGTGGATTTATAGATGTTCACCCAAATGTACACTGGAAAAAGTAGTTTCCCTGATTTTGTAAATGTTTGAAGTCTCAATCCTACAAATTGGAATTTTTTTGGATTTTGATGCATATTGTTTTGCTTCTCGGCAGCAACTGTTCCATCAAAGAGCTGTGTTTGTGAAGAAACAGAGCAAAACCTCAAGCTATTTTACTATTTCACTTCCCTCGAGCATATAAACTGTGTGATATTTAGATGGTTTTGCTGTGTATCTGGTATTTTCTTTCAGATTTCTTCATGTGAAAATCTGGTCTGAAAATGATGGATGGAAATGGACTCAGTGCAACAGTGTTAACGATGCCTCCCTCAATTTAGCTCCCCTTTCCCCAGCTGCTCAGTTTTTCAAAGTGTACGACGACCACTGTGACAACTAATGGTGGTGGAGGTGAGGAGAGGGGGGGCGCGACACCTTCCTCCTCCCTTCCTCAGATGAAAATGGATTTCATTTTCCACATGGCTTCATTTGAGTCAGGGAGGCTAAGTGACACAATTTATAACCCTCTTCTTTTCCCAGGCCGTGGCGATCGTGCACCCATTCACCCATTCCTGCAGCCGGTCATTCTGCAGCCCCAGCTCCACTCATTAGTGCTCTCACACTTCAGCCTTGCAAGTTTAACACTAAATGCTACCATGTGTGACACAGGGGCAAATTAGAGCAGCGGAGAAAGTAGGTGGTGTTGGTGCTGCTGCTAAGAATAATATTGCCAGAGACCAATCTTTGAACTCTGACAGGGTCAGTCATAGATAGCAGGTAGAACTCTTGTCTCCCTACTTTATGTTCAACCATTCATGTGAGAAATGAAACAGAATGAAACATCAAGCGGTGTAACTGCGGCGAGCCGAGGCCGTGACCGAGGCCCAATTCTATACTATCGAGGTATCAAGGCCATTTATTTGTCATTTACAAAAGGGTTGCAACGCTCCTGTCGGTCCCCAGAGTTAAAGAGATGACAGCTGGACTTTTGCTGTCATGCCCGCCTCCCTCTGGAATGACCTTTCTGCTTATATCGTACAGTCTGGCTCCATTGAACTCATTTCTCTCCCTTAAACTTTCACTTTCCGCTTTATCTTCACATAATTCAGGCCTCGCACCTGTTACCATTATCACTGCGGTGGGTCAGCCTCAGTCTGAAGGAATCTCTTACAGTTCGTCCTGCTGACAAGAATAAACTGCTAACTTTCTAATAACAGCTATATTTTCTCTAAAATTCTCTCTCTCTCTTTCTTTCACTGACCATTCCTGTGAAGAATGTCGATCGTATTTTATGATCTACACGTATCAGAAGTTTGGTCATTATGATTTGTTCACGCTCTGATGCTGTCGGTCTTGCTCTGCACACACATCTGTCTCCTGAAATTTAAATTTTACATGACTTGACAGAACACAAACGTAGAACATATATAAATAAATGATTACATTTAGAATAGAATACATAAAGCTATCTATATACATGCACGCATGACTGCCCAGGAAGTAATTCAGTGCATCTTAACGCTGGATCTGGGATGCTGGGATGGAGGCAGGTCTGTAAAGACGTGGCCACTAAAGTACCTGACCTCCCACTTCGTCTATTTCATTTTCCTGCAATCGGACATGAGCCTTAGGTCCGAGCTGTGTTAGCTATCTTACGAGGTTTTTTAGAGAGGAAAAAGGGGATCGTACATGCCTCGTGTACAATGATGCATCAACATTCATTTCATATCAGGAGCTCTGCGACTGATAGCTCATTTAGACAGAGGCCACAGTACGTGATGGGACGTGTATAATTTGGAACTGGGACACCATCTCTCCAACCACATGATGGTGACGCTATCATTCACTGGTTTGCTAACTGACCCAGAATTAAGCAGTGTACTATTGTGTTGCATTTTAGTGAGGATTGAGAGCTTTTTTTTTTTAAAATGAAAACGCTGGTTAGAGCAGAGAATTGCTGACATCTAATGCCTGTGTACTGCAGACTATACCAAACTTTAATCTCTAAACAGAAAGGTTCACACGGATGAAAATAATAGGTTTGTTTTTACACAAGAGAGAACAGGGCTTGGAAAAAACGGGGGAGGAGTCTCAGCTTAATTGTTGAAACTGTGCTGCCATGTGCATGTGTAAGGCTGTAGCTTCCGGTCGGGTCGTGCATCCACCCCGCCCCACCCTGCACTGGAGTGAAAGGGGTCTAAGGTTTTGTACAGGCTGGTGGTGGTGGTGGGGCTGAGATAAAGCAGCCTATCAAAGTGGGAGAGCTAAATGACATTTTTATGGCTTGCAGCTCCCAGGGCCTCCCAGCGCCTCCCAACTACCTCAGTCCTGTTCCCACACAGCCACAAATCAGAGCCGAGTTATGCATTCACACCAAGAAGTGGCCCGCACCAGCGAACAGAGGGAGGCTGCTGGATTCCTGGAGTGTGAGGGAATGCTGGGGGTGGGGGTCCTGTGTCATGTTTCACTTACTTATTACCATTTTGCTTTCATTCTCCCTCTGATGTAGGTGCTCACACCAACAACACAAAACAATACCTAATTATCTGCTACATGTTAACAGTCACACTTGGAAGAACTGCAGTTTACTTTGGAATTTCTCACTAAGAGCACCAGAAATACCTCAAGTCTCGTCGCACCTCTTTTCTTGCTATAGCGACTCTTGTACTTACAGATGAGACTTTTGTCAACACGAGAGCTTTTTAGCTACAGGCACAGTTCCCTCTGAGAGGCTTGACAAAAAAAAAAGCATTAATCAATCACTTAAACTGATGAAAAAGTGTGTGAACACACCTGAGGCACAAAACTATAGCAGCAACAACCAGTGTCAAGCCGATTATGAGTTGTCTGTGTGAGAAAAGTTGGATGTAGCACCATCAGTGCTGAAAAGCCTCTTAGGGAAGAGGGTGGGGAGGATGGATGGGGCAATAAAGGATGCATCTTTAACACAGCTACAACACCGCTATGCTTTTTCCCCACTAGAGGTGGGACAAAGAGTCAAATTCACGATATATATCATCACCTCTATCCCTGATGATTTTTAAAGTCATTTCCAAACACTGTAGCCTGAGAGTTGTCCTGCTTTTTGCCAGTTGTCTATTACTTTACTAAAATGTCGTTACGTCATGTCTCCTAGAGAGGGCACCAAACCAAACGACAGCTTGGTTCGTTTACAGGAAGTTAACACATACAGCATGGTGAGGAGAGTGGAAGCCAAGGAAGGTCCAACTGAGATACAAGATCTCTTCATCCAGGAAGTCTTGGATGAGACAGCAGTGTGAACAGGTTCACAGGCAGTATGGAGAAGCCACACAACCAAAGAGAACAGTTTTCACATTTAAAAAAAGTGGTTTCACAAGGCAGCACACATACAATACATAAAAAGGTACATAAGAGTTTTCACCTTCAAAGACAGTTTCACAGATAGAGCTCATACATAAAAACCAGACAAGGAGAAAATAGACCAGAGAGATATTTAAAACAGCAGGGCAGTTTGTAAAAGACCTTTAAAGGTAATCAAAGAGGGAAGTGCTTCTAAGGTAATGGCTTGCCCAAGGTGCATAAAAGTATAAAGCAGTTTTACCAAAGTCTGATTGCACCCTGGGGTCATTTAAAAGGATGATAATTAGATCTAGTGTTGCTGGTATGATATAAGGCTGGAGATATAAGAAGCAAAATGCGATGGTGAGTGTGAGCCTGCGCTTGTTAGAAAATGCAACGCAGTCATAAGTACAGTTATAAAAAGTCCTATACATATGCAGCCCCCTTAATCCCCTTAATTCTTTTTTTTTTTTTTACCACCAGTTCAAATGTGGAAATGAGGACTCCACAACTGCCATTACGCAGATGACTGCACAAACCAAAGGTGAATACACCTGGAATGTATGTGACGATAGCTGTAAAACATGTGCATGCATAACAGTGACACACTGATCCAGGCTGCGCGGCATGCACGTGTGATTTTGCTATGGAAACCATTCAGCACCATATCCCCAGCAATTTATGCCATTTCATTACAAACTCAATTTGCCTCAACTTGAAAAATATGAAAAAAACTGTGTACGAGAATACTTTTCTCTCGTATTCTGTATTAAATTGAGCCAGCACTGTCCATAAAAGTAAAAAGGTCAGAGAATTCTCGATTGTAATGTAGACCAACATATAGTCTAATGAGGATTACAAGGTCATTTGTTTTGCAAGGGTGAGTTGTAAATGTGTGTGTGTGTGTGTGTGTGTGTGTGTGTGTATTGCAAGCATGATCCTTAGGATCTCTTACCTGAGCAGACATTTTCTGGACAACTTGCTGTGGCTGCAAGAGATCGGAGGAGAGAAGTTAGTGTTGTTTCTCCACTTGCTGTCAGTCACAACAAGAACAGTTCCTCGCTGTTACTTCCAAAAAAAAAAAAAAAAGGAAGCCATGATCAGAGAGACAGAAGCCAGTATAGAGAAATTTAGAGAAATTTAAAGCCTGGTTGGTTCATGGTTAATCTGGAACCAGTAGCCAGTGACAAAGCAAAATCGATAGGGGTCATATGGAAGACGGTCATCGACAATCAAAGTGCTTCTATTCTTTCTACATGTTCACACTCAAAGGCAGGGTAAGAAGCCTGCCATCATAGTCTCCTCCTGGCTGCACACCACTGCTCCCTGATTTCTGTCTACTGTGTATTTTGCATTTAACTCCCTGCATAATGAATTACATAAATGGACACTAAGGTTCACACTTTTGAACGGTCACCCCTCAGAGACATTCACGGAGTTGCACTCTGTTGCTCACGTGGAAAATGATGGAAAGATAGCTGCATGAAGAATGAAAAAAAAGCAAGAGAGGAGAGAGATGTTCAAAACCCTGCTTGTTTTAATCCCACGCCTGGCCAATCGGGTAAATCAATGTAAAGTGAGCTAAAGAGTTGAGTGTCTGTTTTAAGGAAGGTGCAGAAAGGAGGTTTACGATCCTGTGAGTCTTCGATTCACCCACTCCAACATGTGTTTGAGGAAATAAGAGCACAGAGAAGAAACCCACACAGACTCGGAGAGCGTATACACAGAAAAATACGCTGTTGGGCGACAGCGACCGATCGCTTTACCAATGCATCATGGGTGTCCTAAAAAATTTGCATCTTTCTAAAGAAATTCAACAGCTGTGCCTGTAAGATCCCTTGATCCCTGAAAGAGTTTTGTACTAGCTCATGTGCAACTGTGCACCAACAATGCCTAAATACAATACTGACACATTCTCGATATTTTTGTAAATGCGTAACTGTGTATTATGACATGTGTAGAAGTCGGGTTTGAACCTGCCTTCAGCCTGGTCAGTAACAGAGTCATTAAACAGTTTAATGATTGTAGGCAAAGAGCCAAACAGAAGCAGCAGCGCACCGCAGGAGCATTTTGGCTCCAAGCGATCCATGGTTGGATGACGTCTGCAGAGGATGCAGCTGCCTCTCACACTCGCACATTGTGACCGTCTGGATGTCCTAATTGAATGACAACCTTTCTCAGCAAAGCCACAGGCAGGAATGTCAATTGTTTGGAAATTCATAATGCAGTTAAATTCTCTGAAATATCATCGCTAAAAGTGCCGAGAAGATTTAGATTTTTTTTGCTCGCATCTCTTGATGCAAATATAGCACGGACCACTGCAAGCACACCAGACCCACGCTCCGCTCCAGCTCCTCCCACAGCGTGGCAGTGAGGCACCAAAAATACAAATGGAGACAGGTGAAAAAATACCAACCGCATAACCAACACGAACTGAGACTCTGCAGCCACCGCTGAGGTTTCAGAAGCTTCTCCACCACATTTGTGTGTTTGCGTGTGTGTCATGTGAAAATTCTCAAATGTAAAGTGTCCTGGGGTGAAAATAAAATAAAAGTACGTTAACCCTTTATGACCTACCGTCTGCCAGAGCTCAGATCTTTTTTGGAGCATTTTAATTTGCTATACATCAATACAACCCTTATATACGGTGGCCGGGAGGTGCAAAACAATTTTACAATACGAGAAACACTTTTGCAAAGCTGGAGACAAATTTACATTTTAGAAAACATTTTTACAAATCAGAAAACAAAATTACATTGCCATAACACATTTACAAGTCCTGAGACAAATTTACAAACATTTAAAAAGTTACTTGTAAATTTGTTTCGGACGCAAGTAACTTTTTCAACCGGAAAGGGAATGTACCAACTGTCGAGTAGAACCGGAAGTGATAAGGAGTTCATGGCGACCCACGATGGACGGCAGTCAAGCGGTCTTTTGCCCGTTTTGTGGCGATTAACGCGGTACATTCCCTTTCCGGTTGAAAAAGTTACTTGTAAATTTGTCTCGGCGTTTGTAAAAGTGTTTCACGTCTTGTAAATTTGTTTTCTCAAATGTAAATTTGTCTCAGGACTTGTAAATGTGTTATGGCAATGTAATTTTGTTTTCTGATTTGTAAAAATGTTTTCTAAAATGTAAAGTTGTCTCCAGCTTTGTAAAAGTGTTTCTTGTATTGTAAAATTGTTTTGCACCTCCCGGCCACCGTACTTATATCCCAAATTTTAATAATATGTATAGACACTCTGTCCAGACTAACTAAATACATTTGACTTTTTACACATATTTTTCTAAATACAGAAACGTCATACCTGTATCCCTCAAAATTGTAACAGTAACGTGTATTCCAACGTAGGAAGCGCTGTGAACACCCGCGGTCTGGACTATGATGTTTTTGTTATGCGTGCTTTATACTGGATTTCTGCAAACACATTAGTGGAAGGAAACAGCGCTCTGGGACACGTTGAATGCATGAATGTGAAAGAGTAACTCCTCGGGTTTCATGTGCAAAAAGAATTACTGCTTATTTTATATTTCTTATTTGGTTGCAATTCTGCCGGCATTGAAAAATAGATATGCAAATGGCATCGTGGGCGAACAACACGAAGAACATTGTGTTTGACTTTTTGAGGTCTTTTTTCACATTCAGCATATTCACTACCACTGTTCTACCCTCAACACTGTTTTCATGTATATTTATGTGTAACCACCCTCCCCCCTGTTGTCTCAGAACTCGCACTGCAATGACAATGAAGTTGAATCTAATCTAAAACACACTGTGGGGTGAAGGAGGTCCCCGAACAAGCTGAAGCTGGACCGGAGCTGAACAGCTGAGCACTCCAATAGCTCTGGGAATGTAAAAAGAAAATGTAGAGTCCCTGGTGCTTGTAAGGCTGGCCAGCTGCTGGCCCTGAGAAGAGAGTACCGTGTCCCTAAACCCCCACACCCACCCAAGATCAGTTCAAACAGCTGGTGTTTTCTGTGCCAGCTCTGCCTGGAATGTCAGCTGGCCTAAACACAGTAATGGAGTCTATGTCAACACCATCCTGCATGGGGGTGTGCGAGCTGCAGTGAGGGAAACATTTGGAAGCTGGTGCACACAGAGCGGAGGATGCAGACCCTGAACACTACCAGGCTCCCCCATCTGAAAAACGCCATGAGCTTTTTCCCCTCCTTGGGTACCAGACCACTCCTGTCCTGCTGCCTCTTCAGCCCTGCTCTGTTCTGCCTGGACTCTCTGTGATGATCTGCTTCTGTGCTGTGCTGCTCACATGTTCTTATATTCGTTTTTTTTGTGTTATTACTTTATCTAAAAACTAAAGACATAAAACAAGCACAAAGTTAGCAAAGTGCGAGAATTATATTATAATTTATTTCCTGTATTTTTTGTTTTTTGTTGTCTAATCATTTTGATTCCATATCTCATCATTCCAAGACTCATAACACTGACTTTGTCACAATTATGATACTTCTTCATCAAAGTCATCCTCAGTCATCAAAGTTAGGATTTTGATTATCACCAGGATTTGGATTTTGCATCATTCCACATTTTTACTTGTGTTCAGTAGTTCCCGAAATCATTATGGATTTTATTTGAGAAATAAGTCTTACAGTCAGTACAATTTTGAATTAAGAACCAGCTGAAGCACCATGGGCATTAGGGAGCCTCAGGATATTCATCTATCCTTTATATTTTTGTAGATGTGCGCAATTTAATGTCCCCCCCTCCCCTAATTTCAAATAAACCAATCAGAAACACGACGTGATTTGGAATGTCCGTCAGACTGAATGTAGTTACAATAACCATTAAGGCAAAGGATGAAGAGTCCTCTGTGTTTTTACGGTCTGAAAGTAATAAAATCCACAGCAGCAGTTGTATTGCATCTGGGACAAAGTACTCCAAAATAACCATCAGTGAAACCCAATCCCTTTAAGTACAGGAGTCACTCCTGCTAGTAGAGCCGCCAGTTCCCTCTCTCTTTAACACAAAAGATCGCAGCATTGTCTGTCACATGCTCTGGCAGCTCTTTGATGTTGCCTGGGCTCAACACTATGAATCGCTGAGGACCGCAGCAGCAGCTGCTGCTTGGCCCTACAAGTGATTTGGGGCGCAGCTTCGGGCTTAGCATGAGAGCAGTGCGGGCAACCATTCAAAGGTATGCTAGGTAAGTATGACTAAAAGTAGGAGTCCTATGGTGGGGACCCCATCTCAGCTGAAACCCAATCCCCTCACTGCTCCAAGAATGTGGCGCTCCAGGCTCTCAGCTCTACAACCACCCAGCAGCCTCTTTTCAGGACTCTTCCTCTGATCAAAGGGGGGAAATGCCTCTGCTCTGTTGAGCACCTTGAACAGGCCACCATCCACAAGAAAAAAAAAAAAAAAAACCCACCTATGAGGTCTTCACTTGTTCCAAAAGGAAGAAGAATGAATGTTTCGCATCAGATTAAGAAAAGCACGTAAGGAAAACTTTTCACAACTATTATTAACATATTATGATGTAAACTTCTACGAGGTGGAGCTAATCATGAAAAACTACAGGACACGCTCACATGTTTTTGTTTTAGCGTTTTAAAGTGAGAACAATCTGGTCGCACAAAAGTATTTAAGCACCGTTTCAGAAATAATCTCCGTCCACGCTAACAGGCCTGAAAGCGCACAACACAAAAACATTATATTCCAGCGCTCCATGTAGGGCTGATAAAGCCGGGTGGTGTTGAAAATAACAGCTCGCATGTTGCACGTGTAGTCAGCAGTAGCTTTATAACAGGCGGAATTTATCTGCACAACAGCTGCATAGACAGAAAGGTCAGCAACACGTGTACTTCAATGTCCATCTTGAATTAGTCGAAACTGATGTCTTAATGATGCAGGGTGACCTCACCACAACTGTCCAATCAATGCGTCACCTGTCACAGTCTGTATATGATGTTCACACCTTGTGGTTCGTTTCTAAACAGTCAGTGTGACCACAAACCAGACCAGAACTAAAACACAACCCTGTAAAAAAAAAAACCCGATGGAACAGATTTGTTTCTATCTTAATCAATCCAGCTGTCTCCAGCTGTTTGTCTGTGCACAACAGTTAAAGTGATGCTCATACAAAAGAAAATCAGACCAGTAAAAAGCTGAGATGTGAACCGAACACGAGAAAAGTTAAAATACAAAGAAACATCTGAATGATCTGCAGCGTAGAAAAGCCTTCAAAACTGTTATTTGCATTAATCACTGTACATTACTAAATTAAATTAGCACCATAACATCACCACAAACACCCTCACCGGTGAAGCATTCTTTTTTTCCAAAAATGTATTTTATTGTGCCTACTTCTATGCTTTAATATGCAGTCACATGTATAATAATGCATGCATACCATGAATAAGTGTATAATATCTGATATATCTGTGATTATGTAAGTGTGCCTGTCTGTATACAGTACATGTACAGTGTGTACTGCAGGTGTTCCTGCTCTGCTGTCCCTTCAGTCTGAGTGTTAATTATCCCATAAGATAGGTGCTGCTGCTGTTTGCTCTGGTTAACCGTTACTGGGCCTGCTAACCTTTGGACCTCCTTTGAAGTCGAATGGATAATTTGACCAACTGGGTTCAACCTTCCCTCCACAAACACTAGTCTGCATGGATGAAAAGTTTGCCAATGAGATATGCTTCAGATGAAAAGACATGTAGGGGAGCCTGGAATGTTCTGTTGTTAAAATGTTACTAATGGAGCACTTAGAGAGGGAAACGTTTGGCTTACTGTTTGGGAGCATTGCTTATCAAGCCATACAGTCGTGATGTCGGAGTCTAATACTGCCGTATATATCAAACTACACAGAGCTGCCTCTGTGTGAGTTTACCACCCTGCCTGTGTAGTTACTCCAGCCTATGACACAGAAGGTCAAGGAGATAAGAAACTGCAAAGCTGGCACCAGGTTGCCTAATATCTTCATCAAAAGACCCACAATGACAATATCTGGCAGGTTTGTAAAACAATTTACAATCTTTTGAAGTGAGACAGATATGACTCGGTTTATTATGGAGGCTACAGTGTGCCGGGTGACATTATTCATTTTAATCAATTTATAACTAATATACTAATCCATTACTTTACTGATATACTTGTTCATACCATTTATAAAACCAAACCATAGTGATGAATTACATTTACATTTAAATGATGATGTGCACCAATTATTACATGTGTTAATAACAACAATAATAAATAATGATTATAATTATAATAATTATAATTATAATAATAATAATAATAATGATAATAATAATAATGATAATAGCCCAAAAAGCTGATGACACTACAGGATTACATTTACGCTCCTTCAATTTTGCTAACCTCATGATCCTAACCTAAGGACGAAACAAAAGCTTTTCGTGCATGATATCTCAGTTCGTTCTCTCTTTCAAGGAAGTCAATAAAACGGCATTTGAATATCGGTGTCAATACATTTTCCTGTTTCTCCATATATTCTCTGTGTCTCTATCCCTGATTTCAACGACGGTTCACCAATGCATCAGGCCCAACCTGGGTGAAGAGGAGGATCGGCTGGTCGCACACCGACCCATTTAGAAAAACTGATGCAATGAATCACACAGCTGGGTATAACAGTGCACACTTTAAGGCAGCCTCCACTCAAAGTCATTCACGAGGTGTACACATTAAAAGTGATAGAAATAGTTGTGTGTGGAATTAAGATTGAGAGCGAAGTTCCGATTCGGCCCACATTTCTACATCAATACACCTGACTAGTCACTGTTTATGGGCATGCTTGTCTTTGTCTTTTTGAAAAAGTTGGTCAGATGGATCAAAGGTAATTAAATATGCTCTAGCAAAACCTTGGTGGCACCCAAGTTTGATTTTTATCAGCCAATTAAATGACCCTATTAGAATATTAGAATGCGTCAGATGGAGCCTTTTGCTCCTGGCAGTAAGTCGGAAGGTCTATATCATCATCATTATTATCAAAACTCCCAAACTGGCATACATGACCTCTTAGAAAAAGACGGTTTGGGTTAAAATAAGTACGTTAGTTACAGAAGTGAAAGGACACGATGGAAGTGAAGAGTTGTGTTACATGCCTCTGTAACTAACAGTCATTTCAACCCAAATGAACATCTTCTCCTAAACCTAACATGTAGTTTAAGAAGCACAACTCTTTTAGTTTTCTTATTTCGGTACAAACGTTTGGTTTCACACTCGCCTCCTGAACCTATTAGTAGTGTTAGTGGGCCCGTACTGGCCAATATATATGGAACAGATGTGCGCTTATAACACCTATTCAGTCAAATCGGGAAGGCAGTCACTAAGACTCACGTGTCCTCAGTGGCAGAGTCTGATTACAGCTTGTTGTGGTCTGGTTGTCTCCAGATCAGTCTCCAACTTGTTCAAACATGCAGGTTTCCCTCTGAAGATTCTAGTATTGTATTCAAAATGTTATGTCGAGATTTTACATAAATGGGGGATTTTCCTGTCGACTGAATCGCCGCTTAACCCTAGAAAGTTCACAACAAACGTTCAGTTGACCAAATGACACCAGGACACCACTTCTATGAAAAGGAGTGTGGCCACCCATACAGCCGTCATTATCCTGGATAAAAGCCCTGTGTTTTGTTACCTGGGAGGCAGAAATGATGGAAATAAACCAGGAATTTATTATCTACCTGAAATACTTACACTATCATAGTTGATCTTCTAAAGATCCTTGATGGAAGTTGCCCTCCTTGTCTCCCACCTTGTCCACTGTGCAACACCCCCCCCCCCACCTTTCTCCGGTCTAAGACCCCCACTTCCCTACTTCCCAGCCAATGCCCCACCAGAGTTATGAATTGCACCTATCAGGGCCCAACTAAACCCTGCGATTAGGGGGAATTTGCCGAAGGGCCCTTTGTAGAGGAGAAAAATGTCTGTCGTTGCAAGGAATGTGGAAAATTCCTAGCAGACAAGCAGCCTTTTGTTGGGAGGGTTTTGGGGGGGTGCTCTGAAAGGAAAGAAAGGCGCAGACAAATTGGATCGGCTCCATTTAGGAGCCTCTGCTGTTTGAAGTGAAATCTGTTCCCAGAGTATCTCAAAGGAAAAGAGGAAGACAAGTAAAAAAAAAAAATGGCAATGCAATATGTCTGCACAGACTTTACGAGGCTTTCTCTTGCGTCTTGTTTGCTTCATTGAATTTTGCGTTTACAGAATGTATGAAATCCCAAACTTTTTGCCTTGTTTTGTGTGCATTCTTTGGTGTCTTGGAACCAGTCGGTTCAAACGCATGTGGCCGTTTCCCAGCGTGCATGCGTGGCTGCTCTGAAACAGGAAGGACTCTATGCATGGCACTCAGCTCTGCCTTGTTTTAACAGAGCGTTGCAGATGTTATGAATTAACCTGTCATGCCTGGAACAGCTCACTTCCTGCCTCATAACAGTGGTAGCAGAAATACTCTAATGGCATAAATGTCCATATCTATTTAAGGAATTTGAAAGAACTGCATTGTGAAAGGAAGAGCAAAAAAAAAAAAAAAAAAAAATCCAAGCCATCGTTACACAAACACGTTGACACCACAGGACAGCCGTTTAACTTCCTGTGTAAAACAAACAGTGAATGAGGGGTACTCTAAGTAAGTGCTCTGCTTCTCTAGCTGCACTCCAAATGTTTATCTTTAGTTTTTGTGAGCAAGTTTGCTCATTTCATTACAATGTACCTGCAGTGCCTCTGCTTGTAATTTGATTTTTTATTTTTGCTGCTTTTATTGGCATTCTCCCATTTTGGACTCAAATGAACGAATTTGATGTTTCCACAAATTTCTCCTGTCTGACATAAACGGATGACCTAAAATTTCACCAGGGGAATTCCTGAGGGATCCCTGACGCAGGTTAACAAGTCATTCTTTATTTGTTTAATTCATCATTTTTGTTTGGAAATGGTTCATTTTTCAATGTGTGTTCGGGGCAGCAACAGACGTCCGACAAGCGTGACATATTTTCACTTTTTGTTTCCATTTAGAGAAACAGGCGGCTTGAGCAGTAAATGCTCTCCCTGTCAATTCAAACAACTTGGCAGGTTTGTCTCTGTGGTTTATCATTGCTCGTGCTAACAACCCAGGATTTCTCTGTTTATCCCTGACAAAGTGGAAACATCAGCTTTCATACTGAGTCACTATTTACATATATATACAGACGTATAAGAGAGCTGAAGTAAAATGTTAAACTACTACTACTACAATTTGGTGCAGTATAATATGATGATTGAGTAATCCCATGCTAAGCAGAATGTTATCTGTAGCAGCCTCAAACTCCACTGCTTTTTACATCCTAATCTGTGTAGCAGCTCGCTGCCATGTTGTTGTAGCTGAAGACTCAGAGTGAAATGATTAAACTCTTCCAGAGGCTGCAGGAGGAAAAAAGGGGTGGGGGTTGGGGGAGGGAGGCATAGGTGACCTGTGGAAATCCGCTAAGGCTCCCAGAGAACTCCTGATGTTTGTAGAGTCCCTGTCTGAACAAAGGCCTCTAGTGGTTGGAATTCAGCAGCAGCAGCCGAGGCTGGAGGAAGGTGGGGGGTTGAGAATGCAGGGAATGAGGCAAAACTGCTGCCCACCCCCAACTCCTTTCAGAGTCTCGCTGTGGTCTCTAAGGTCTCTCTTTCTCTTGCTCTTACATATAGCCTGGGGAAGTGCGATACTGCAGCACCAACCTAAAAATAACTAAATGCACCTCGTCCAGTTGGAGCGTGGATGCAAAACCCAGAAGTCACTACAAACGAAGTTAACTGCAACCACGACACAGAAATTCTGTCTTCTTCATACAAGAACAAATGAATGTAAATGTGTCACATGCATGAGAATATTTTTTACATGAAGAATAAGCCTTTCACTTGAACTTAGTGCTGCAAGTGTCCGGCTGTACTACTGCGCAGTTTTCATGTGACAAGGTAACCAAAGTGACGCACGGCGTTTTTGTTAATAGGGAGTTCATTGAGATTTGTATATTTGCTGCTGTAAGCAGTCTGTCATGCTAGTACGCCAAAAAGTCATGAAACTTAATCTCATGAGCGTTACGTTCAAATCATTTTGGGGGATACATGACGTCACCGACAACGGACGATTTCTTTGAGTTCAATCCGGAAATGCACCTCGTTGCGTAAATGTAATGACAATTTTCATCTCGCTGTCATGTCTGCAGAAGTGCTTGACTCATTTTTATGTAACAGTCAACAGGGCAATCTTGAGAGTAAGGACACCGTAACACTTCCGATATCGCAAGTCTTCGCGTTAGATTGACTACAGAACAGCTCTGTTGACAGCCAGAACCCTTCTCCACACTTCATTACCCTTATCATTCTGAAAGCATTATCATTCTGGTATCAGGGGAAAATGCTCTGGCTTGTTCTTTCTTTAAACTAATCACAATCATCTTGGGTGGCACTAAGCCCAGGATGATGCGAGCGAGGTGCACTTGCATAATAGCATGAGGGAACTTGTTTTGGTGGAACATTTGCACATGGGGAGGCGAGCCCTGGCATTAAAATGGCTAAATCCCTTCAAAAGAAAATGCCACATTGAGCAGTTTCAGACGTACAGGATGTCGACTCTGCGACACGACTTTTACCGCTGAAGAAGACCAACACAGCCTGATCATAAGGCCCCTGGAGGTGAAGCCTGCCGATACTTAAGCTTTGCAGGAGCTCACTGGACTTGTTAACGCCACAGATGGTTTAATAGCTGGATGTAACTCTGCAGAACCTTATTAAACTGATATCACAGAGGCTGTGTGAATTGGAACGGACAGCGACTCGTGAAAATATGTTGGAAAAGCCCAAGGTCTAAGACTTCTCAGGCTCTCAGCCTGATGTTGATCTATTTTCTGACACAGCCGCAGTCAGTCTGAGTTGATTTGGCACATATTTTAACTCTTTAACCAGCTTTTGTGACAACTGTTTCGTAATATTATTAAGTAATTTGTCTTTTTTACCAGAAAAAAGCAACAGGGGCTTGATTATACTGACTGAAATAATCGGCCAATGACCTTTATGTTCGAGTCTAGATCTTGGAACAAGAAGAAAAGTATCTGAGGATCGAGGAGTAAGGGAGAACATAAGGCACTAAAAGGTCAGATATATATGATTTGGGACGAGACCCCTCAGGTCTTTAAACGTAACCCGATTTTGTAACTGACTGAAAAAGCAGGTAGCCAGTGGAGGGATGCCAGGATCACCTTGTGATTAAGGCGTAATCAGGTTTTTAAAAGACAGAAACAGTCTAATCTTTTAAATATTTCTCAGGTGCAGGAAATGTATAAATGGTAGGAAGGCAGCGAACCATAGATGTAATGTGTTTATCTAAGTTAAGGCCAGAGTTAAAGATTACGACAAGACTTCTACAATGTGGCGTTACAGAATGAGACCGCGGACTTTCGAGATAAAATATTTGCCCCGTCTGCACCTATGATCTCTGTTTTATCACGAAATTCTGACACACCCACCTCTAAATGTTGCTAAAGCAGTTTTCTGAAATCACACAAGTACTTCTCGTGTGCCTAAGTGGAATCAAATTAGAAATAGAATCCAAATTTGTTTGGGAGATTCTTCTCATGTGGGATCATTTCGTACAATAATTGTCTCCACACATAGTTCAGGTTCAGCCCTGGCGTCTAACATGATGATAACTGATACCGTCCCACCTGATGCCCCTGATCAGTCTAGCACTGGAACCTTGCAGAAGAAAATCAGAGTGGATGACGGTTGTAACAGGAGGAGGAAAACAGAGGCCTGGTGACTTTGCTGACTGTTGCTGACCCATGGGTGGTGCACACTGAGCCATCTGCAGCTGAACATTAGCGAGATGAAGGAGCTGATTATGGACTAGAGCAGCACTAAGCCTCCTCTGACCCCGGTATCCATCCAGGGGGAGGGTGCGGAGGTGGTTCACTCTGCTGCCTCTACTTCCTGCAGAGACTCAGAGGCTTCGGATATCTGCAAACAAGATGCTGCAGATCAGATCGGTCAGATCAGATCAGCATTATAAGTTTATACCACCGTGTGCCAAGAGACACTAACAAGCTCAGCAAGCTAGTAACAAAGTCTTCGCCATCCGAAGACTTAGAGCCCGAACCATTCCACATTATTCCATCACAATGTATCACTCAACCCTGCTTCATCGCAGTGTGGACGTCAGCGGACTGGCAGGCTGCTGACATCCACACTGGACTCACTAATTGGACTTAATAATTCAGCTTTTTTAACTTCTGGCACAGTACAATCCATCTATTTAATGTTTGCCTGTGCTTTAAGGGGCAAACTTTTACAGTTTACATTATTCTTTGTGCTGTGTTCTGCTGCTGAGACGTGGGAATTTAAAGTCCGTCTGTCTGTCAGTCAGTCATGTGATGAGCTTTCGGGGGAATTTGCACAATCCATCGTGAGAGCGACATGACATTTTGAATTATTCTGCAAGACTCCAGGCTTGATAATGTTTAATACATTTTTCAGTCTAAATAATAATAGGTAGGCTCACCGTTATGTAACATTCACTACCTACACACATCCTACAGAATTTTGGACCAAAAATCTAAATTTATAAATAAACTTAGTTAAAAAAAACTTAACAGAATAAGAATCTGAATCTCACCCTGACAGACACTGTTAAACTGGCAAGGACATCCCCCATGGGTTTCCCTTACATGGCTGGACTGTCAGAGCATGTAACCAGAGTGTTTAGGGCACTAAGGCGTCAGCACTGTTCACAAATCAGTCAACACCATGATGTCTCTGCTGATGCACCCTAAAGACAGGAACCCCACTGAGAGGAAGACTGGAGCAGTGTATGACGTCATCGGGGCATCACGTGACATGTTGTGCTTGACTGATTCAGCCCGTTGATGCAATGCGTCAACGTCATCCCTTTGGAACAGGCATGACTGGCATGTGAACACATGCAAGTAAATGAGGAGCAGCAGAGAGACTCCAGTGTTTTGGTTTTATGACGTTAAAAATGACATTAAAAAACATTCTACACCACATGGATCATAAATCTTGGCCGTATTAACAGGTCAGTCCTGCACATGGCGATGATGTTGACATACAATCAAGCAGCCAATCCAGTGTGTTTGTATGCACGTTTATGAGGGAAACTCCAAAGGTACTGGACAACAGAGGGAATGAACACTGGAAACACCAGAATAAAACACCAGACCGAAACCACTCAGCATCCAATGGAAAGAGGTCAAAGGTCATCACGCAGGAGTTAGTGGGTGGCAACAGAAAGACCACGGTGGAGGCAGGAGTTACATTATCACATAAAGTAAATATGGAATTTTGGACGACAGAACTCCACAATAACTGATCAAACTCAATCTGTTGATGGAATCTATTGAAATTGTGAGATTTATGAAAGCGTAAAAGTAAAGTTGAAATTTTTTTTTAATTTTTTAAAAAGGTCAAAAATTTGCTTTCACGCTGCAGAGTATGCTGCACTCATAATTCAGACTCTTCTTATTTGTGCACCACAGCCCTGAATTCAGCCCCCCGACTCACTCTGGAGACCAACTCCGCTGGAGGATCTGTTTCCCAGAAACCCTGGAGGCCAGGTTCCATATTTTCTCTGCGGGGCATTCCAGTGCTATAAAAAGCTTTTTAATGTTTTACACCGATCACAATAGCAACAATTACCCCTGCTTTACACATACACACATCCAAAAGGGAGAGGTTTTCACATGCCGCTCCTTTCTGAGGACTTTCCAGGCCTCCTCTCCACTTTTTTTTTAAAACTGCTGGATAAACTCCTAATCGTGCTGCTCATCACCTCTGCCAGACTTTCCTACTTTTCTTCTCCCCTGAGCTCTGATTCCATCGCTTGGCACATGCCCTCACTGTCTGACCTGAAGCCAAGAGCAGCAAAGCCTTGTGTGAGATGGGAGTAGACCTCTCCCCTTCACACTATATCAACTCCCCTAACACACACTCATGCCACAGCACTTGTGCTTCCTTGCCCATCCACTTAGTCATTTCCGCACATTTAATGCAGAGGGCATTAGTCTCACAGTAGCCTCCATTTAACACCAGTAAGGGCTTGCATGGGTACAGAAAGAGGAGATGGGTATGAGTGTGTCCTGGGTGTGAGTTACTTCGGATGTGACTGCAGAGAATCAAACACAAAGAGGCAGCTGTATGGAAGGCAGCAGGACAGCCCAAGGGCAGTGAAACTGTTTGGCTCCCAAACCTTGGCAGAGATGAACTGGCTGACCATTTGAAAGGGAAGCAAAGTACAAATATAAAAGGGTGATGCAGAATAATATCTTTTCCTGTTTCCTGTCCTTTAAAAATGTTGTGATTCCTGCTTGCCATTTGTTGGGATATTGCAAGAATTTCATGTTTGTTAAACTTTTTTGAATCTTCATTTTTGTTCTGCTGCGACATTTCTTGAAGTCCTCACTGAGTTTAGTAACTCAAACCAAGGATTATCTCCGGATTGCTGAGATAATTTCCACTTTTCTTCCTCAACATTGTTTTTAACAACAACATTGTGGGGGAAGAAAAGGCTGAATTGTGCAGCAGAGTCTTCGCAAAATAAAACACCCCAAAATACTGAGATGCCACTTCATACCGGACTAAAATGTGGTCAAATATAATAGGCCATTTGCAGTCAAACTTGCACTTTACATATTACGCACTTTGCAAAGCTAGGCACACTGAGCATCGTGGACAGAGTAGGTACGAGAAACATCTGCTGGGCAAATATTGACTTATAAACATCACAGATCTTGGTAGTGACATATATGATAAGTAACAAGAAGTCAAATATATTTATATATATATATATATATATATATATATATATATATATATATATATATATATATATAAATACACTGTTGCCCATAAAGTTGGAATCAAATGTTTTTTACCTCTTCTCATGAAATGATTGTGACAATGTGATTTATTCTTGATAAATAAAGTTTATATCTTCTCAACTTTATTGATCAAACTCTTCCAAACAGATCACAGTGAAACTTAAACCACAATGAACCTTTGCAAACTGTGTATTCAGGCTTTAACTAAATTGGGGGTATTGAACAATTATTCCAACTTTATGGGCAACAGTGTGTGTATATATATATATAGTATTTCTATGCAAGGTAGTGTCAAAGTTTTGTTCTTTTTGGCAGCACCTATGGAGATAAGTCGTAATTGCAGGTGTATTCTGGAGCTCACTTCAGATTTCATAAGAATTGTCTCTAGTCTCTCGTCTTGTCTCGAACTTTTCTTTTGGTTGTAACTGTTTACTCCCAGCGTTAACAGGGACTGCAGAAAACAGTGCACTGCATCTGCCTGCCCACTCTGGCCGACCAACCACTGCGGGGGGATGGACACCGCTTGTGATTTTTCACACCCAGTTCGTAATGCCAAAGATTACTGCAAATGCAAGGGCTTTAAATCACTGTTGTGGTAGTCATTCAAATTGCATCACTCAAATTCGGACTGAATGAAGTTCTACTTGACCTCAATTATCATGGAACACAAATGTCTTCAGGTACAAGTCCCATACCAATCAGTCGTTACTGTTGTATTTCCTTGTCAGTAACTTTAATAAGATGTAGCACTACAAATGCAATGCCTGTTTTTACAGTTCATTGTTATTGCCATGACAACAATAAGGCACTTCTTATAGGCAGCCAAATACTGAGAATGCCAAACCTTTACTGTAAGAGCTGCAAACAGGGACAAAGACTTTAGCTTGCCTGTAGAGGAACCAACACATAGAATCCAATGGACAGCAGCCATTTGGCAGCAGAAAAGGGGAACTGCTGTGCACAACTGATGAATGCAATCTATTGGAGAGCAGAGAGTCCCCCTTCAACCTTTTACCAGCAGAGGAAGCTGGTCAGCTTGGCAGAGGTCTGCCTATCCATCTCAGCACCTGCACACAGAGGACAAGACCTGCAGCCAAACAGTGGGGGAGCAAGAAGACATACCAATGAGGGATTCACCCTGGAATAGCCGGGCCTGACTAAGACTTGCAGTTCCTGCCAGCTGTAGGTGCTAGTACAGACGTATATACAGCACACGATGCTTAATAACCCATGTGCACACCCCAATCATTGAGACACTCCACCAGCTGGTCAGAGTGATATTGATCAGTCCTGTATATTGTCCTTTTATAGCCTCTTTCTGATTTGATTGAATGACACCACAACACCACCCATACCTGTGCCTGCATTTCCCTTTGTAATCTCTTAAAGAGCCTAACATGACTCTTACCTGAGCTGCAGACAAGGCTGCTGATAATAATTCACATACACTGATTCAGCAGGTATTGTGGGTTCACAGCTACTCCAAAACCCAATATCAACACTGTGACTCTCCACACTGAGATGCCAAAACAAAACAAATCCTTTCTCTTCCTTCTCTTTGGTCGGGTTACTTGGGTATGAATACAACTGGCCTAATGTGCTTTAAACTGCTGAAGCAGAAACAACCACAGAGGCCGTTTAAAACACACAAAAACAAGTTAGTCAAGCTGGTAGACACTGCATGGAAATGAGTTGAAGAGATGGTTGCATATGTGGGATTGCTGCTGTCTGGCTGAATATCTGCTTATCTATATATACCTGCCTGAATTTGGTCCTGACTGCTGTGGGACAGGAAGACGCATGTCTGCTTTCAAACACCGGTGTAGGTATGTCTACTACTGTCAAATTTGAGGCATGCTAGTGCATTTCACCGCTGCATTGCTCCTGAATAGAGTAAACAATAATGAAATCAGCTAAAGAGACTAGCTGTCCTGCTGACAAATCGCTGTGCTAGTCAAGCATTTTCTTATCCAAATAGTTCAGATAAAATAGAAAGGCAGCACCTTTGGTTGTCATGTGGGTGTCTCAGCATATGCCCTGTAGCAGTCAGAAAGGTACTCTATCTACAATCCACACCTGACTAGTTTGTAAGTGCGGCCTGTCTGTAGTTCTGGCAGAAAGGTTGACGCAAAGCAATGCCGCTGTGTGGGTAGATGTCGGTGTGTAGGTGTGTGTACCTGGGACATGCAGGCACCGGCAGGCAGCACTGCAAAGGATTCGCTGCAGTAAACCTCAACTGCTTTATCAGTTCAGTGCAAGGGTTCAGTTGCTGCTTGATCTGTTGATGTTTCTGCTCAGACAGAAAAGCTGCAACTCTGCATCACAATACTTCAATCTTCAACATTATAAACACATTCCAGACAGAAGATCAGTCCAGTGTTTTTGAAGGTTCTAAACCACGTACCACAAATTTCTTTGCATTATTGCCAATTTACGAAGCATATCATTACGTGGTTTCCTATCTTCCAGGTGACGATTGCTCTCTGTTCATTTTCCAGCCACTATGAAATTCAACTTGCACAGACTTGAAATGTTCAAAAATTAGGCCAGTCACAGTCAACATTATTTCTGTTGTTCTTATTGCCCCTAAACACGAGTCAGACTTTCAGATGCGTTGTTTAAATACAATGCAATTGAACCCTGGAAGTCCAGTTGGCATCACAGATTAATGGGTTTAAAGGCTCACCAGATGTCACAATGGTTTGTAAGACTCACAGACAGGAAACAGCACAACAGCAAATCAACTTAGAGCACACTAGAGAACACACACAAAGATCGGACAGTGTACACTGAAGTTACAACAACTTCCTGTTTCCTCTTGAAACATCAAAATTAGCCCCGCTGCCATGACAACAATAAAGCTCCTAAGGCTTTTCTGACAACTTTTGTGCTGGATCTGGTCATCAGAGTACATGTATAGCATAATATAAGCATAAAACACGGAATTTCTCTGTCCCAACTAGTGCCTTCCACACATACAGGTTGCTATAGAGCCCTCTAATCATGCATGAAACTAATCGCTGTTTTCGCCAAGTATTTGCAGTATTTGCCAAGAGTATACCAAGGGTGTCAAAAATGCGTTTTTGGGCATCCTGAAGGCCTCGTGTATTCTTGAAATGAAAATGAATGGACAAAAACCAAAAAAGTCGACGTCTTGTTGTAAACAATTAAAGAATGTTAATATATTCTTAAAAATGAGAACAATGATCCCACCAAATTTCATGACCATCAAGGGAACCTTGTCCAGGCACTTCCGTAGTGTTTATTGCCAAGATGGATACATCACAACTTTCAGAAAAATCTGTTTCCCAGTCATAATTCCCACTCGGATGTTGATGTGAGTCCTATTTACAAGTTGGAAAGCAGTATTTCTGTCTGCCAGACAGAATACAGAGAAATATGGAGGTATATAAAAGCTAAGGAAATAATTTTGCTAAGAATACAAAAGCAATGTAAGACAAGATTGCAGGGTAAATTGAGTGATGTGGTTCTATGCCACGTCTCGAACAGACCCCATCTGTATCTCTGTTCCTTCTCTCCAACCACGTTTTCACTTCCTGAGGTCCCTTCAGCGTGATTCTTTACTAATCCACCAGATACCATCGGACTTGCCCCACCCATCTACACACCTGTTCCCACTTCACTTGTCTCATGTCTTCAGTTGCCTGGTCTTCCCTGCCAAACTCCTCACCTGGGTGGTTTCAGGGGCACCTGGGTTCTCTGGTATCAGGCGAATTTCTAATGTGTCTTGTCAAGCACTGAAAAGCTTAAAACTTGATCAGGTGAACCCAGTTGCTGAAGGAATAGATCAAATAATCCTAGATGTTTATCGAGATGAGGTTTGAAATGATTCCATTTCCTTGGAAATGTATTTTTTTTAGCTTTAAAATAAAAAGAAATTTATTTTGATTTGATAGTTTGTAGTTGACACAGTTACAATTTGCGTAAGTTGAATCTTGTGTTTTTCCCCATCTGGTGTCCACAGCTTTTTTTACTTCATTGTTGGTCATTTGTCTTTACTTGCAAACGTAATTAATGATTAAAGCTAAATTCTGGTTTATGTCAACCTGCATATTTCCCATAAATGTGATTGGCACTGTGATTCCTATGCAGTTAACTCGTAGATTTTTGTATCCTTTTCCTTGTTTGTGCAAGGCAGCGATCTCCTCTCTTATCTTATTAGACAACTCTCTTGACTCACCCATATTTCTAACATGCCACCAAACGCCACTGTGAACAAACCCCTGGCCAGTCCGAGTATTTCATGAGTTCTATCTCAAGCACACCTGATGCTACTAATAGGTCGATTGATTAGTTGCATCAGGTGTGTTTGAGACGACACCTGATTTACAAATGAGTGTTCTTAGGAGGGATTCTATGATTTTGAGGGTTTGAATGATTTTAAGACGGCAGTTGTCATTAAAAGTGGCATTTTGTGATGAATTTAGAGAAACCACCTGTGACATTAGTTGTGTTGAGCTATTTAAATTGTTCCTTTTTGAGCTGTTCATTGAACACAGCTGAAAGTTTGTACAACACACCTAATTTGCAATGTGGGTTGAATAACTGTGCAACTGTACTTTCTTATTTCTATGACACCAAAATACCGAGACAAATTGCTTGTATGTGAAACTTGCTTGGCAATAAATACTGATTCTGATTCTGAGTCTGACATGATGAACATTAAAATCATGTTACACATTTATATTTGGAAAGCTGTGTGCCCCAAGTCTCTACACTAGAGGATATGGGTGCAAAGTTCACTTGACCAGTAGAGTCACAACTACCACATTTATGAGAAATACAATATAATATAATATAATCACACCAGTAAACCAGCAGACTGTGGACAGTGGATGATAAACTAAACACGCTAACAGATGATTCTTGAAACACACCATTCCTTCCGGCGCATGAAAATAACTCTAAAAATGCACACTTTACGTATCCAGCTCTGATCTTGTAGGCTTTCGCCTCTTTTTTTTCCCCCCTTTGACCCAAATGCTGACATGATATATACAGGAGAAAGTTCACATTCCCCGCATCTCTCCTCGCCCTTCCTGGTGGCACTTCTAACTGCCGGCTGCTTTTCCCCGCACTATCAATCAGGCCTGTTACTTTGGAGCTGATAAACACTGAGGCCTTCAAGCTGTCAGTGGAATTATTCAAATATTCCTGTGGTCAGCTTGGAGAGTAAACATTTTCTTTGACTGATAACACAAACATTTCGGAGATCTCCGTGAGCGCACGCACGCACGCCGGCAACAATCAGAGAGGAAACTCTGGATGTGTTCAAGCCACATAATGAAAGGTAATAATGAGAAATGACCACAGAATGTTCAGACAGTGAAACTGTCTCAATGTGCATTAAATACAGAAGTGTTCAGAGTGCCTTGGCAGCTGAGTGGTTGCAGCGCATGATGCACGGCTGCACGGTCATAATCAGAAACCAGTGTTGCATGCCCTGTCTGCCTCTTCGCTGTCCAATAAAGGCAACAAGCAAAAAGAAATCTTGACGTAACAACATGCTTTTGAATGATAAGACACAAATGTGGAAGAATAAAATCACTCCCTCAAAAGTGTTTCTTTTTCTCTGACATGCACGTTTGCTTCCTGCCACAAATAGATTTCATCAATTAGCACAACTCCTTATTTTACAGTCCCGTCAGACCTTAAGAGAACCACTGACTCACCCATTTCCTGGGTCGCCCCCTGGGTCTTTTCTCCCCGGTTGTCTCAGCTTTCTGTGAAGACAAAGATTTGGAGCAACATAATCAGTCTTTATCCTTACTGTCATTTAAAGACAATCATTACATGAACACTTGATATTAAACACCTGATCAGCCAAGATTAAAAAAAAAAAAAAAAAAAAAAGTGACATTTTAAGGTGTTAGGAGTCAAAACAGCATTTTAAGATATTTGAATGTGTTTGTCCCATGAATGTACCACCAGCACTTAGACACCATGCATAGTGGGGGGTTTCTCATTTGGGGGCCCAGTGGAATGTGAATGGAACACAAATCATTTATTGCTACACGTCATCATGACGCTTTTATTCTTTACTGAACATAATGGATCAAATCCTGACAACACAAAGTTACTTCTGGGTGTTTGTAACATTCATAAAAATGTATCAATCATTTTCCAGCCATTTGTAATGAGTGTGAATGATAAAAAGTCAGAAAGCCCCACATAATGGCCATTATGTCAATATTCCAGCATCTTTCATGCTTTCTACGCAGCTTTTGTTTTCCGTTAAAGGATCATTTCAGTATTTATAAACCTGGGTCCTATTTTTAGTTTAATATGCAATGTAATCCTTTGGGGCAACTAAAATCAAGAGTAATGTTACTGATCATTTCTTATTCCACAGGAAGACTGTGTGCACAGTACAGTAGGTAAAAGGTGAAGTAGAAAGTGGGTGTGGAAATAGTGAATGGGACTGTATCTGTATTGGGCCTTTCTAGTCCTTTCAGTCGCTCAAAGCACTTCAACGGCACATTCGTATTCACCCTTTCACACACCATTCATACGAGAAGAACTTAATTCCGCAACAAGACCCTGGTCATTCACGCATTCATGCGATGAAGTACAGTTTCAGGAGCAATTTGGGGTTAAGTGTGTTGCCCAAGGACACTTAGACATACTGAAGGATCCGGGGATCGAACCGCCCGGTGTACTGTACTGGAATGGACGTCCACAACAGACAGTTTGGGTAAAATAACTTACAGCTCAGTCTTGTTTTCCCCTCCAAAGAAGGTTGGTTTGCAACCAGTTTAATGAACGAATCCAGATTAATGAAACGAAGTAGACGGGACGGACTGTCGTTGTCGTTAGGGCTATGTTACGCCGCCGTTGCACGATAATGCAGTTCAGATTGTTTTGAAATGTTGGCGCTGCATTACCATACATCAGTTATGTCACTGTGTCAAAATCAGACATGTTCACTTGGGTAGATTGTCTAACGCAAGTCTCTACAAGTTGGCTTTCATAGTGTACTTAAATCAGCAGAGAGCAGTGACTGCCTGAAAGGAAGGAAAACACTATCAAATATACAGCATGGTGTTGAGCACACAGTATGTAAAACAGACGAAACGTGCAAAACACTTTGAGGTTTTACTGTGACCTGGCTATTCTACTACAGCACTGTATCAGTAACATATATGGGACTTTCCCAGTGTCTTGACCTGCCGTGTCCAACAAATCTCAGTGACATTACAACGAACGTTTGCTTTATTAGCAGGGAGTAATATTTCACCAGCAAAATTTTATGCCATTCAAGTGGAAATAAGTGGATCACTGTCGATGGAGTCACCTAACAGATAAGAAGCTTGACTTACAGTACAGTTAAGGAGCCGCATGGAGCACGCTCAGCTGTGTGTATGCTCAGTGCGTAAGAAAACACTTCAGTCACTGCTTTTGGAGAAAGGGGCTGTGGCAATAATTACATATAAAAATGTATTTATTTCCAGGGGAGTATCTCATTTATACTTACTGTTTTTTAGTTGTCTTGTTCAATGAAATTCTGACCTATCACAGCCATTAGGTCTGCCAGTATTAAAGGTCCCATATCGTGCAAAATGCACTTTTAAATGTCTTTTCAACATAAATATATGTCCCCAATCAATTTTCCATGTCAGTATTTTTACACCTGAGCCCCATTTTTACATATTTTGGGTTTGAAATGACGGCTATTGTGTGTTGCTTCTTGTGTTGGATCCGAACTAACCCTATAAAACACCATAGCCACACAATACCACAAAAAAAAAAAAAAAATTGATCAAGGCAGTGGTTCAAGTTGGTTCACGTTCTGTTTTTGGTCGATGGAGTCTGGTGGCTCTGAGGAGAACGATCTAATTGCTTTTTCTGGTTGAGCAAAAAGTGTCTCTGTAGGCACCTTCTCCAGAATGTTGTCAGACACTTCTAACAACACTCTGAGCCTGTCAGTGGCAAAAACAAGCACTTTAATGGGCGTACTTGGATTGGGCGTACTTGGATTATGCAACTGTCAGCTGAGGCGATCTATTGATCCAAAACTTTGTGTACCTACTCATCACTTCGAATCCAAAGTATTTAAAAAAGGGCCGAGGTTTAAAAATAGTTCCGCTGTACAAAGCTCCATTAACAATATGACCGAGGCATTTGTAAATGTATTTGTAATGTTTTCGCAAAGCTGTTTTTGAAAAGTGGTCTCGGCCCTTTTGGTCTAGTAAATGGCAGTTTGAAACAAAGAGATTATAAAATGTATTATGTATATGTCCACATTAGCATGGACACGGTCTAAGTGAGAAAATCGCCAAGTGGGTATGTTTACAGAGCATTCCCTTACTGTGAAATGGATACCTCCAACTGGAATGTCCCTGTGTGTTTGGCTTGAGGGGAGGGAATTACCTTTCTTCTAAGATAACAGAATGATTTGACATTTGTGGGAATTGGGAGAGATTGGGCCCTGCACACTACCTAATGCAGCCAGGAGGCCAAGGCCCGAAGTCATCCACAATTAACAAGACCAGACTAGCGTCAATAATTCATGTGATATATCCAGGCTCCATGGCTCTCCATTGGCAGGCAGTCAGGTGAAATCTTAGTCAAATTGCTGAGCTGCGATGAATTTTGCAGACGATGACCAGCAAAAGGCTGGTATCAGTGATATGGTGGTGGTGGTGGGGCACGTGTGGCTTTCTGCAGCCATTTGGCTCAGTAAACAACACCAGCTTCTTTGTCAGCCTGACAATGAGTACAAGCCACCCAGCCTGGTCACATGGCTGCAGGTGGAGTGTTTCAACACCTCAACTAACCCAAAGTCAAAAAAAAACACAGGACAGAAGATCTCATAGTCCATATCCACACTAATGCAAAGACAGTCTCTTTTTTAATTTTTTTTTTGACTATCCATTCATTGTAGTGGCTCACAGCCATGTCCCCCGTGGTGAAAAAAAATCTACCATTACAATTGTTGAGGGTTCGAGATGACTGGTAAGTACAAACAGTTTGTGAATCAGCCCAGTAGAACACCTCCGTTGCTGTAGGATGTGCTCAGCCAGAGCTGCTCGGGCTTCTGCTTTGACAGATGACGGTACACATGATGACATGGTGATTGGCTGGAAGTGGTTGGTACGTGTTCAGAAACCATTTAATCCTGTGTTTAATTCTGTCCCGCGCATAAACATCTGGGACTAATAGTTACGATAACAAATATCAGCGTTTGTCATTCTCCATCATTACCTCAGTCTAACTAAATGATCTAAAAAGTGATAATTAATATCAATTTTGCAATTTTAACTACATTTTAACTACATTATCCCACTCATTACATAGCTTGGCACTAAAAAAAATCAATAGTTTGAGACAAAATACTGACTAAAAAACAATTTTATTGATTTTAAAATAATTTCATGGCGTCCATAGCAGTGGTCTTTTATACATGGCACCGGGCTGCTTTACAGAAATTTTTACAGTCAAACTGATAAACTCTCCATAACAAACTCCACACAACCCTAACCCTAACCCTGTAAAATCAATTTGAAATCATTCCATTTTATTTCATCTTTTTCTCTACAATCAAAACCCATAATGTGTAACGAGCAGATCTGGCCGGCCGAGCACGTCCCATACCTACCTAAGTGACTTCAATGTAAACCTCTGGGGCACTGTACCCGTCAAAGTGCACGCATTACACATGCTTGTTTTTGCCACTGACCGGCTCGGGTTCTTATATGTGACAACAGTTTGTGAGGGAGCCTTGTAGAGAGAGACCTGTGTGGTCCTAACCAGAGACTGCCATTATGTCTCTGTCCTCAAAGCCACACTCCATTGATGAAAACAGTCATTTTACCTCGCAGAACACAGGCATTGCTCGTCTACGACTGCCTCAATCGGTGAGTCTGTTTGTGTTATTGTGTCTTTTCATGGTTTAGTTCAGACCCAACATAATATCTGTGTAATGTTTGATGCACTTCATTTACTCACTGCATCCAGTTGCCTTTTCCCACATTGTAAAGCTCTTCCAAGCTGACAATAACCGCACTATAATGTACACCAACTGTGCAATTTATTTATATATCCCTTTTACCTCACCTCACAATGTGCAATACTTTGTAATATCTCCCACTTGTACACTACATCGTTTCTATTTTTTCTACCGTAGCTGTACCTATGTTTTTTTTTTTTATATCTCCTCCTGTCTGACATTGTAAATTTCCCCGTCGCGGGACGAATAAAGGAATATCTTATCTTATCTTATCATTGTAAGGCGACAAAGCATATTTATTCTTAATATCTGCATCCAATATTACCTACTCTCTACGTGAGTATAAACTGTAACCAAACATACTGCATTACCTCCGACATAATAGAATAACATCCAATACCACAATGAAAGCAAATAACCCTTTAAATGAACTTTGCATTGCATTGAGTGTGGTCAAAACATCAGTGGGATCATCATTATCAATACCCATATCAATATATGTCACTACCATGGCCAACGCCTAGTGTGCATTAACCGGAAAACAAATAAGGTTCTCAAATTCAAATCTTTGTCATTGAATAAAATGAAAGGAAATAAGTGTTTTTGAGCAGGAGCAACGGGTGGTTATGACCTTCCCATCTAAGAGAATCGCTGACGTATTAAGCTGCAACACAATAACGATGTCTTGTCATGTGACGTCCATTAGCGGGTCTCTATCATGACACATCACTTTGCTGGCGAGCCAATCTGTGTACTGTAATCCCAGTTCTCAGTTTGGGATGCTGCATTTTTCATGGGGAGATTTAATGGTCTGAAAGACAACACCCTATTCAATTAATCATCAGTGTGTTTTATATGTCTGAGCAGAGAGAGAGAGAGAGAGAGAGAGAGAGAGAGAGAGAGAGAGAGAGAGAGACAGCATGTCTGCAGCAGCCCTTAATGCCCGGGGATCTGACACCCCTTTCGGCAGGATCGCCTTCCAAAACAAGCATAAATCACCATACGCAAATATTAATATGACCATTATCTAGAGCAGGGTTTCAAGGTCAGACTCTAGTGTTTAGCTATGCAACGGTAGCAGTGGGGAGGTTTGGAGAAGGCATCTTTGTTTCAGTGTGGTCCCGTTCACACACACACACGTGCTAACAAGACTGAGCGTCTGCAGCCGTGCTCTGAGAGGCTGTGCACAGGCGGAGAGGCGACTCGAGCCGAACGCTGAAGCCTTCTTAGCACGACAGCACAGTAAACAAGGGTGGGTTTTGCAGTAAACACGAATTATTAATTAACTAATAATAATAATATAATGAATAATAATATTGATATTAATATAACTAATCTATAATATCTCCTATATTCAAACAGTGGTTCCCTTTTAATGGTCTATGTTTATCCTTCGTGCTCCAAATCATCTTCACAACATATTTTTCTGCCATCTTAGTTCCGATAGAAGCTAAAATCACCCTAATGGGAGCACATGACCCAGTCGCCACGAGCCTAGTTCTGCCTGCCTTCGAGAGCGTCCATTCAGAACGGAAAACCATGCACCACTTCACAAGACCTTCCTTTGCTCGAAGCACACTGAGGCCTTCGCGCCCTTCACCTACGTCTGCGCGTTCGCCTACGCGGACACCCTACGGGAAGTCATCACAAAACTGGCTTTATTCCCAAAGCCATGTCAGCAGGTTATGTAAACTGTTTAAACAAATGACTGATCCCGCTGATTTTAAGGTGAGGACAATCTCCGATTTCAGCAAAAAAAAAAAAAAAAAAAAGCTCATTTCCCTCTATTCAACCTTAAACCTGACACTTCCAATAAATAATGCCCTGTTCTGTCAGAGTGGTGTATTTTGCAGTAAGGTCAGCAATAGTCCAGTGAAGATGTGCAGTGCAATTGTTTCTTCCTCCAAGCTGCCATGATATCTGCCAGAGATTGCAGAAGTGATTGATATGGGGAGCGGAAGTGAACTTTCAAAGGGTATATGTTAAAGGTGTAGGCTGACCCAGGGCTCCTTTCATCTGGGAAGATTGATATCTTCAGTGTTTATCATAACAATGCCAGATGAGATGAGACTGGATTATGGCGAGAGCAGAGTGGTTCACTTTTCAAAGTGCTGGGAATGTTTACAGTGGTTCGTGGTGGCAAGGGAGCACTAAGGCTGCTGTCATCATGAGCCTAACACAGCTTCATCTAGCTAATGAATGAAGACGCGGGGACTTGCCGAGACCTCGCTGAGATGTACAGTGCCCCGAAAGTTAGGTGGGATATTGCTGTAAAATTCCACAGCTTTTCTCCGGATCATCTTTGCCACTTTAATCTGTTCTCATTCATCAACTCTATCTCTCATGCACTCTGTCTCCTCTCTGTGGAAATATGTACACAAGTGGGTGAGAGTGCCATTGAGGAACGGCTGCATGTTTCTCTCAGCGCAGAGGCACAAATACGGTGCAGGTCTGTACCTGTGTTTTCCTAAAAGTTCGTGTTTGCAGTTGCGTTTTACAGCCTTGAGCAGGTTCTCATTGTTGGGAGATGTTGTTTATTGAGTGGAACAAGCTACTGCGGGACTCTCCATTACCGGCCGTGCACAGGTGCCAACTGGATATCTTTCTTTTACGTGTGAACACAACATATAGAAGTATAATTCCAGCCGTGATCGGACAACATTTACAGTCTGTAGGCTCGGTGTTGTTTAAAACGTTTCACTACCAGCGCCAACGAGGTATCTGAGTCTTGGTGCTATAAAAGCTTGGAATATAAAAGGCTTTTTTACAACACAACTTCTTTTCATTGAACAAGAAAAAAAAAATCGAAGTATGACCTCAAAAATATTTAAATCCACTCATTTCTGACATGAACTCAGCACGAGACCTTTTGCAGGACACCAGCGTTGCAGGCAACCAGAGGTTTCCTCTTAATGCCATTGTCACTGGGAACATTGTGTGTGTGTGTGTGTGTGTGTGTGTGTGTGTGTGTACACTTGTACAGCTTTGTATATCTTTGTTAGTACCAATTTGACAGGCAATGTGGTGGTGTGGTAGGTTAAGGTTGGGGTAAGGGGCCGAGGAATGCATTAGGTCAAAGAGGGTTCTCACAAATACAAGGGTGTGTGTGTGTGTGTGTGTGTGTGTGTGTGTGTGTATTACTTACTTTGCGGGTCCTAGACGCACAGTGTGGGACCCACTAAGTTTTTCTAAACTATGTTGTTGTTATCTATAAAACAAAAAGTGTCAAAACTTTTGTTTAGTGATGGTTAAGGTTAGGGTTGGGGTCAAGGATGGGTTAGTATTCTTTAGTTACAGTATTCATTGTGTCAATGGGAAGTCCCCACTGGAAAGAGAGTGTTTGTGTGCGTAATGTGTGTGTGTTGGTGTGTGTGTGTGTGTGTGTGTGTGTGTGTGCGCTTTGCAGTGGGGTTTCAGCCACTTAAGGAAGCAGCTAGAATGCTTTGTGTTGTAACTAAGGTTACAGTGAGGTTGAGATAAAGTCTGCAGCTCAAGCGCAGCGCAAACCAAAAGTCAGAGCATCAAGTGTTCTTCTGAGATTTTCATTCAAACGAGATGACAAAATGTTGCAACGTCCTCCCTCTAATGTAGACTAATCTCACATCATATGGGCAGATTAGGATTAAAGCAACGCAAACACACAAATTCTGCTTCAAAAAACTGTTTACCTTAAATAAAGCGATGCTGTATTTTGCACAGAAAAGGCAAAGAACCTAAGAAACAAAGTCACATTTGGGTGAAACGGTGGCCTGAGAGAAGCGAGGGCTGTGGAGACTGGCACCTAAAGGACCTGCATTTACGAAAATCTGCTGCGTTGTTACGTTCTCACCATTTAGGACGGTGTTTTCTTCCTCTTATACATGTGATGCGAATGGTCCCAATTGAAGACGTCAATCAGATGTGAAAAAGTGGAACCATGCTGTTGTTGGTCCCTTAAACAGCCATACACCCAGAGCTTTTTAAGGACATTTTGTGTGTCGAGTCCACACGTTTTACGCTTTTCACACGCCATTTGAAGCTGTTGGTCTTGCCTGAGCATCAAAACTACCCGTTCTCTTTCCATGGTAAGGTTAGCAATAACAAACATGCACCGTCCAGTTACGCTTTCCGGCTAAAGCTTGCTGAGAAACACGTCACATGACGGGCTTCGTTAGGTTTAGGCACCAGAATCGGGTGGGTAGGTTTAGGAAAAGATGGCGGCTTACATTAGTTACGGATGTGACGGTGTCTTACATATGTGACGAAAGTGAAAATAACTCAGTGTTGACTTTTGGTTTCACATTCGTCGGGTCAGGACTCTGAGCCAGTGACTGTCCCCCAAATGTGACATCGGTGCGTGTGTCCTTTAGGTGCTGATGCTCCTCACCTTCTGCGCCGCCTTGGAGGGGCCCTTGTTCTTACTTCCTTTGGGACGGCCCCGTGGCCGCTTGGGGACAGGCTCTCCGCTGGGTTCCTGAAAGGGAGGGGGGAACATGACATGGGTGTCGAGGACGGGAAACAAAAGTTTGAACCCCCCCCCCCCCCACCCTACCACACACACACACACATTTGGTCATTGCTTTATGGGTCAAGACCAAAAGAGGGACAAAGGTTGTGTGTGTGTGTGTGTGTGTGTGTGTGTGTGTGCGCTCATGTGCACACACACACCATAGAGAGAATGAATGAGAGGGATTTCTAATCTAAATTTCACACTGTGTTTGATATTTCTATTATCGAACACAAATCACAGGCACTTCCACTTCAGA
Organism: Pempheris klunzingeri; assembly: GCF_042242105.1. NCBI lineage: Eukaryota > Metazoa > Chordata > Actinopteri > Acropomatiformes > Pempheridae > Pempheris > Pempheris klunzingeri. Next base: position 16,514,406 of record NC_092033.1, read on the forward strand.
GTGTGTGATATATTCTGTCCCACACACACACACACACACATGCTGATGAGATTCTGAGGAAAACCCCTTGAACGCAACACACACCTCTGCCTCTCCACCAGTAACACTGCAGCCTGCGGTGTCAATGGACGTGATTTTGGTGTGAATCTTTGGTGACTCACCAGTGAATCACGCCTAGAAACACATTCACAGAAACACGTTCACTTTTCATGGCGTCTCTGATTCAACTCACGGACGATCTGCAGAATGACTTTCACCCTCACACTTTTCTTTTTCTTTTTCTTTTTCTTTTTTTTTTTGTTTCACGCGTGTTGTCAATTAAAGGCCACCGGCCACAGCCAAGACTGGAAACAGGCGCATTCCTCAAATCATTTGTGCAGAAGAATCTCACACGAAGTGCATGAAAACAATTTCAGCTGCGCTCCTCGAAAGAGAGAAAGCTGCGCTCAGACCCGAGGAGCCTTAAGGTGCACGGAGGGCAGAAGTTATGGAGGGCTGCACACTCTGCAGCCCCACAGGGAACAATGAATTACAAACCCTGCGCCTTTTTAAAACTCCAGAGGATCTGTGCAAACCGTGGGGTTTGATCAAGTGGAAGGAATCTAAGTGTCCAGACTTCACCCAATAACTCGGTCACACAATGTGCACATAAGATCTGGATTTGATTCTGAGTCTAAGCGACAGGACGTCTGTCTGTCTGTCTGTCTGTCTGTCTGTCCGTCCGCAAGGCTGAGCGCCTTCAGAAGGAGACACAAAGTCAGACTTACTTTTGGGGGCTTCCTCGGTCTCCCCGGCCTCCTCTTCTGGGGCTCCGCGCTCCCCGTGGGCTCCTGGGAGCCGGAGCTCTCACCGGCCTCGTCCCCGCGTCCGCTCATGGTTCCCGGTGCTGCAGCTCCTCCGTTCTCCCGGTGAGCAGAAAAGACTTTTGGCAAGAAAGAAAGAAAAAAAAAAAAAGAGGGTGGTGGAGGGGGGGGGGGGGGGACTAGACGGAGCCGATGGGGATAGTTTCAATGCCACTTAAACGGGCCCGCTGTCCACTTGGAAGTGTTCCACGGGCAGGACTTTGGAGGCGATCAAACAAGCCGGTGGGCAGCGGGAAGGTTCGGCTCAACGCGCGCAAGGAGACGAGGAGGATCAGCGGGGACAGCGGAGTGCGGGACGCCGAGCAGCTCCGACTCTGACTCGGCTAGAACGCAGCGCGGCACCGGGCAGGACCGTGCGGCAGCGAGGCGTGACGGCGCGGCACGGTTCGGCGGAGGAGTGTGGGCATAATAACCGCATCCACAGCCCACTCCGAGACCAGGATCCACTCAGCGAGGATGGCTGTAAAAAAAAAAAAAAAAGAAGAAGAAGAAGAAAAAAAGAAAGAAATCACCTCCGTGGGTGGATAACACGGGTGAGGGGGGGGGGGAGTGGTGGTGGCGTGGAGTGGAGTGGAGTGGAGTGGAGGGGAGGGGAGGGGAGGGAGGGAGGGAGAGGGGGGGTGTCTGGATGGCAGCCAGAGAAAACAGAGAGGAGACGGAATCCTGGCTGGCGGCCAGACATGGCAGGCAGCATTTATGAATTAAATTCACATTTTCACACGTTTCAATGGAATCCGCTGCTGTCGGGCACTGAACAGCCATTCAGAGTTCACCTCTGGGAAATATGAGGGAGCCTGACTTGCTTAATGTGAGGGAGGTATGTCTCAGCACTGGAGCTGGAATGGACGCAGGCGGGCACACCTAATAAAGCAACAAATCATTAAGGATTTAAAAAAGAAAAAAGAAAAGAAACATTTGATTATTTTTTAGCCTTTTTGACTGGCAAAAAATAAAAAGAATTACACACAGTGCTCAGCCTGCATGTAGGTGTAATAACTTTATCTGATTGGCATTTAGACTGTAACTTTTGAAAACAATAGCAGCCTAATTTAAAATAAATGTGAAATAGATTTTTCAAGTATTTTACTTATTTCCTTTGTGCACAATATGTTGGAATAAATCAGATGTCTTGTTCTCACGGTCTGTTTGGAGCAACAGTTTAAAGTCAAACCTGAATGATCAGCCATCATGCCACATTCCTGTTTGTTAATATTTCTATAACCTTCACAAAGTGTTCCTGTGTCGTCCCCCCCCCCACCACCACCCCCCATGTCCTCCTCATCATGTTGTGCACACAGTGAGCTGTGTGGAGACAGAAGAGTCTGTCCCTTCATCTTGCCTCGTTCAAAAAAAAAAAAAAAAAAAAAAAAAAAAGCCCGCCGAGCTTTTATTTCAAACTCTAGGGGAGATCCTGAAGCTTTTGAAAACACCAAACACGTCAGGCAGAATATTTGTGAAATTGTGTTCAAAATGATGCACAAGACGGGTGGAGTGTTTTCACCCGGCGGAATGGTGCAGCCATAAAAAGTGTTGGGGCTTTGAAGCAATCCGCTGTGGATGTGGAGTGAGATCAATTACACAAGAACAACAGACACAAAGAATAAAGTGCCTTACGTGGAGGACCTTTCCCACGGTCCTATAGCCCGCTCTCCATGCAGAACACTGCACAACGCTGGCCGCTGCGAGCAAAAGTAGCTTCATGCTCAGTGAATATGAGCCACGTTGTGAGCTCTCTGAAATATAACAGGGATGTCATCAGGATTCACACTGTTGGACAAAACATTTGTGTTCAGCTTCCCCACACACACACACACACACACACACAGACACACACACACACACACACACAGACACACACACACACAGACATGGGGGGATTTATTGAGAAAGCGTGTGGTTAATTCATAGCTGGCATTCACTTCATTCATAAAAAAAAAAAACAGCCCTTAGACCCCCAAAGAAGGGGTTTCAGTGCAGACCCCTCCCCTTCAGACAGAGCGGCGTCAGCATCAAACCAATACAATCAATGGCTGCACAGATCCATTACCTAAGGGTGGTTTCATGCACACGCCTGTGCTGGGCACGCAGCTCTGCGTGAGCCAACTAAGGTACAATGAAACAAGGAAATAAATGTGTTATTGCAGTGAAATGGAAAGCTTTGTGTGTGTCTGCAACAGAGCGATTATTCACTTGAGCAGCAGGGACACGCAGAGGACTGCCGCTCCACTGCCAGAGCCAGTGACCTTTCACCCTCTTTGGCTCCAATGCCTTTCTGGGCCAAATGAATGCATCCAGATTAGATTTTTTTTTTTTTATGATGGTTGTTGCTGCTTTGTTTGACAATATTCTTAATGTGAGAAATCTATCTGCGGAAGTGCGACGTCCTCTTCGGTGATTGCTTTCTAGGACTGAGATGAGAGGAGCTCATTTTGTGGCCACTTTATCCCCTGATGTGGGACCGTGAATTAATTATGTACACGCATGCTCGAACCATGCTGAGCTCAGCGGTTCAACTATAGTTTGACTAAAAATGAATAGTTAAGATTACCAAGGGGAGGTTCCAGCTACATCCCATGGCCTAATCAACAGGTGGTGTTTGGCCGGTCGTCATGGATAAATAATATATCATACATATAATTAAGGAAATTAAAAAAAAGTTCATGTTCATATTTGATATTATTACAACTGCATTGCATTAGATTATGAATCTTCATCATCTGTTTATCAACAGTAGCAGACGCTTCATAACACGAGCATGTAATTATTAACAACTACTATACGACAGTAAACAGTTAAAATGTGTGGACACACTTTCCTGTACTGATGTGATGTAAGCCAATAATTACTAGTGGATATATTTCTTATAAATGCTAAATATTTGTGCAAATCTGCTCCATAACTCTGCTGTGCACACTATATATGACTATATATTATTAAAGGCATATGTTGTGTGTACACACACATATATATATATGAATATGAAATATTTTATGGGAGATTCCGTATACATTTTTGTTAAATGGTATGTTAGTATTATGGGTGCTCTATATCAGATGATGTAAAATTTAAAATCCTAAATGTTTTTTATGGCTGCAGAATTCAGTCAAATGATCATATTCTAGAATTGTGAGGCATCATTTTATAAAATTCAGAGTGATACATTTGGTACCAGATCAAATTTTAGACCTCCAAGACCACTGAAAATACATTTCTGTGGGTTCAACCCCCTCATTCATGTTGTGGCAGCGCGATATGAATTTTTATGAGCTCCCGCTAGGTACAGTAGAGTTTAAGAGGTACATCATCAACCTGATTTAACAGACAATGACTGTATCCTACTAACAGGAAGTATATGAGCTTCCACAGCCTGTTTAGTCTTCTTCCTCTGTGTCACAGAGCTCCACTGTTGTCCAAAAACCATTAAAAGCACGTCAATGTGCCTCACTGTTGCACTGGCTGACAAGTGTGTGCCACGAACACACACACACTGTAGTTTATTTTGACTCAGTCACTCATACACCTTCCTGCTGCCACACATACTGGAGCGCCAAATGTGGATTAATCCGCCACTGAAAATAGTCCCCAACAAATGCACTATTTTATGCTGTTTAAGGAGCCTTTTTTTTTTTTTTTTTTTTTTTTTTTTAGAAATGAAACAATATACCTTTACAGGCTGGGGAAGTTAGATGAAACGGACTAACACATTGTTGGTCTCCACTGACAGTAAGAAAAATATAGTGATGCTTAACTTATCCTCTAATTTTTATTAGTTTAATAACTAAAATGTTCAACATGTTCTAATGCAGTTTGGACAATGTGCTGATTTGTACATAACGTTTGCATAAATTCTAATACAGAATCACATTCCTCTCTCAGACTTAATGGTAATTGCATTTTAAAAAACACCCTTTTCTCTGTTTTGTTTTGTGTTTTTTTTTTTTTTTCTTTGGCAAAGCAGGAGCAGGAATTGTCCACAGCACACTAAAGCATCTGAGTCTGACCGCAGCCTCTTTGCCACCCCGAGTCAGTTTTAACCGTTTCCCCTCCAGATATGTTCCTCCCAGACTCCGTCAAAGCAGCAGCACATGTGTGATGCATTTATGGTGCACAGCGCTGAGAGGCCGTCTGCCAAACACTTTCAGACTGTTTAAGGATTTCTATTTCTATCTACTCTCAGGTTACATTATTTTCCAACAGATTTTCAGGGCAACACACCATAATGATGTCCTAAAAGCAATTAAATACAGCAGACACAGTCTCTCTCTCTCTCTCTCTCTCTCTCTCTTTCTCTCTCTCTCTCTCCTCGCGCTCACTCTTTCCTTTAGCTCACAGCTCTGCTCCCCGTGTGGAGTTACTGCAGAGGAGAAAGTCTCCGTGCTCATCCCCGCTCTCAGAGAGGAAATGAACAAATTAAATATAGAAGCTGGGAGATAAAATAAGCCATCCACATGTCAGGCTGTGTGTGTGTGTGTGTGTGTGTGTGTGTATGTGTGTGTTTCTGGGTATGTATGTCAGAGGTGACCGTAACCGTGGACAGTGCTTATCCAGACAGATGACGATCCACACGCCTGATGTCTTCTGTCTTAGTCTCTAGTGGACGGTCGGAAGACAAACAAAGGGTGAGTGTGGGGGTCTCGTGAACTCCCCCGTCCTCTGGTCTATTAATAGTCTTTGAGGTTTTATGTTTCCGTGACTCCTTCTGTAAGCGGACCTGTCGAGCCGCGCATGCTGTGGACGAGTCTATACTCCTCGCCTCCCCCGGAGGAGCTTTCCCTCACCTCAGGTCCAGAACTAAAAAGGCTCTTCCAGGTGCCACGCCATGTTATACGAGATCCCTCGGCACTCATGACCCAGGTGCATCTGATAGCCATTAAACTGTTGGCAATGGGAAAAGATAAGCTGCGGGTCAATCACCCCTCCTCCGTCCTCTGCTGCCTCTCATATCACCAAGAATGCAGCAGCTCTGATGCAGCGGAGCAGCATGGAGCAGGTAAAGGCAGGTTTCATTCCCAGGACCCCTGCTGACCTGCCGCGACCGGCCTGGCTCTGTGCAGACCTCTGTTTGTCTACAAACAGCCGGGCAGGACACGGCCGTCGTCAGACTGTGTGGTCCTGCCCGGCCAGGTGGCTGCTGTAACTTTTACTGGAGCAGGTAGACCAGATCTGATATCAGCAACAAAGGCAGCAATCAAGACTGCCTGTCTCTGTGTGTGTGTGTGTGTGTGTGTCACTACAATTGTAATTGATTATCAGGGACAGCAAACAATAGCACGTTAACACATTCATTAACATCAATAAGATGTAATTTAGCCAAGAGTCTCTTTTAAATCTCATAATCAATAAAAACAATATAAAAACAGACAAAACGACATTAAACATATGAGCGTGCTGCATCACACCTTTACAATTCAGGGAATAACTCAACTTAACCCTTTAACTGTATCATATTTGATACTTGATCCTTTTTTGTATTTTATGTTTTGTTTGTTTAAGCTAAACAAACTGGGAGAAATACATTGCAGAAAAATGCCAGATGTAGCAAAAATGATACCAATTCAAACTTTTTAAACTTTAAAAAAAAAAAAATTTTTGGAAACACTCCAGTTTAAAAAAAATTGAAATTTCTGGCAATTATTTCTCATGGTTCAGCCATTAAAGGGTTAAAACAGCTGAACGACGTAAAACAGATTATGCACTTAGAAACATAAGATTTAACTCTGTCAATAGTAACACATTCATTTTGTAATTCATTTGAAATATTTAATCTGTTAAAAATATTAAATGAAATGAACGCAGCTTCATTTCCTGTGCCCCCCCTCACCTCGATGGACATGGAAACATTCGTTTGGTATCTCAATCAGCATGACTACACCTCAGAAGAATGATTAATCAATAGCGCCCATGTTAAAACAGACTCAGCAAACGGCTTCACAACTTAACAGGGAAACAACGATCGAATGAAAATTTCAAACATGATCAAATTCACAACTTCAATCATTTAAATAAAGTTTCTAAATGTGTCTTTGAGTGACATTTTACAAACTGCAGTGTAGACCACAGAGTGAATAACAGACTGCAAAACGTAATCGGTGAAATTGGCAAACAACCGACTCTTTTAAATACCCGTGGTCATCACTCAGCTGCAGGAACGACCAGTGCATCCCCACGTTCAGATTTAAAACGTGACGTCGCTCCTGAATTGCATCGTGAGCATTTTCGTGGGTGTGAGTGAACGGTCTCCTCCGGTCCGCTTAGGTTGCTCCTGTGTGAACGATGCAGTGAACATCAATGTAATGTTAAAGCACTCTGAGTGGTCGAAAACAGTAGAAAAGCGCAATGCAGAGTGCACAGTCCATTTAGCAGTTACAGCACACAATAAAGAAATCACCTGGAGAGCTTGCACTGCGTGGTGTCATTTAAAAGGCAATAAAGCCCACAGGGACCAGGCGGGTGCAGCGAAAATAACTCACCCTTAGACCAGATCATGGTCTCTCTCCCACACACACACACACACACACACAGGTAGGACCACGGCCTCCACTCTCAAACTGACTGTCCTTGCCCATCTCATGTCCAACTGCTTGGCGCTAATCAAAGTTCAACAACTTTGCCGAGCAAATTCATTCCTGCATTTGTCCATTTCTTTTTCACACTTAGCTATATTGTTATCTTTATGGCAAGGACATTTACGTGACATTACAGTCAGCTGACCTAGCTGCAGTATAACGAACCAAAACCACTGAGCAGAACCCAACCTGCTATTGTCACTGATTAGTTGGCTTCAAATGAGGCTCAACGTTCGCACAGCTTCCTTTGAATGTCCCTCAGTATTACAGCGTCCGTCCAGCATTGTTCCAGCCTGTGACAGAGTAGACGTCAGCCTATCAGCTGCACAACGTGCTAAGGCTAATTTCGAGAGGCTAATCGGCAAAGTAAAGAGTAAAACAATACAAAGCAAGGCAGAACCTATAGCTTCCGAGTCTGAAGTTTCACTTTGTTGTATCTTTTTATAAAAGGTCAAAGGTCAAGACCAAACTTTTTTAATTGAGAGAGAATCGACGATTCGTGAATTCGAACTTGAGGCTTCAAGAATCCTCTCACTTACTCTCACATTACCCCTCTCATTGGAGAAAAGCAGCGTAAATACTCTGTATATCAGGATAACCCTGTTTCTAAGGTTCCTGTTGAGGGCAGAAGGTGATGAATTTGGTCTCGAAGAGTAAGATTTGTATCAGTGAGGAAGCTCATGAAGTTGTTTTAAAGGAATACGTGGATCAATAGAGTTCTGGCTCTTTGTCAGTCGGGCCAACAGGCTGAAAAGGAACCAAGGCTTTTTTTTTATTTTCCTCTATTAATGATGAGCAATAGGCAGCTCTGGCATTACAGATGACCTGCCTTAATGTTTTAAGACCATCTTGCCAGGCTAAGCAAGGTTCCTCCAGTTTGGTATAGCGCCACAAGGTTTGGGAGTTATACCATGGAACTAATCTCTTTTTGTCATTATCTTCTTCTTTAGTGGAGTCTTGGTTAAGGTTAGGAACAGGTTTAGGATAAGATGGTGGGTTTAGTGTGCTGGTTTGGAAGTTATATGACGTACATGAGGTAAGTTACATTTCATATGTGGGATAAGTCACTTAAGATAATTCAACGATGACTTTTAGCTCCACAGTGGACCTCCTGTGTTCCATCCACCCGCCTCGACCTCTTCTACACGCAGACTTTGTCGTAACATGATGATGTTACAGAAACATGATTTGTCTCATGGGTGCTCAGACTCCAGAATATCCAGTAGGCCTTTTTAGTGGCTGCAACAGTAACATGCTGAAGAGAGCTCTCTGCTGCCAATTGACCCCAAAACATTAAAATCACCTGCACTGTTCTACACTTACAAGTGCAGGTAATGCTTATTTTCTGTGTCTTTGCCAAGTAACTACCAAGCATTCTCATTTTAGTCAAGACACCCCACTCTCACAGTTAGCATCTGTAATGTTGCTAAATAATACAGCGGGTCAAGCAGATTCTATTTTAGTCCAAACGAAGGTACGACATCTTGCTGCAACTGTTTGCGTCGTTCATGTTGAAGTCGCTATCCAAAAGGTCGCGTTGAGGAGTTCCTCATATCAAGAGGTATTTGTCTGGAGGAGGTCTGTCATGGTGGACCCTCCAACGGTTTATCCTCTGCGACCCCACGGACACATTGTTCCTTCTTCAAACTGAACATGCCTTTTTGGCCTATTTACATGTTGTTGGAATTCATTACTCTCATTGCTTCCATGTTATTCTAATTTGGCCTCATATAACCAGGCTGTTGTCTGGTGGAACAAGGCTACCCCTACTTAATTGAACCGTGACCTGTGACCAGAGCCGCTCTCGCCGTGACCTCTGCTGACTGCTGTATGAAGTCAGCGCTTTGTTTGAAGCTTCATAGGACATCGTACTCAACTGAAATATCAAGCTCAGTCTGACGAAAAAAAAAAAAAACAGATGACAAAGACTGAATGCAGCAAACCTCTGCACACCACCATGGTTACGTTTTGAACCTCGCAGCGGTGAATCTCCTCTAACCGGCGGGGCAGACACAAAGTGTGTTTTCTGTCACAAAGTGGTGTGTTTACTTCCTGTGGGAGATACAGAGGAAGCAGATAGCGAGAAAAAAAAAAAAAAAAAAACACCCGTAACCTTTAAAGCAGTTTAGTTGAACTCAAATGGATTTGCGGAGGAATCCAGCCGCCACACCCACAGAGGTCAGAGATCACATTGCAACATAGAAGTCTCTCCCAAGGGCTCTTTGTCAACACCCTGAAGATTGCAGCCAAAAGGTATGTTTGCAGGGATCCAGATTTAAACAAGTGGCTTCCGACGCTGTCAAAATCACTGTCAAGATGTTCTAAAACATTTTTGCCTCATGTCGTCGCGATGCAGCATTGCAGATGTGCATGGGATGTACAGAGATGATCATCAAGTCTTACTTTGTGATCAGTGATAGACGAGACACTTCAAAAAGCCACTGAGCACAAGTTGTTTTTGGTTTTCTTCCTTAGCTCACAGTAACACCCCGGCCATGTCTTCGTCTGGCTGCAGGCAGGGAGGAGGCTCCATCTGCTGGTGTCCAGGCCACAGTATGAATGTGCATACAAGAAGATTATTTTTCAGGAAATCAGAGAGAAAGAGAAATAAGGAAATTCTCTGTTTCTTTGTCTGCAGCCTGTCTAAGAGCTGCTATTGGCTGCTGGCATGTCCAGCACGCTGAGCCCACCCACTTTGAAAAGGGGGGTAGACAAAAAGAACTACTGAGGGTGTAAGAGACAAACATTTATATAACAGACCCAAAGAGACAAGACAGTAATAATAGGAATTAATAATGTTCATTATTAAATCTGGCTGCTTTCACTTTGCAGTTCTCTTCTCGGTCTCTTTTGTTGAAAGTCATCCAGAAAGCTTTCGAGGAAATGTTTAACAGCACCCCCGGGCTCAAACTGCCCCCAGCACCCTACCCTTCTCCTCAGTATGGGGCTCTTATTGGGGAAGGGTACCTAAAGCAGGCAGGAAATGCTGCTTATTCGATGGGGCAGACACACAGAAGTGACAGCAGCAGCTGCCGGTGGAGTTTGAGCAACAGGCTAGGTGCCTGTTTCAACTAGCGGATGTTTAAAGTTCCACTAATCCACATTAAGAGCGTTCACATCATTGGTATCACTTTGAAATAACTCCTCCATTCCTGCACACACAACACACACGCGCATCAGTATATCTATTCTTGTGAGGACCCGTCTATCTACATTCATTCCCATAACCATAACCTTAACCATCAGCTCCACATGCCTAAGCTCAGGCCTTACTAGAACCAAACCGAGAGGATATAGCGATTTTTTCCATTGCTGCACATCACACGCTATGTGTACACTAAGCTAACACATTATATTGTGTACTGATAGCTACACTGCAGTCCAGAGCACACCTTTCCCTCTACCAAATATGAAAAGTCAACCCCAAAAATGAAGAAAAGTGAAGAAAAAGTTCAAAATGGGGACCAAACTGGCAGGGATGAGGAGTCATGGGCGACTTTAATTCACCCAAAAATGAAAGCAAATAGTTCTGGGAGCATGAAAAGGTCAGCTTAACAGAGCCAAACTCAGGCCACGATATCTTAACGTAAAACAGAACAGAAGTGAACACACTAATTTAACAAAGACTAAACTGACCTCACAAGCTGAGCACAGAGATAATGATCATTTATGTGTCACATGCAAAAAGCAGTACGAGCGGAGAGATGCACATATAGGCTACTGTATATGGTGGCGATATATAGAATAAACAGTAAGATATATGAACAGTATTTACAGTATGAAACAAATATGCTAAGATTTATATTGTGTGAACATTTACAGCGGTTACAGTAAGCAGTGCAGGTGTAAGTGCTGCTGATAGTAAGACGTATATAGAATAAAAAGCTGGAGGTATGATATGAATATGGTGTGTACACTATAGGTCAGATACTGTATGTAACATATAGACATATAGGTATAGATATGTGATGATGTATGTGACGTCATTGGCAATGAAAATCTTAGTTCACAGACTGTCTCCAACAGTTCTTAATGAATATTCCTAAACACAAAACTAAACATGAGAATCTAAGACGTAGAATTGTGCAGTTAGATATATAGGAATAAGATGAAATGTGAAATATAATAAAAGAGGAAGAAGTGAAATGAGAAAGAGGAGAAAAGTTCAGTCTGGAAGAAGGTCTGTGGGAGCGTGGAGGAGGACTGCCGCCATGATAGAGAGCTCAGGAAGGTGCCAGCTGTGTACACTGAACGTAACCGTGCACACGTTAGGATTCACGGGATTGATGTCGAGATTATTATCGAAAGCGCCGACAATGCCAGTGATTTGAGGCTGGTGTTTGTGCCGCCTTGCAACACGAGTGGCCTCCTGAGATGCACCGCTTCAAGAGGACGCTTAACTCAGTTCTCTTGGAGTGAGCGGAGCCGCCCGGACTGTGAGGACTCGAGTCCCATTCAGTCACTTCTCAGTCGCTCAAGTCTTCATTTGATCTTGTTCAGAACCTGCCAAGCTCTCTCGACTCAATCCGCTCATTGACTCATTGACCGCAGCAGTCAGAGCGAGCGGCGCCCCTTCGATAACAGCAAGTGGGCAGTATGAGCGGGAAAAGATTCATGGGGGGGGGGATTCAAGGCTGACCTGGTACATACCACACACGTTAAAAACATTCGTTTTTTTGCCCATCACTACTGCGAAAGTAGCCCGGATGATGTCAGAGTGACATCACCGCGACTTGACTTGGACTGTAAAAAGCATGGAGTTTAGAGGATGCAGGCAGTGAAAGAAACTTTGCTCCAAACTGTGTCCAACCATGTCTGCAGGCTGAAGTCGTTTTGAATGGCCACACTGGAAGCCGGGAAGAGCATTGACATCCCATAAACGTGGACAGTGACTCACTGCTCCGGACAGCTTTTGCCTCGAAGGCAGTCGTGGTGTTGCACTCTCACACATACTGTACGAAGAAGCGACAGATCCGACCCCACCTGCTGTCACACATCCACACACCTGGACAATCACTGCAACCCGGCAAACACTCCATCGGAGGCCTGTCGACTCTATCAAGTTGCATTGTGGGAGGTGTGTGATCCAGAGTTGTTAAACTTCTCTCATTCTGAGGATTAAAAGTCAGGAATGTGTCTCCCTCTGCTGCTTCCACTCTGAAAAGGCTGTTTTTTTACTTTATCTTTCAGAAGTGCCGCAGCTTCATTACTCTTGGGAATACCAAGAGTACCCAACCCAATCGCTTGCAGTACTCCAACCTTGTAGTCGAGGTGTAGCTGGTCGAAGGTATTTGAGTTTTCCGGAAGGAAGGATTACCTGGAGACTGCTGTCGCTCACAGCCACAACCAGCTACTGGTTTACCGGCGTGGAGCTGCATGTCCTTCAACATTATAAACCAGAAGAAGTATTTAAATATGTTGCTGTAGAAGGAGAGCAGAGAGTTCCATGTTTTGGAAACACATATCCTGATTTTGCTCTCATGAAAGCAGGACAGCTCTCGGGGGAGGGGGGATGAATCTTGTCAAGATGGTAAGGCAGTGCAGTGTGCATGTTTCCAAAAAAAAAGTGGTGGTTTTCCACATGAAAACTCCTTAATTGGAAAGAGGAAGCCGCTCTGTTTTCCTCTTGTTGTGACGAACTTCTCCAGTCATTTAGCTACGGCAGCTCCATCTGTTTCCTGCATACCTCTTCTTCCAAAATCGCTGTTCAGCCAGGTCCTCAGTAGCGGCGTGTAATAAACCACAGGCTTGTGAGTTTTTCCTAGAAGGTGAGAGTTCTTCCAAGAGAGGGAATATTTCCAGAAAGGCTGAGTAATCCTACCATGCTCGCACACAAGTGTAACACACAAGCTCTCACAGTTTGTCAGCGTGTCGGACAGAGGCTTCATTTAGCCTGCAGAGAAGTCTGCCCTGTTCTTCCATTAAGCCCCAGTCACTGAGCAGCACTGTCGCACTGTTGTACGTTTTCTATGGGATATTGCAGAAACACTTTCACGCCTGTATTGGCAAAACAAATCAAGTTCACAGTGTCTCCGAAATGACTGAGTTAGGAGGTCCAAAACATGTCAATCCCTCCAGGAGGCTTCAGAATAGGTTAGAAAGCCTGTCTGCTCCATGTTAGTGAGCGAAATATGGGAAATATAACTAAAGAGGCAAAATACACAGACGAATAAATGTATCTGATGCGTCACGCTGTTAATCTGTCTAATCAGTTTGGTTTTAATTACTCATTTGGTGCAATTAGGAGATGCTGGCTATGACTTTTCTCATTCATAACTTTCCAACTTTATGAAATTCTATTCTAGCGAATTGACGGAATTTTCAAAATTTCCAGTTCTTCATACAATTTCAACTCTTTCATACATTCAGCCAGTAACTCCATAAAACATGAGAATATCTCACATCTTTTACGCTTTCTGGGCCTTATTCAACTTTTTCAAATGCCGTTAAAACATTTCTAAACACTCAGCTTAGTTTGAAACGCAGTTATAATGGAAGTCAATTAGAAGGACATTAACATTCCTCACTGCATTAATGTAGAAGCTCCATTCAAACTGTAAAACGACGACAGCACTCACTATATTTACTATACAGCACAACATTTTCATGCAATTGCAATTCAAAATTCATGCAATTTTTTTTTTTAGCTCTTCTCATATTTTTGCATTAGTGTGTGTGACTGTTCAGGGGGAAAAGTGGGTGACATCATCGGCAGAATGCAGACGAACAATAAAATGATACAAAACAATCGCTTAAACATTCCCACACTTTTCACCCCTGATACAGAATTTGAACAAAAAACTGTCCCACGTTTCCAAATCTTCAAAAAGCCTTCTGACACTTCGCCATGCAGATTAAAGCGATGCAGTTTAGTGGAAGCCGTCGATAAAGTGATGCAGTTCAGTTCCACGCTTCATCCCTTTTCCACCTTTCCTGCTCTTTGTGCATATTCTCTGGTTATCGTTCAACGTTTTAATCATGTTAAAACGATTCCAAATTCATTCATAATAAAATGGCTATGGATGCACCTTCAAAAAACGCATTAGGAACACAGCGCATACATGAGCCTGCAATGAGCCTGGACTTTAGCTCAAATGTTCCAATGATTATATTTAAGCATGAAACATCATAAAAAATAATAAAAAAAGAAAAAACTTGACAAGCACACATTTAATGGTAATTGAGTCAGCATACCTCATACCATGAGGTTTTAGCTGCGAGTGAAATGATGAAGGTGAACATGAAATATAAAGTGAGAGATGTGACCTTATAATAAAACAGTATTTGCCAATTTCACCGATGATTTGTCAGTGACATTTGTCCACCACATTAAGCCCTAATGCAGCCATTAAAATAAAATCACATCTCAGCGATAACGTGCAGCCAGGAGGGACACCCCACGGAGCCTGGTCCTTTCCCATACACTTTGCAGTCTAAACTATATGCAGAAACAGCTGAAGGCACCCAGTCATGTCTAACAGTGGGCAGACAGATCATACCATCAGGCCAAATCTGGACGGAGAGAGCGGGTGGGCTGTTACTCTTTCCACAGATCTGACTAGACGCCACGTGACGTTTTTTTTTTCTTTTTTTCTTCAATTAACCTTTTTTATTTTGCCAATCTCAACCATTGTGCGGTTGAGTGGTGAGACCAGGCCCTGCCAAGCCACCAGCCAGGCCCGACACACATTTCTCCCACAACCTTTTGAATTCTAAAACTTCCTCGGTTTCCCACAGTCCTCATGACTGAAAGCAGAGCCCAGTGGTCTGATGACTTGCTGTTATACTGCCATTTCTATAAATAACTCTTGGGTGGCCTCGTATCTCCTCTCTACCCAGCGGCTGGCTCGTAGCCTTGATCTAGTCTTTCCCTCCAGACGTCAGTTTGGAGAAAAGGATTGGAGCACAAATGCCCCCGTAGCCCTGGTCAGTGTTACAGCACTGCCATGTCTCGTACAGACTAGCTGTCATTCACTTCCAGAGCCTCAGAAGTCACCAGTGAGTACAAAGAGGAGGCTCCGGAGCTCACCAGCTTTCGTAATTGATCCCAGAGCTGCTTCTTCCACTAAGTGCCCCCAATTCCCATCCCCAACCCCCATTTCCGCCGCCACCACTCTAAGCCTCTTAATTAATCAAGAGTAACATGAGTAGGTAACATCTTCCAAACATCCCTGGCTTTAAGAATAACTTGCCTCTCACTTCTCCTTCCCTAAATCTGTTTCCACTCTGTCCCCCATCCCCAACTGTCATCAGTATAACCATTTCCTCTGACAGACAAGCCCCCCCGTCTTTGCGTCTGCTGGTTTTGCGTCCAGACTGAGGAGGACCCGGAGCCGTGGGGGCCCCACCCTGCCCCCTGGTGCTGTGAGCGCAGCAAAGTGCAACAGCTCCTTAAACAGCATTGGTGATGTGGTGTAATGACGGGGACGGGACCTGTTGGGTGTTTGTGGAGGACTACATGGAATCACATCCTCTACTTATATTTCAGCTGTACTCCTCAGTCCGTCCACATGGACGCCCACGACGCTTTGGACCCCCTTTTCTCGTTCTCTTATGCGCAACAGGTCTGTCAAATGGCCAGATAGCAACGTCCGTTCAGGGGGAGGGTCAGCTGACAGGTTTGACCCATTCAGACAGCGTGGACCCACTCTGTGTGCGTCTAAAGTGGGTATTAGAAGAATCAATGCCAAGGAGCACTGAAGCTGTCCTGGAGGTTTCCTGCTGGCCTGTCATCAGCGACACTCTGCGGATTATCCCTTTAATTTGTCTTCCATTGTATACGTGTTGGCTTTTCACGGCCTTGAGACGCATTCATCCCAAACAAGTCACCTAAACCACCAAAGGGGCGCCACATTCAGGCAGTGCTGGAGGAGAAAGCTCTTCAGCTCAGGATTACTGCGGCCATTTGTCCAGACAGACTTTGTATTATTAGCCTGAGAGTATTTTACGGCTGCATACAGTGTCTCTTATCTCCAGTGCCTTTAAAATGCCTAGAAAATCTGTACATTTTGTCGCATTACACCCTGGAACTTCAAATAAATGAGAGCTAACTTTTTTTGAGCTGTATGTCCTCACTACAAACCTCATCATCAAAGTGAAAATAACATTTTTACAACATTCTGGACAATTATTGAAAATGAAATAGTGAAATACCTGGTTTGGTGATCAGCCCCTTGGAGTTTACCATTATAAACTTACTCAGGTGCAACCGATCAACTTCCAGATGAAACACCAAGCTAATTGCCTCCCACCTGACATCAGTTGTAGTGGTTTGGATCACTTCAGAATAAAACCAGCTGTTTCTCGAAGGTTCCACTACTAGTAGTGCATGGTGCTGCAAATAATTCACCGTGGTTGGAGTTTTAGAAAGGCACAAGAGGCCAAAAGGCAACTTTGAAGGACTTACAGGTCTTTATGGCTGGGACTGTTGGGTCTGTGCATGTGACGACAATCTCACAAGCTTTACGCAAAGCTGGCCTGTACGGCAGGATGGCAAGAAACAAGCCTCTTCTGAAAAAGTGCCACAGTCTGATTGTGTTGCCATGTTGGAAAAGGTTTTATATGTCAGATGAGACTAAGATTTAACTTGTTGGACTGAACTCCAAGCGCTACGTAAGGCTAAATTTTGTAAATAAAGCTGGATTTTTATTTTTTTGGATTTGATTTCAGGCTGTACAACAAATAAAGTAACTATTTCCAAGGGGTATGATGACTTTCTGTAGGCACTGTATGTACTTTATTTCAAAGTTTGCATTGCACTCATATAAAAGTATTTAACACAAAGATATCTTGGTTTTCCTGACAGGTATCAAGCAGATTTACACAATGTGGTGCTACACTGAACACAGAGACCACTGATTATTTCACTTCTATATAAACCTCCATAGTGGATTTGTAAATTACAGAGCTCATTGCTGAGAACTCCTGGGAAGCGAAGGGACCTTCCCAAAAGAAGCTGAGCGGTAACTTATTACTAACTAGCTATTACCTATTACACTAGTCCTGTCCACGCAGGGTTAAAGTCTCAGTACTGATTAACCAGCTAAAAGGGCTCAACAGTCGGTCGCACTCATTAAGGAGCCTCACTAGAGTTCATTCTGAACCCTAACACACGCACACAAGTCTTATTTCAGGTGCTAGCCCGCTGCTGGAGATGGGTGAGGTGGGTTTGGGTTGGGGTGCTGAAGGTGCAGCTGGTAGGGCACCCTCGTTTGCCTTTGGGTCCCCTTTGGCCCTAAAGTAACTTAGATTCTGCCCTAACGTGAACAGCAGGTGTGATACTGCGGTCACACAACATCAGCTCCACCTGGCTCAGACACTAGATGGACAAAAGTGTGTGGACACCCCTCCTGTCTGTCTTCTCGTGTTGAGAACTGGAGTCCCAATTCAGAACTATGAAGTTAATAACACTTAATGATACAGTTTCCTTACAACCAAACAAATACGGATGCCTCTCATCAGCCAAAAGTAGTTGTTTGTGGTAACTGAACCATATTTTCTATATAAAAGCACTGTATTCTTAACCTTCACACAGCTGTCATGAACAAGGGAAGCTGATCCTGGGAAATAAATTCCCTGCCGTACCTACTGGGACCAGCTTGGGGGGGGGGTTAAAGATCAAAACTTAACGCAAAATAACAATTTAACGTTCATCTCACTGCTCCAGCCAGCTCCTTATAGTAGTGTAGCTGCTGCTGAAGCCACAACATGTCAATTATTCTACATTTGAAACGCTGGGCCTCCAATAACGGCCTCATTTGTTGGCCCCTCCTTCACTTTGTCACATTTTCTTGTCAATCTGCCTTACTGGTCATGATTGGGACAATCAGTGAAAATGATGCGAGTCGTCTCCGTTTCCTCTCTGTCTAAAGCAGACGCCACCATGTCACTGCGATCTGTGAGCTGGTGATGCATCGTTTCCTATTCCTTACAATGCGAAGAACTCACTGTGAGAGCGCCACTGTTTAAAAATGTGACTATCTTTCCTCGCTGATGAAAGGAAGCGCCGCGGGGTCATGCGTGTGTCACGTATTTGAAGTGGACAGAGGTTTCTGTCTCAGCACCCCGCCGCTTATCTCCTCCAGGAGTTAGATAACATTTGCCAGGCAAACATTAGCTTTTCGTGCATGAATGGAGAGCCTTTACTCCCCTTCAACAGGATGCAGGTCAGCAGATAAAGGCTGTTTTGGTGCTGCACTTAACTGCACGTAGATGAAGGCCACATTTAACCTCCTGGTCAATCATCAGTTTAAAGTGCAATCCACATCAGAGCGCCTTGTGTTTCCTCTAGCCAGTAGGCCTTCCTCTAACTAGCGAGGACAAACACCCAAACGTGACGTAGTGGTTAAAGTCATTGTTGTAGAGGCTGACAGCGTTTTATACTTTGACAAAAATCTGGAATAATAAACGGGGGAAACACGATAACGTCGATAAGGAGGCTGTGCACCTTTTTATTTCCTGAGTTACCCCATTTGTCATGCATCATGGTAGGTTAAACTGATAGTCCAGTTGTCATAGCAACCGGCCCTTTTTTCCACCGCTTACTGACCCTGTTTGCACCGGTTTTGCTGGTAGTGCAGCTTCGTTCGTCGGAGGCCCCCAGGAGTCTACTCTTGATTCCTACAAGCACCGCCGGGACTCTTCTGCAAGGTTTTTAAAGCACAGCACAGCAGAGTGAGCTGCAGGCTTCAGGTGTGGCCGGAGCAGACGCAGCTGGTAGGTCAAGTGAAAGCCCGGGTTTCTCTGCGTTGGTGCTGCTGGGTGTTCCCGAGCAGCAAACAGCATCATGAACATGGAGCTGAAAACAGTGGGAACAGGGTTAAGCACTCGTCCATAAGTCGCTTGGTTTCAACTGGAGATTCAATGCTGCACGTGCTGCTAACATGAGCGATTAATGTTCAGCATTGATTTATGTGTTAAGAAGAAGGTGGGTATGAGTTGAGTTGAGACTGATAAACCTTTAAACACAGTTAGTGTGTTTCTAGATATTTTATTCATCCATTAACTGTTTCAATGCAAGCTGTCAACAAAAACTAAACATCCCCTAATGTAAAGACGACGAAGGAACAAATGCAGGAGGTGACATAAAGGCAGCGGTACGATAAGATGCCATCTGTAACAGCCCGCTGACTGGAGCACTTGGGTAGGCACCTTCGATAAATCAGCCTCTCAATATCAAACGTCACTTCAAAAATATACTCTAATAAAATACTTCTTAAGTTAGAATATCAAAAGACAGATGTGTCTGTGCGTGCGTGTGTGTGTCTACTGCACAGCACTTCATCGTCACTTTAAATTGGCAGACCGAATGCTACTACCCAGACCTTAAAGGAAATTAAAGGGAATTCAGGGAAGGTTACAATATTTGTTAACATTTTATCCCTCTGTTGGAGACAAATGGGAAGCCGTACTTAATCATCTAGTTTTCCCAAATGTCTACAAGTGCAGTGTTATCGTGACCAGTGGTCAGAAAAGCGATCAGCCGGTTGACAAATACTGAAAGTTCCCTTTAAGGCAATCAGCAGATAGAGTGTGTGTTGCAGCTTTGACAGTGGCTAAAAAAAAAAAAAAAGCGTGCACTTTCCATAGTGATAGATTATACATCAGGGTATTCCCCTGGTCTGCGTCTGAGGCCTGAGCTTCCTTCTCTTCACAATACAACCACCTGTTCTACCTTTACATTGTGAATTAACCCCACAGAACTCCTAACTGTTACGCGTGTGAACTGCTGGACTCCTCTACACAGGCGCCGTCGTCGGTCTGCAGTGCTTCGTGCTTTCAGAGCTCCGTCTTCCCGTCGCTCACTGAGCTGCCGCCGGCTCCGCTCTCAGCTGCGGAGCTCGAGGCGGGGGAGGCTGCGTCTTTGGGCTGGAAAGCCAGCGAGGCCGAGTTGATGCAGAAGCGTTTTCCCGTGGGTCTTGGTCCGTCGTCGAACAGGTGCCCCAGATGAGCTCCACACTGAAACACGATGACAAAGATTGGTACGCAGCTTTTTGGCATTTTTCTGCACAAGACGCTGCACAAGCTTTTGTTATATTTCATTTGTCTTTGAAACACTGTGCTAGTAAGGCAGTGAACAGATGCTATTGAGTGTAACGCAGCGTACCTGGCTGCAGGTACTCTCCACTCTGTGCATCCCATAGGAGAAGTCATCTGTCTGACTGATGGACTCCTGCTTCACGAGGTCAAAGAAGGACGGCCACCCTGAACACATGAGCGGATCATGTTAAGAAGGTGTTGGCTGCACACAGACGAGGTGATCGTTCATCAGACAACACTGGTCATACTGTGGATGGGCTGACATGAAATTCAGCAGAGATAGTCAGAAGGCCTGGATGATATGAATCCTACTGACTTTGGACTCTTGACTTTTTATTTGATCTTCAGATCAAAATGATCATTCATCCGATGCTTTGCCAACTGTTAGCAAGCCAAATAAGATGGTTAATACAGTCAACACTAGACCTGGTAAGTATCAGCATGTTGGCATGCTGATGTTAGCACTTAGCTCAAAGCATCGCTGTGCCTTATTAAAGCCTCAACGAGCTGCTTGCATGTCTGTGGACTCTTGTTTAGTTCGCTTACATTCAGTCCTGCTTTGTTAAGTACTACATTTCTACCAAAGTACAGAAACATACAGTGTGCAAAGATTTCCCAGCATTCTTAAGTGTGTTCAGCTTTCACTTCTCTGAGGGAACCTGGCGTCATCACTGAGGAGTTATCATGAGTAACAGACACTGTTGAAGCTAGATGAAGCAGAATTCCTGAAAGGTGGTAAGGAGAGCAGAGAAGAGAAAAAAGCTGTAGGGGGGTACAGTGGTTCAACTTACCTGAGCCTGAGTCAAATTTAGTGTTTGAGCTATAAACAGGAAACAAAAATGTCAGTTAGAAAAAAAAAACATCTGAATTTTGTGTTTTAAAAATGACTGCCTCGTCTTTCTTATGTTGTCTTTGATATTGTTGTGGAGTATTATGGCTTCTAACATCTAGAAAGTCCTGTTGTGGGGTAAGGCACACACAGACACAGTGCAGCTCTTACCTGAACAGCGGAGCCCCGCAGACAACACAAGTGTATGTTCCTTCATCTTTATGGTACGTGAACTCTCCAGTGAAGGCACTGTGGGAAACGGCAAAGTCAAATTAGTCAAATTAAAAAGGCCAAACATGATCAGTGTGCAGTTTGTACTATTACTGACTGTCGTACAAGTTCTCTTTCATATCCATCACCTTAAGATATGAGTGGGGTGTTCTGTTCCTGACACTGCTTTGTGACTTAAACACAGCTTAACCACGTCATGGGATCTGTAACCAAAGTGTCGTGTGATGTGCTGCTACTTCAGTACACAGCAAGAACAAATATTACTGGGACCGGTGCATAAAAACTGCAGCTGAACATTTCATATCCAGGGATTCAGGTTATGGACTCTACCGCTGACTATCACAATTTAGCATTCAAATAAAGGTTTGAATTCAAAGAAAGAAAAAAAAAAATCAAACTTATATGTATGTGAGCTTAGCTTGAACACATGTCACATCCTCTGTTTGGCACAGCAGACCAAGTGCATCTTGGGAAGGAAGCTGATCACATTAGCCTTGGTGGTTTTTCTTTCAAACTTTTTTATCAGAAGACTCAACTGTCAAAATCAGTGTCTGCACCGAGACGTGTAAATGTGACCGCATGGAAAACCATGATGAATTCAATGTGGGGTTCATTAGATGACCAAAAAAAAAGTCATTCTGATAAATTTTGAATGGCCACTAAAAGAAAAAGAAAAAAAAACATCCCAGACATGGAAGAAAGTCAAACCCTGTGAAAGTCCCGGTACCTCTCAGTCCCCCTCTCCTGGGTAACGTGGTACTGCAGCGGTGTGAGGCGTTTCTTCAGCTCCTCCTGAGGGAAGCTCACTGGCCATGTCTTCTTAGTCCTACATGCTCCTGAGGGAGGGGAGGGGGGGAGGACAAAAAAGTATTAACTACTCAGGTCTTCTGATGACACCAGGAAGAAGCAGACCAGCTACTCTCCTACATACGAAAACGTTAAATCCATCTCTGCCTCAAAATCGTGTCCAGACACAAAATATAAATAAAAGCAGGTGGGACAAAAAAAAAACTCAGCACACAGTATAATGATGACAGTTACAAATTAACAGCGCTTTAATTATTTTTGTCTATGAATGTGACGATAACGATAAAGATGACGTTTCCCTGAGGTGAAGTGTGTGTGTGTGTGTGTGTGTGTGGCAAGTTCTTCATTGTTCTTTTCTATGTGTGGTTCCTGGTCTTTTTTTTTTTTTTTTTTTCTTCCCCGGAGATGGTAAGTAGGTCTTGGAGAAATTCCGCGGCTTCGTGGTCAGTTTTGACACCTTTTCTCTCCCCGGATATGAGAGAACCAACACTGCTTCGTCATGCACACGCTTTTACACGCCCCCAAAAAACAAAGCACAAAAACACCTGGGAGCAATTAGGCCCGTTAAGATTAAATGTACATCTGTTGAACAAAACCAAAACCACTCAGTGCATGCGAGCTGCACGGAAGCCAAGCAGCAAGTCGTGTGATTATTCTGTTAGCACGTGAAGTATATGGTGTCAGCAGCGTGTGGGCGGAGCTACAAATGCAAATGTTCTGTGTTCTTACATTGGTACTTCCACTGTGAACTTAAGTCTCTTCAATATCTGGAACCTCTCATACATCATACAAGTGAGCTATTTGTATTTTTTTTTTTTTATGTCACAACGCCGCCCTGGTTAAGAAAGCTCACAAGCAGCTGTGTTTCCTGAGCAAAATGCGGCCCAGGGTGGGCACGGCCCAGGACAGGAGGGCTCTGCAGCTCACTGCAGAGCATCAGTGGCGCCCATCTGCCCAGCATCAGTGATATCAGTGAGGTGAGGTGCCTGTGCAGAGCCCCGGGATATTAAAAGACCGTTCCCACCCCAGCAGCAGCCTGTTCACCCTGCTGCTGCCTCCTGGCGAGAGATACAAGAAGTCTTTGCTGCCGTAGCACCAGACTGTTTAATCCATCCTCCACATTACACCATAAATAGTTTTCCTTGTGTAGCATGAATGTTGTAATTGTAGTCCCATTTATGCCACACAAGAAAAACTTTTTTTTCAGGGGGATTAAATGACATTTAAGGGAGTGGTGTTGGAAAAAAAAAATGTTAAGCCAAAATGTAGCAAACTAAAAGATAAAAAAAATAAAACCCAACTGGATGTTCAATTGTTCAGTCTTGCTTATTCATATCCAGCTACAGAACACTGTGCTCACAGCTGGTAGTGAATTAGCAGCTGTTAGATGCTGAGACTTGGGTTAGTGGGAGTGATTTGTAGGAAATGTGCTAAAGCATTCAAAACCGCTGGAACCTTTAAGATCAACCCTTACAGTTAGACTTTGCCTGTATGCCTATATTTGGGCATATATATGATGGATATAAGATTTAAAAGGCCTAAATAAATAAGTAAAAACAGAATGAAATATGATACAAATTGTTGTATTTGCTCTTTATGTCTGCATTTAGTGTGCCGTTACTAGATTATTATTAGGATGCTTGCCTTTCATGACTCAACAACAGACTGTACAAAGGAATGAGATTATTGTTAAAAAACTAAAAATGACAAAATCAGACTTTAAAATCTGGTCTGATCAAAGGATGAATAAGCAAGACTGTGAATCTGACCAAGCATTCAGTGCTATCGTTGCAGTAACTAAAGGTTTTTGATGTTCACTGCTACTTTTTTTAAGTACAGAGGTCCTGTAAGCAGCGCTGTTCAGGTTTGCTACACTTTGGGAGGTCTCAGACATCAAACATTTGATCGCCGTTCTCAGGGAGGGCCGATCAAACTAAAGAAAATAACTGAAAGCAGTTACATCATTGTGAAAACACGCAGACTGGGAGAGCAAAGACATGCGAAAGACACACCAGCTAGGTGTTAAGGCTTTAAGAGAGGCAGAGCACAGCAGGCACACAGCACCCAGTCAGTGGACCTGAGGGAAGACTGCAGGACCTCAGAGCTACAGGCTGGCTCTTGGTTATTAGGTGCAGCAGATTGAAGCCCGACATGGCTGCTGAAGAGAGGTACTCCACCCACCACAAGAACCAAACGCCCCTCAGCAGGGCTACAACCTAGGACTGGGCCGGATGAGGGGGAGAAGACAGAGAGGGAGAAAAACACAAGACAACACAGGTCAAGATACGGAACAGCAACAGAGGCAAGATGTGGAATGAAAGCGCTGGTCGTCGGGGTCTGCTCGGGATTCCCACTGTTCCAGTTTGAAGGACACTGCTTAAAGGGATAGTTCGGATTTACGCTAGATTCAGAATATTTTCCCTTTTACGCTTTACTTTGCCATCAGAGGGCCCTTTCCGATGAAGACCTGAGGCCATTCATCTGTGTTCTCTCCAAAGCCACCAGACTCCATTGACAAATCTGTAGTTTTTCCTCTCAGAGTGTGGGAGTTGCTGATCTACTGCCGCTCTGATCAACAAACTAACCCTTTAGTTACTTTGTTAGAACTAACCCTCAAAAACACAGAAGTCACACAAAAGCAGAAAACAAACCAACCACTTGAGGCAGCCGTAGACTAGCATCTCTCCTGTTCTGTGAGGCACAATCACTGTTTCTAAAATTGGAGTCTGGTGGCTTTGAAGAGAGCTATGTAACGGCTTCAGTTCCCCGTCGGAGAGGGCTGTTTGACAGCAAGATAATAAATACATGAAAATATTCTAGTTATAGCATGCACTTAAACTGATGCTGGTTTTTTAAGTGACTAAAATATGTTTTTCTGTACATTGTTTAGTGTCTGCCTCTCCAAACTGGGAGTGTTCTGACAGCCACCTACTGTATGTAATACACTGACTATAGAGAAGAACCTCATACAACCCCACTTCAAAAAATCCGAACTATCCCTTTAAAAAGGCACGTTACATACACACACCTAGAAAAAAAATTAATAAAAAAAACATTAATACCATATCCTGCATGGGTGACAAGCTACTTCATTACAATCAACATATTTAGTGTAGTTTATGACTTTCAGATTGGATGATGAAACCTCCCAATACCATCCTAGATTTTTGTGAATGCTTAAAGGACTTAAAGGATGGTCTGAAAATGCCAAGTCACTGTGGATCAAACAGCTGAGGTACCTACAGATACTATATGTTATGACTGAATCACAGCATCTTTCATAATACTGATGATCAAGAGGATTCATCACAACAAACAGCTCTTAAAAAGTATCTCACACTTCAACATTGTACCACATACGCACTCTGACAAGACCTTCAGAATGAACACACACACACACACACACGCGCCGTTAGGATTCAGGTTTGACTCATACGTGGCACCAACATTGTCCTTTTAATTGGGCAGATGTGATTTCAGTTGGTGTGATTTAACAATTGCATCTTAACAACTTACTTATCCTAACACAAACGTTTTCCACAGCATGACGCGGACAGACAGACACAGAGTCATTCTGGCTGAACTTTAAACCATCGTCCTCCCATCGGCACCAGAAGAGGTGACACCAGCAGACATCTATTATTACAAAGAATAACGCATCTCGGTCAAAGTATGACGATAGACGAGTCCTTGGATGTCACAACTGGCGTGTTTTCAGCAGCGTGTGACACTCTTGCAAATGATTACAGAGGATTTGAAGAGATGTGCGTGCTTTTTATGCACTGCGGGCGTTGTGAGGTTAAAAGCAACTACGTTTTGGCATTCGATGTCACGGGCAGCTAAAAGGAACATTAGAGGAGCTTTTTTTGACTGTACTTCCATGTGGCTCACCAGCACAAGTGGCTAAAACAGCGAGAGAGAAAAAAAAAAAAACAGTGAGATGCCTCACGGTGAAAAGTGCACTTTTGCGACTGGAATCGGCGCTGACTCACGCGTATGACTCACTTCTTAGCCATTCAGTGTGCTCTTACACATGTTGATTTGCTTACCATTCTGACTGAAAGCAGGAACTAACGGTGAAATGGTCAAAAATATAACTATGGAGTGCAGATGAATTTGTAATTGCACCTTTTTCTCTCAGTCCTGGCCTCCTGTTCGTTTAAGCTCATCTAAACTATACAGCACACTACAAATACTATAATATCTTGCAGCCTGTGCACTTTATAGAGCAGCCTTCATGTCACCTTCATGATCAAAGTTACAAGTAGTTGCAGAAGAATGAGAGGATCATAGAGATACACTGCTACCTGTAGTACTCCTATTAATACTCTACCCACTCATTTGAACAAATCACCTACCAATCAAGCCACACCAGCACCCAAACAGACCCAGTCCACTATTTCTCATCCCATGAAGCATGTGACAAACAGCTGTTGTGCTGATGTTGTTTCCAGAGGCAGGTTGGAACTTGGCAGTTAATGTTGCAGCAGACACTTTAAAAGTCCCTGAGCTCATTCTGCGGCCATTTTTAGTGATTGTTAGCTCGCACGGTTGTATGCTTGGTTGTGTGCATGTGTTAGGACTAATTACAACGAGTGACCGCATGCTTTTGGTCACATAGTGCGCAGAGGGTGTCTGTATGCTACGTTATAGGTGTACCGTGATCGTGGGGCATGGACTAAAACATGCAAAACACTGATCAGTTCCTTTAACAAGCACTACAGTCTACATTGTCCTGTCACACCAGGGGCCAGATGTATAAGTGATGCCTGCGTGTTTCCCCACACATGAACTGGTATCTATCAACAGAACAATGGCGGTGAGAGTGTGTCACCCCCCCCCCACACGTGCTCCAGACCAGGCTTGCACACGATTTTAGCTGAGACAGCTGCAGGTGAAACAAATGAAATATAAAGTGAGAGATGTGACCTTATCTTAACCTCTAAAGACCTGGAGTACACATGCGTGGACATCACATTTTGGGTTATATTACCATAGTAGTTAATTCTGCTTAGCTGGGGCCGTATGGACATGTATGTGGGCAAAACTGTTGATATTTCATATTGTTTTTTGCACCGTGATTTTCAAAACATGTTCAAAATCTGTTTTGTATGTGTTATAAATACATGCAAAAGCAGTCAGGAAAAAAAACTGCTATGTTCAGGGTGGAAATAAAGAGTTTTGCACAAAGGTGACTTTATTGTGTTTTCTGGAAATTAAGACCGATTGTCCACATATGTGGACATAATGTTTCTCTCTAAAAAGATGATGCTTAGGTTTTATACTTGTCAGGGTCCAATAAGCCCAAATAGCAAGGAGAAATAAAAAATGGATATCAAACAAGAGCTCGGGTCTTGAGAGGTTCAAGGTGTAGTAAAAACGTTACTTTCCAGTTTCACTGATTGGTTTATGTGTTCTGCAATCTCCGCTGCAGCCTGTAAAGTGTCACTCAAAGACACATTTATACACTTTATTCAAATTGTTTATGAGTCTAGAATTTTATAGTTTTTTTTTTAACATTCGAGGCATCATTTCATTGTGTCTGTTTCAATGTGAGCGCCATGATTGAGATCACCGCGAATGGATGATTAAGGCCAGTTCTACGGCTGTGGGAGTGGAAATGAGGCTTGTGCACCCTTTCCTCAGTGATTGTTATTTATAGAGCAGAGCACACATATCTGCGACCCTATAAATCTAAATCTAAATAGGTGCAAGCGCAGGGTTGTGAATCTACACGGCAGTTTTATGCATCTGGCCCCTGGACGTGTTAACAGTGAAGCTGGCAGGTTACTCTACCTAGAAGAGCAGCAGGCAGTGCAGGGTGGCAGACTGAGCTGCTGCCTGGCCCAAAGGCCTGATGCAGGGCGACAAAGAGCCCACGTCTGAGGAGGGCAGCCATCACACACACAGTCACACTGAAGAGAGAGAAAGCAAGAAAAAAAGAAGCCAAAGGGGAGGTTATTATGTCTGCCATTTAGAAGTTAGAGCATTCTGAGGTACATCTGCCAGTTTCTGTAAATGAAGACTTCTGACTTCATTCAATAAAAGCGTAGAAGGATTCACTAATTAAGGACCAACAAACAGACCTATTTCTGTCAGTTAACGGATGCTTCCAGCCCTGTGAGCCGTCTGATCACTACCAGATGAAGGACTATGTTAAACCTCTGCGGATCAATGCTGGGGCATAGCGTGCAAAAATACTCACGCTGAGGCTTTTAATAGAGACGCACATTAAAAGCCAAAAATCTCAGAGAAAAATGGCACTCTGCTTGAGAGCAGTGCTTTGTGATGAACGGCTCTCCGCTGATGGCCTTATATAGCAGTGTTCTCAGCAGAGTGGGGCTGATCTGAGCCTGCAGGAGAACACAATTCTACCAAAGTATTTAAACACAACATTTACTCCGAGGGCTGCGGCTGACGCACACAGTCAGCGTCCAACAACGGCCTGACTGACCGGACGCTTTGTGTGTCCTTACATCAGCACATGTTAAACTATTCACAGCTGACCGCTGGCTGTAGGCTCTCTGGGACAAAGACGGACCAGCCAGAGTTTATTTTCCGTCAAAAATATAAAAAGTATGATATTAAAAAATACGGTGACAGAGTAATGTACTAGCAGTGAATCATTGTAAATTATGGGATATTTGGAATTCTAAGGTATGTCACTGTCACTCAGTATAACTAACTATACTATATATAACTGTGATATGATAGAATAACACCTTTGACATAATTGTTTTAGCATTTTCAACAACATATAAAAGCATTTTTATAATGTTTTAAATCGCAATATGTTCGCAAACATCACATGCTACCATTCATGTGACGACCTGGGAGCACCCTGAGGGACTCCTGACGGACCGGACAGGCTTCAGGAGTGAGCCAGGACACGAGCGGCTTCAGAAAAGTCTGTTTGTTGCTGACACTAATCATATTGTGGAGCCTCTGCATGTTTTTATATGGATCTTTTTTTTTTTTTTTTTTTTGATATTTATAAATGTTTTATTCAAATTCACAGGAGAAGTCATTTTCTTAGCTTCTCTTCACTTTGTTCATGAACAATGCAATATATGCTCAAACTAATCAACTGGTCCGTAGACTGAAAACCAGCTACAATTTTGTCAACCAGTGAAACGTTCCAGTTTTAGAAAGGGATCTGCTGCTTTTCTCTCTTTGATCATATAGAAAACCAAACAGCTTTGGCCTTTGGACTCTTGGTCAGACAAAACAAGCCATGGGACAGGCCTTTTCCACAGGTGTTACTAATGTCACAGACAAAGGATCTGTTCTAGTCAAATGCCCCAGTGAGCCGTGACAGTGCAACAGTGAGCTAGCGCGCACAATACCAGGGTTAGACTGACGCTGAAGCACCTAAATGGAATTTAGCCATCATTCATTATTTACGCCAGAGATTTTCCTACCAGGACACATCAAACTGGTTCCTGTAAAAAGGCCCGTTGTTCTTATACTGGATTCAAATTTCAAGCAGGCTGTAAGGAGCAAAAGGAAACACTCGCACAAGCCCTACCTGTGGAAGCTAAACATCAGACCCAACAACTAGAACAGTAATGACAATTAATAGGATTTAATCATTACAGATAATAACCAGAGTCCTCTTAGTTTTTCTACTGTATTCAGCACTGATAAGCATTTAAGTTAAAATATAAAAGGTACTATATGAAGTTCTCATTGTAAACTATAGATTTATAAAGATTAATATACTGAAATCATTTCCTACTGGGTTCCAAGTCTAAGTCAAAAGTATTCCCGGACCTCTTCATGACTTTCCATGACCTATAAATGTAACATAACATGCAAAAAACTCCATTTGAACTCACTTTAGATTCTAAATGTCTCTTGACTCTCGTGACACCCTGTCCTTGTAATTATCATTTTGTAGCTAAAGCTCCTCACACTGACACTTCCCCCGGCATGTTTGCCGGCTTTGCTTCAGTTTTTCATCAACTGGACGGCCAGAGGACAGATAAAGTTAGAGCGGGAGCTGAGGATGCTAAAATTTCATGTAACCATAACCAGGCAAGAGCACACATGAAATCAGAAATAACCCGAACAGGAAAGTTACTAGCATGAGAGAAAATATGGGTTTAGTGAATAACACATTTTGATTTTCTTTTTTTTTTCTCAGAATAAATCATATTTCATTGGTCCCTCTCTGAAATAGAATTTTCTTAATTCCATTACTCTCCAGACATTCCATGACCCTTGGGCTGCTCGTTCCTACCTCACAAAACTTTTGCAAAGCCCTTTCAGATTATTTAAAACCTGCACATTTTACATCCTGTGTTTACATCAGCTTTGTATTTTTCTGTTATGGTCATTTGCTCTTCACTTGTAAAATATGCTGCTCTGCTGCCAGTACACACAGTTCCATGTTTGCGACTGCTCATATTAACCGCCCCCGTTGTGTGATCGTACTAATAACTAGATTGGGAAAACCTGGCCCGGCTCGCCGAGCTAATCCTGATTGCAGTCGTTAGGCTTAGTAAAGCCAGAGAACGAAAAGAGAGCCTCAGGAGGGGCCCATCCACATGTGACTGCTTTCAAATGTTATGACTGAACAACACTTGGTGGAAGAATCACTTTACATTTCCAGCTCATGTGAGATGCCGCTTAATAAACCTACATCTCATAGGTACAGAGGTGTGATCCTCTGTGGGGGCAGATCTGAATATTACTACTACTACTGGCAGGACACACACACACACACACACACACACACACACACACACACACACACACACACACACACACACACACACACACACACACACACACACACACACACACACACACACACACACACACACTATATGATGTGCAGTGAGGCTGCTGTACCAGCCGCAGCCACTAGGTGTCAGTTAGGTGTAGGCTGCCTGCTATGAGCTTCACCATCATGCATCAAGTGTTTATGTAATGGGTTTTTTTTAAATAGTTTCCTGGGTTAACGTGGTCAGCTCCTCTTTGGCACAGACATTAAAACTAGACGTGAATATAAAGAATACGACTTAACATATTTGCTTTCTGCACAACACAGCAGGATTAGAGGGCAGAACCCAGAGCGACCTGATGGCTTCAACCTGAATCCCAGGGCGCCATGTTGAGTGTTGTGGATGTGTAATGTTAAAGTTAAGCCCCAAGGAGAGCTCCATCCTGCCGCTGGGCTGCACAGCTGATCACACCGGGGGGGCTGGGAAATGTCAAAGTTACAGAACAGTTCACTTCCATAGTGTTAGCGTTAGCACCCCGCAGCCTGTCTGAGAATAACAACTCAACACTTTAGTACCTCCGTCTGCTCGGTGTCTGACAGGCTTTCTGAAATAACAGCATGCTATTACACATTTTGCTTTAACTTAACGTTTCGAGCCGCCATATTCCTCTGCGTACAGAGAGCTGAGCCACAGCTCGCTCTCCGCACCGACTACTTCAGCCATGTCACGGTGGAAGCTAGCTAAGCTGACCCGCTGACGACGTACCGGAGAAAAGCAGCAGCAGGAGAGCGACGGTGGCGGCCAGGTGTCGTGTCACTACCGAGAACCTGCCGGTATGAGGTCGGTACATGAGCCGGAGCCGGAGCCGGAGCTGGAACACGGTCCGTCCGAGAGACAGTCAGTCAGTCAGAGTGACGGAGAGCTGCACGTCTCCTATTATGGCCGCCGGCCGGCAGCAGGACCCCCCTCAGCCTCCGGTAGCTGCCCGCGGCGTCACAGCATGATGCAACAGTCTGACTGTCGCTCCTCCAACTAACCACATAAGTTACAATTAAAGAAAACTAACTAGCTAACTAGTGCTAACTAGTTATACGCTGTGTCCAACGGGAATACAGCAGCATTAGCAGACACCTAACGGCTGTGACCCCCTTCTTCTTCCTGGTCTGGTGGACACACACAGACAGACAGACAGACAGTCAGTGGTGGGAAGTAACTAAGTAGAAATAAAGAAATAAATACTACTTTATACTTTACTACATTTGTCCACATCTTTCACACAGCTGCAGCTTCTATGATTCGGATTATTAATACAAATGATGGATTATGGGGTTAAAAGAATGAGTTCCCCCTCACCAGCTGTTTTACATGTGATCTCCATATTAATGCATGAATATAATCCAGTGACATGTTGGATGTTAGAGTTCCACATCAAGGACATGTTGATGCTAGTACTTTTTCTTTTGTACTGCAGGATTTTTACTTAGTGGCACTGCCTCTTTCTTTACTATCAATCAAATATGTGAGTATTTCTTCCACCACTGCAGTTAATGCTATTTATTTTAAGTTCCACTCAAGCTGGGACTCTTATAAAGACCTTGAAATAAAACTATGGGTTTTTTTATATATGCACACAGTTTTTTTTTTTAGGTTATTTTCTCATTGAATCTGGGGAGCTTGAACTCACCATGGGCCCCACCTGTTCAGTAATGGTTTATTGCTCAGTGCACACAGTCATAATCTACAGCCACGGCCTAATATTTTTCATATTGCTCCTCCTTTGTTGTTCAAATACTCAAACTTGTGTGCACGTGAGCCTAAATGGGTCTCTTGGCCCGTGTGTGTGTGTGTGTGTGTTCCTCACTTCGAGCCAATAGTTTGTTCCAAGTGGGCACACACACACTCTGAATGTCACACCACAATCAGGCACCGCACTGGTTGTGTAATATGAAATTTGGTCCACCCCATGATTCTACCATTGGATGTCTGATTCTATCCGGTGAGCCGTATCCTCTTCTCAGTCCTCGTGGAATTAGATTGGAACAGAGAATATAAACTGGTCGGTATAAATTGTGCAAACAAAATATATAACATAACCCAAAATTATGAAACAATCCAATATTCCTTTAAAACTCAGCTCAAATGTTATTTGACAGTTTGGGAAAGGTCATTTTGGAATAAAAACTACTGGAATGAAATAAGAACAACAATCTAACATTACAAACAGAAGCAGGTAATGATGATGAGCCGTGCTGAAAAACATATGGGATTACTTTAATTTACAGGTTACATATTGTGCCTGTATGTACTCACATGAATATTGATTTTAAAATATCTAATTGAACACTACATGGAGATTACATTAGATTACAAAGCAAGAAATACCACCATAGTCGATTAAACCGTTTCTACTACCAGCCGATCAGGACAGTCTATATTTTAAACTTTCAAATTTGGACCTGAATGATTGAATGAATGATCTCAGTGTCTATTGTTGAAAGCATAAATGTTGTGGGAGAACTAACGGTGTAGAAATACGAGTTTGTCTGACTAGAATATGACAAAAAGATCACAGAAAGCAAGACCTTGTCACATCAATTGTGGATATTTACTGAACTAAAGCAGACCCAACACATCTAAGCTAAAGACCACATAAGACCTCAGAGAGCTGTTTCGAAAAGGTTTCAGAAAAGCACGACAAACACCATTTTAAAAACTCCTAATAAACCTTTAATTTGAGCCGTTTGTACAATTGACAAATTACATTAAAACATCTGTATCTTTTTAAATGTCTGTAGTATTGTACACCTTCCCCCTCTGGCTAGCAGGTCAGGGGTCCCGGTAACTCCAAACAAACAACGCAATGGAAATAAAGCTGCATATAATAGTACATATTACAGTTATATCAATGTACAGTGTTTACAGAAAATACATCGGAGGAAAAAAAAAAAAGAGTGCATCTATGAGGATGCGTTTTAACGGTGGAGCACAAGCCTGTAGAGGTGCCGTCACGTCAAACCAACATTTACACTGCGCCTCGTTCAGTCAGCGTGGGCCGAGGCGCTGCAGGTGCCCCGTTCTGCTGGAGACGTACAAAAATAGATTACAGTGATGCACTATAAACTGGCTTATTTCTGAAAGTGTTCACTTTATTTTGTCGTTTTACACATCCTGACAAGAGTTTGGAAGCGGATGTAAGGTCGATGAGTCCATGTGTTGATGATGGAAAGGAAAAAAAAAACCAAAAAAAAAAAAACAGGACACGTTACAGGTCTAGTGACGTTAAAATAGTACATCACCACAGCGGATGTAAAAAAAAATAATAATAATAAATAGAGAGAAGCATTTGGTTTAATATCAAAGGAAACTGCTACAAAATACCAAATTTGAAGATGTCAAACTACCAAAACTACATCTATGGCAGGCCTTACTCACCCTTTAAACTGTGTCGACATTTAAATCCAGGACATTCTCCAGTAATGCAGTGCCAGTCTTAAAAAAGCACAAATTTAAGGCACAGTTGGGTTTGTCTGCTGCAAACTGTTGCAGCAGCTTTTGAACATTTGAAATGTGCATCATTTGTACAATTTCACACTGCAAATACTGAATCCAACTTTCAATTCACTGCATAAAAAAAAAAAAAAAAAAGAAAAAAATTAAATTATGTCTGGCAACTCCTGGAATTTTGTCCTAGCGTTTTCTTTTTTTCTGAATACACAGGTGCTGTAAAAACACACGAGCCATCCGGATTCCCACCAAGTTCAACACAGTCTCCTCGGAGGGGGCGGAAGATTTGGAATTGAGTATTACAAGCTGGCACCATCCTCACAGTACGTCGTATGACGAAACAAGTGGGAGCTTCGTTACAAGAGGCTGATGTGATCAAAGACCAGTGGTGACAGGGTCAGGGTCCATCGTGGCAGGAAAACATCTGTCCGTGTGCCCCTCTGGTCTGTTGGTCATGCCCACACAGAGGAGAATGCACACTATTCGTTCGCAACAGGGTTGGAAATACAATTCAATGAGGGGGATGCACCAACAATGACCTGAAAGAGGTAAATGATACAAATAAGTAGTAATAATAAGTTGGGAATATATTGGGTTATATCTGGACAGGAAACCCTCAGGTGACCGTTCCGGGTCACTCCCTCATTCTACTGTATCGGAGTTTGGGAGCGATGCTGGATGCAGTGACAAAACCGAGGACAAAGGGAAAGAAGAGGCCACGTGGAAGATGCGGCCACGTCCTCTCAGCTTTACGGCTGTGTGCGCGCATCGGGGCTGTTGCGGCCTCTTGGGGAGTGTTTGCCTCTGGTTGCAGATTTTCTCTGCTGTGCCAAGTGAGCAGCAAGAAAAATGTGAGCTTATGGTTTGCTTTTAATACGGAGGATAAAGCTTGTGCCACCATTCACATGTATTTACAGCACACCCTCTACAAGTCTGTTCATGCCTTCCTCGCTTGACTAAATAATAATAATAATAATAATAATAATCAGAATAATAATAATAATAATAACAGGGAGTACATTGAACATCTTCAGGAAATGAACACCCACACTGTGTTGTACTGAAAGCTTACATAGAGGCATACTCTGATACATGCAGCCATTTCCATACAGTGCCCACATGAACTCCATCATGGCATCAGTTAGACTGTGGAAGAGAAGGAGGGAGGGTTGGAGTCTCTGCACACATCTTAAATACTCCAGAAGAACTTTGCTTCCTTGTTAAATTCATGACATTTGTAATACAAAGATTATAGAAAACAAACACTGCACCGCTGAACAGTTTCGCTTGCAAAGATCCTGTGTTGAAAGAAAAAAAAAAAAAAAAAAAGAAGGAAAAATAAACAATAAAAAAAAAAGAAAAAGCTCTCCCATGACACAGACTGAAGTCTTCCCCGTTATGAAGCAGTGAAGGAGCAGCAGCAGACTGGTGCTGTCATGCTGGGAGGGCACAGATGAGAACGCTAAACCTAACGTTAATGCTGGTCTCATGAGAAGCCCGAAGAGTTGGCTGAACCGCGGTGCTGCAGGCGGGGCGTAGTGTTCAGGGTGCTCGCCGTGTTCAGGTGGAGGCTGGAGGCCTTCAGGGGCGTGCTGCAGCCCTGGGCCTGTGGGAAGCGCTGGTGGTATCGGTCCAAACGCAGATACTTCACCGTCACCAGCTTACCTGTCGAACCAAAAGCAGGAGCCTGTCACTGAACGGTCACTACAGTTCTCTGAGGTGCTGATGTTTGTCACCTCACTCACTTCTGTATCAGTGTCTACTGTCCCCAAACCCCCCCACATAGAAGTACTGCTATCTCAGTGATGGTGACTGAAGGAGAGCGGCTCAACGATGATTGATTGAACTCACTTTTTAAAATCTGCACCGTGGAATCTAAATGACTGATAGATAAACACTTTTGAACTGATCCAGTGGAGCTGCCGGCTGAGGCGATGTACTGTTTTTAAACATTAGTGAGGTTTTTTTTTTTTACACCAAAAATGTACAAGGTTTTAAATGAAAAAATCCTTTGGTAATACTATGAATAATGACAATCATGATGAGCAGGCCTGTCGTCATGGGCAGCCCCCCCCAAGTCGAAGTTAAATCCATGTCTATCCAGACCCAAGATTAGTGTCACCAATTCAGTGCACGACCAAATGTAGAATATGGTCTCAAGCACAGTCATGTAATCATGAACGACCTGGCTCTTCTTCTTGTTTTAGTCATGTATTACAGTCGTCTTTTGTTGTTGTCTGATGACTTCAGCTACAGATTTAATGCTGAGCTTCTGTTTGGTACTGTCTCTGGTGTATTTCTTGTTGTGGTTTGTGCGTTTCAAAAGGCCCACCTAAGGGCGGGTGTTGCAAATGAGCTCAGGCTATAAATGCTGTGCTTTCTGCTACATACTTGTCAATATACAAATAAACACATCAGTAATGGTGTTGAATAATGGCCAGTAAAGTGTTTTCCTCAGCATTATGATGTCACCGTCGAGTTGACCTTTGGGATATAAAATGTCTTTAGAATTTTATCCTATTAAACGTTTGCACGTTTGAGAAAAATTTAAATTTTGACGTTTGAGCCACAATTGAGGAAATTCCCTGGTGACGTTCCTGATGTATCATGTTCACAAGAATGGGACGGACATGACGGCCAACCCAGAAACTCAATAAAAACACGCGGTTGTTCGACTGTGTTCATGTTTATGGCTGGTTAATTGTTGTGTGGCAGTTGATACTGCTGATGTCAAATGTAAGTGTTAATAAGCGTTATTACCATCAAACCAGGAGCCATGAAGTGCCTTGAAGGCTTTTCCTGAGTGCTCTGCAGAGAGACACTTCACATAGACACAGCCCTGTGGAGACAGCAGGAAGCACAGTGTGACATCACTACAGCCAACGGTGTGGAAGGGCTGACAGCAAAGTTTGCTCATCACACACTGGACAGCATACCTCTCGTGAGTTCTTGTCTACGGCGATGTGGACGATGCCGTCGTTGTCGTTGCACTTCTCCAGGATGGCCTCATGGATGGCGAGGTCCCAGTTCTCCCCAACCTCCCTGAAAATGCAAATACTTGTGTCACACACGGAAGGTCCAATCGGGGGAGGGACTACGTAGACTCGCCCCCGACCGTGCGTCAAAGAAGCAGCAGAGACGAGTACTCACATGACTGGGTCGAACATGTTTCTGATCTTCAGACATGGAGTCAGGCTGTTGGGAGGAGAGTTCCTCCGGTCCAGAGGGAAAGCTGGGGAGGGGGGACAAAATCAAAATGAGCTGATAATTTGGTCAGAACACACAGGACACACAGTGAGAGCATGTTTTCTTGGCTCTGAACTAGTGGCTAACAATGGACTTTTAAAGGCTGATGTAACAT
Source organism: Pempheris klunzingeri (assembly GCF_042242105.1). Classification (NCBI taxonomy): domain Eukaryota; kingdom Metazoa; phylum Chordata; class Actinopteri; order Acropomatiformes; family Pempheridae; genus Pempheris; species Pempheris klunzingeri. The sequence continues at coordinate 16,552,334 of NC_092033.1, forward strand.
CAGTAGTTTTATAACCAGCCGATGTCTCCCCACAGCTCCCGTTTCAGATCAACTGTGGGGCACACCTCGTCAGACAGTCTGCATGTGGTAGTGTAACAACAGACTATTGATCTGTGGGAATCCACATCCAATCAACTCCTCTTGTTCCTCCCTCTTGCGTGCTGCTGCCCATCAGCTGTTCATGTCATGTCATGTCATGCCACTAAAACATTGCGTGTGCGTCTTACCTTTTCCCTGCCAGACTTTGGAGGGCATTAAGGACGTCTTGTCACAACTGAGAGAAGGCTGGATCCACCTCCAGACCAGGAAGTCCGCTCCACCAATCCTCTGGGTCTCTGTTCGAATCCTGGACTCATTGGCTGACAGGAAGTTCACAGCCCGCTCCCAAATCCTCTTCATTTTCTTCCTGTAAAATATCACAACTACTGACTCGGCTTCCAGACAAACAGTTCCTATAGTTTGATAGTGCCTTAAAAGTGCCTTTAAGGAGCACATTTTAGAGACATCAACGCACTGCAGCAAACACTATTATTAATACAACTATTAGTACTACACAGAGACATACATGTGTCAGAATGCGTCAATGTTAGGTTGAAGGGGAGATGTACCTCAGATAACCCTATAAAATATGTTTTCATTAAGAGATTTTCTTCTCTTGGAGCAGAGCAAGAGAGAGAAAAATACATAAAAACTGCATTTGTCATTAGCCGAAACACAGATTTTCAGATTTGATTCATTCTAAATGCTTTCAGGGTGGAACAGATTAGTGAGATGCTGGCGTGAGCCGTGAGGATAAGCAGTCATTTGGCTGCTAAACAAGTTTTAAAATCCAGGGTTCCCACACATTTTCATGGACTAACCTTTTCCATGACTTCTCAAGGACCCATGTAATTTGAGGAGATGACTCTAAATCAATACCAGAACTTATTAACACACCGGACAATTAGGACGCAGCTCTTTATATCGGCTGTTAGTGCTTTAGAGTCACTACATCACGTTAGATGGAAGCTATTTAAAAAAAAAAATCATGAAATTTCCATTCAAATATTAATATAAACACACAAGAAGCACTAAAATGCAATATAAAAGAGCCGTGTCCTATTTGTCCAGTGTAGTAATATATTCTGGTATTGATTTAGAGTCACTCACTGACGTTATAGCTCTTGGAAAAAATGCTTTTTTAATTAAGATATTTATTTAAAATAGATTAATTACACATTAGGACAATAACTGTCCAGCAGTTCAGTTTTTTGTTTTGGCTTGCTGTATGGCCTTCATGTAGTTTCCTGAACCCTTGCAAAGTCTTCCACCCGGACTCAAAGATCCAGCTGTGGCAGTGTTGGTACTGACCGCTCCTGAGGCTGAACCAGCGAGTCTCTGACGTGGGGGATGGGCAGGTAGGGCTGCAGGTCCTGGTTCTCTTGGCAAGCCTCACTGTGGCTCCTCAACACGTCTGACCACCGACACAGTAGGAACAATGAGGGATTAAAGCATGATGATAAAAGACGGCAGTAAGACTCCACAACACATGTACATTGTACACACAATACAGACTTCCACACATTGGGTATGTGATTAATGTCTCTGTTGTCTCTAGTACTGGTACTTCAGATTTTAGTAGTTGTAGTAGTTTTTCTTTCCTCTGTTTTCCACTGCTTCCAGCCTTTGTGATAAAAAGTTTGGGACTAGAGACAGTTTCACGATAGAGCGTGGTAAAATTCTCCATGGTTAATATCACACATTTTAATTATTATTAACACAGTTTTTCATTAGCGCGCTAAAAACCTCACAGTAAATACTATCACTATCATAGTTAGCAGCAGTCTCCCAGACCCAGGCGCGGGTTTGAAAACATGGCAGGTGATTTTTCAGCCTGCCAAGAAATGTGGTCGTATTTAGGTTTGAGAGAAGTGCTGAGAGAAACGTGACCTATGATGGTCACTCTCCCTACAGAACACGCAGAAAAGAAAGGGGCAACACTTCAAATCTTACGAGTCATTTTAGTGACCACCACCCACAAATGTGATACGGTTTTCATACTCTACATGCGGTTTATACTAACAAAAACGTATAAAGCTGGTTTTGGTTTTCAATATAAAACTGTGTGATTTTAATGGGATCACTTTAATTGTGAAATTAAATGTTCACACCTTTTCATCTCATCTGAGACCATGTTGGTAGTGAACACACAGGTGAAAGAGTGTAAGACAGCAGCGTTCCCCCGAGGCTACAGGCCGCTTCTGTGACTTAGAACTTCTGTCCCTAGCTTCACGTGAACGTGTGGTGTTCCTTACCGATAATTCTTTCCACCATGTCGTACATCTGCCTGTTCTCCTCCTCCTCTCTCCTCCAGCGATACTTCATGTAGCAGACCACGCTCCACACACAGCCTACAGCTGCAGAAAAGACACGCACACGATTCATGGGTTCAAATACAACTTCTGGAAAACTCTAATGCGATAAGAATGGCAGACGACTTTTAATGCTTTAACTACGATAAAACTGCTGCTTTTAAAGAGGACGTATTACACAAAATGAACTTTTTAAGGTCTTTGCAATGTGAAGAATTCCTCAAGTGTGTGGAAACACACACGTTATGTCACACACAGGGATCTGTTGAACAAGTGACCTCCTTCAGCAGGCTGACAGTTCCACCCACTGAACACCTGAATGCACCTTGCTGTCCTGCCACCATTGTTATCTTGCTAATGCTAGCCCTGGTAAAAAGACAAAAAACCCACAGTCCCCAACAGTCTTCTAGTGTAACGTTATGTGTAACGCTGCTTTCTTGATGAGGTTTGGTTTATGCTGAGCTGTCTTATGTGACACGTCATTAGCCCTGCAGCAGCGAACTCTAGGGATGGCGGTGAGCGATGGCCCACCACTTTGGTTCACCCTAAAATATCTTGACAAATATTGGATGGCATTTTGGAACTGTACCATGTACTTGACTTCTAAAAAGGAGCTGAACTTGTTTAATCATGTATGATGCTTGCTACGTAGTACACTATCACTCAACGCATAGCACAAGAGCTCACATCATTTTGAGGATTAAAAACTTCTCATCTTCTCTTCCACGACTTTAAAAAAAAAAAAAAAGATTTACAAAAGTAAGAATGCAATATTTGTACTGGCTGACACTGTGGTTTTCATCTGTGTGCGTCTCTGTGTTCATTGATGTCAGTTACATTCATTCCTCATTGGCGACACTGGCAGTACAACTGTAACAAGGTGGAGGTGCCTGAATCAGCCACTGTGCTTTGGGAATACACTGATTACCACTAACTCCACATGTTTCAGGCCTGCTGTTGTTTACGTGCGGTGGCTTATCTCACCAACTGCGATGAGGAAGACTCTGCTGATGACGGTGAGGAAGGCTCGGCGAAAGCGGCATGTGAAGGGCATCTTGGGGTGTGTAGACTCCAGCCGAGAGATCTCAGACACATCAGTCACTGGCTCCTCAACGACCTGTCCGGTCAGCCTGCATCCACACACACATGCACAGTGAGTATAGGCGTCACATGCAAAGCTTGTGATCAGCATGGATACATACCGTAGGTCATGTATTACCTTATCCCCACATCCTGGCCTGTCCGGATGATCCACTCCAGAGAAGAAAGAATGAAGTCTTTAAACTCCTGATTCTGAGCCTGAACAAAAGGCAGCACATGGTACCAGGGAGAGGAACAGCACAAATTAGTTTCCATTGTCCAGCAATAGGGCCGATAGGGCCTTCTTCATCAAGGCTGCTTTTCAGTAATCCCTAGTTGAACATGTTCCTGCTTGAACATTCTTGAAAATTCCAAAACCTCACCGTGACTTTTCAAGGGCACATAATAAAAATGTCCACGTAATCTGAGGTGGTGACTCTGAATCAGTACCAGAACGTATTACTACACTGGACAAATAGGACACACGTCTTTATATTGGATTTATCTTTAGAGCCACTGTGTCACATTACAAGGAAAATTAAATATCCATAAAAAATAGAAGACACGCCAAAATCCAATAGAAAAAGGTGTGTATCCCATTTGTCCAGCATTGTAATAACTTCTGGTACTGATTTGGAGACACTGAGTCACATTGCATTAGGGCTGGGCTGATGTAAAAAGTTTCACCCCAGTCTGATACTAGGCCTGAGACTGGACCAGTCCGGTGTTGCATGTAACTCAGCCACTCCTGAGTGGAATGTATGTATAACAACCCACGATTCGTGTGTGTGTGTGTGTGTGTGTGTGTGTGTGTGTGTGGACGTACCAGTAAATATTTAGAGGCCTCGGCCATGGACAGACTCCTGTTTGGATGCTGCTGGTCTCCACAGTCATGCTGGCCTGCAATCACAGTAACAAATCACCACTGATGAAAAAGAGCACACTTCTGCAAACTGCTTGCACCAACACAGTGTGTCTTCTCATCCTATTCATCTACAGATGTGTACTCGTGTTAAATGACAGCCGCAAAGGTGGATATGAAATTAACAGGGGATTTTAAACCATGTACTGTACGTCCAAGTACTAGATCATTTCAACAGGATGTGATTTAAATAAAGTAGAGAATACTCGGGATTAGAATTAAGATATTATCATCTAGTTATTAGTCAATTACTCGGCTTCTACTACAACATCAAGCCTTTCCCCCCAGCACTGTCTGACTGAGGACCAACCAATCATTTTTCTTTAAACAATGTGTGCAGTATATAAAGTGCAAATGTGTTCGCTCTTTAAATATTAGTCACTGTCAGACTGTCGATAAATGATCTGGAAACAGGTTTCAAACATTTTCCACCTATGTTCTCCACATCGCAGCAACTTACTCCAACTCTAAGTGCAAACTTAGAGCCACTCATTCTTACTACACTAATAGAGTCTGCTGACTTTCTTCTGTGCAGAGAGCAAATTGATAAGCAAATAGACGTGAATTATTTGCTTGTTAATCATTAAAAGCACTGAGAACAGCAGTGTGCTCATTAGGTCTGTCTGCCTAATAAAACCACAACATTTCCTATGTTTTCCTGCTTTAGTGTGTGCTGTCCATACACAGTGAAATGTGCCAGACGTCAGGTCCGCTTTGCTTTGGAAGCCCAGTATTTATGTTAAATAATGTCTGACCTACCATTTGGCCCTGCAGCGAGTATCAGCTTGTGTCACCGTGAGTCTACTGGGCCCTCTGACAGGTGACATCATTCGCTGGCCCTGACCTTAAAATTCCCTACCTTTCAGTTGCCTTTTAATCCTTCTCTCACTCAAGCAAAGAGCAGGTCTGCAGCTCAAACCAATATATTATCTAGTGGAGAATAGCTGCTTGGGTAAATATGGTCAATGAAAATAAGAATCACTGGTCAATTGAGTTAGAAACTGTACTAACATACATCTCTGCAGACAGTGGCTGTGGAGTGCAGTGCAGACAGTTAATAGCTACCAGCAATGTGGGCCAAGTGGTCGTGTAGATTGAGCAGCAGCTTTAGGACCAGCTCCTTCTCCGTCTTGTTCTGCAAAAAAAAAAAAAAAAAACTTAGTGGACACACTCTACCAACAGAGCTCCATTTATTTATCATTCACTTGTCAACCGTGATGAGAACACTTTGATAGTTGGGGGGAAAAAAGTTCTTACTGAAAACCTGAAGGGAAGGTAGTCCAATCCAATGTGTCTATTTACTTGTGTTATGAAATATGTCTAATTGAAATATTAACGAATCTGTTCATTTTGCTGAGCTCAGTGTCTGAACCCAGAGTCACTCACTGATGCGCCCAAATCATTTAACATTTTCACTCACATATGCAGCAGAATGCTGCACCGCCAAGGCCAGCTTTGGTAGAGGACTGCAGCATTACAAAACTAGTGGGCCTAGCTCGACAAAACCCAGTGTAGAAAAGAAAGAAATCTTTCTAAGATTTAGTGATCTTTCAAAATGACTTTAAAACCGTATGCGTGTTATTGACAGTATTCAGTATCAGTTTAGTCTATTATCTATCCATGTTGATATATATGGGGTGAAAAAGACATTTGAAACACCTCCCAAAAAGACAATTGGTACTGTCTAGCTTTCAAGGAAATGTGCATATCGTAAAAAAGTGGAGCTAAAAAAAAAATAATCAGTAATTAGCTTGATAGTCAACTAATAACTATTACCACTTTTTCCAAACAGAAATTAAAAGATTTGATTGTTCTGAGTTCTCAAATGTGAGAAGTTGCTGCCTTTCTTGCTTTTCATTATAATAAATTGAATATTGTGGGGATTTTGACTATTTGATGAAGTCACTTGGCCACTAGGATATTGTGTTGGACTTCTCCCAATGTTTTATAGACAAAATGATTTGTCGATTATTGTAGGCATATTATTCGGTAATGAAAATAATTATTAAATGCAGCCGTACAACAAAGACCAGAGGACAAGAGCTGCTGCCTAAGGGGCAGCTCATCTCAGCCCGACCAGCAGAGCCAGTCTAATTCATTACCACGGCAGCATTTCAGCTGTGTTCACTGCTGACATCCATTATGCGTCCAATCTAATTGCAGGCTAAGTGTACACATTGCTTTTCCTGTGTTCTACATATAGAACAAAAACTTTGCTATTGTATACAACATTGTTATACACAGAAGTGAAGGAGGTCTGAGGAAAAGCTCTACTTACATAAGATGAGTCAAACTCGCTGCCAAAAGGATGGCTTTTAACTGCAACAAAGGAGAAAGGGATCAAGTCAGGAGACAGAAACAACTCACTGCAAACCCACACACATAAAGGCACGAGCTGGATTAGCAGAAGGAAAAACCTGGTCTTTTACAATAAGACGGCATGTTTGGAGACTTTGGAATGTGAGTGTAGTTCAGCCATCACTTAACATGTGAGTCAGTGTCTGTACATGAAACTCGGCCATTGAAACCTCACCGCATAAGCCAGCCACTTGGAGCCCGGCCATCTCACTACATTGATCACAGTCACAGACACAAACGGCTGAAATACACTGTATAGAGTATGGACACCACTTTTTTTTTTTTAATCACCTAAAACATATTTTTAAGCTGGATTTGTAGCATGGGAAATTAGTAATGTGTTCCCCACTTTCCCTCCAAAGCTCACTTCTCTACATACAATACACTTCACAATTCCTTTCACGTCCAGTGTACTGGGTGGGTGGTGGTCCAAACAGCTTCTAGTAAACCAGTAATTCCATTCACAGCTAGACATCACTCTGCGCTAACAGGAAAATCTGTCTTGTTGGGATTTGAGGGAAACAAAGCATTTTATAGGTTTCACCAGTAAGATTAAACTTCATCTGGCATATCAGCATTTCATTATCAGCTTTTAAATCAGGACATTAAACATACGCACTAAAAAATGAATATCTCTTATGTTATTTGTCACAATGAACAACATTTTGGCTGTGACATTCTCAAACCTTGTTCTTGGTTTTCAAAAGACACAAATGACCACAGGATTCGTCCATTAACGGTGCCCTGTGCTAACGGCTGCGTTTCTTGGTCGGTGCACGTGCTTCCTACTGTACATGCACAACATTTTTGGTAATGAAGGAAGTGTAAAGGATAAGAAATGTGATCCTCATGTGACTCAATTTATTCAACTTTAGCCTTTATTTCAGTCGTGCGAGCATTATCAGGATTGATTAATATTAGGGTAATCTTCCGAGCAAAGTCTTCCCAGCAAGTGGAATGTGTTCAACATTTGGCCAACATCAGCTTAATTTGCTTGATCACAAACACATCAGAAAGAACACAATCTAGCGTCTGTTTGGGGCCAGGATTGGTCTGACATTTGTGCGAACGTTTCTTAAAGTGGGATGGATTACACTCCTGTCACATGGGTAGCTGCCTTTGGCTTTTGCGAAGCAAATCTAGTGATTGCACCTGCAGGAGGGAGAGACTGAACACAGGACGGTGCACACTGATCTGTGCCACAGGTTTGCACTTGTTGACTTGTTGAAGTTAGAGTCACTGGTTACGACACGTGAGGCCAAAGGAGCCAGGTGAACAGTGTGGGGATTCTACTGTGTCCAGTCTGTCCATACTATTTAGTGAGGTAGGCAGCGCTCTTTAGCCAGCTGCCTGGACCATCAGGCTGATTCCTGGTCAAGGAACACAAGCGGTGGGTGCAGATGACTTTAACGTGTAGATTTTTTTTAAATTTCTTTTCAGTCTGTGCTGAAATTAATAAAATGGATGACTAAACCGCGCAAGCTTCAAAATAGTTGGATATTCACGCACAACTGCTTTCTTACAAATAATCTGATTACACTGTGAGATGATAAACAATTGAGAAATTTCATCAAATCATTTCCATCAAATACTTACTGACTCCATCCACCTCCGAGGATCCAGAGCCCCTCATCCTGAGGTACATGAGGCCCAGCAGCAGAAAGAAAAGGCAGGCTGCCGTGAGCAGGAACATGGAAAGGTAGTGAGCGCTGAAGCTACCAGAGGAGGCCACCTCTTCCCTTTTAAACTGCTGGAGCAGCTCGTCCTCGGGGACAGACAGCTTCTGCTTCAGCACTGCCTGGCTGTAGGAGTGGTTGGGAGCGGTGTGGTTGGAGTGGTTGCCCCTGTAGGTCTGGGACAGGCTGCTGTAGTTGGAGAAGCGCGGTCTTAGCCCGATGCTAAACCTACTAGTGCTGCTGCTCCTGGAGGCTCCGTGATCGCCGTCGACGTGGTTGTTTTTGCCGGCCTCTCCTCCGTGGTTCTCGGAGAGGGACACGTAGATGAACTTCCTGGGAAAGTTGTGGCTGCGCAAGCCTCCCGATGAGTCCGACTCCCTTCTCTTTACTTCGCCCCCCGCTCCCTCCTCCCTCCGGCTCCCCACCATGTTTAGACCCTCAGGCGGGTTAACCTCTCTGGCTGCCCCTCCCGTCTGAGACCCTCGGCCGACTCCGTGGGAAGGGAACGCCGCTTTCGAGTGGCTCCGTCTAGACTCCAACCTATCTCGCTGTCGGTCTCCGACACCAAGGCCCCCGACCTCCTCCTCGTCCGAGTCTGAGTAATCCCCGGCTAGCTTGCTAGTGTTCAAGTGAGACGCCCCACAACCATTTAAAGAGCGAGAGTTCTTCTCCGTTTCCCCATCACAACCGTCCTCGTCCCCCGATTCGTCGTAATCCCTCCCTTCCGCCTCAGGGCTGGATCTGGCACGAACTCCCCAGCCCAGTGAGACACTTCTCTGTCCGTCCGGACCCGGGGAAGAATTGTTGCTACTCAGCGTACTTGTAGCGCCATACTGAGTCTTGGTAGCCGAACTCGGTGTTGTGACGGGCCTTATCTTCGGTTGCTGTTGAAACGCAGAGCCTCGGTCTGCCCTGCCGCTGTGGTTGAGGCCCTTTCTTTTCAGCGGAGTTTCAGCGTCAGACTCGTCGGAGCTGAAGCCGAGGACGGAGGACTTCCGTCCCGGTCTCCTGCTAGAGCTCAGGTGCGTGACGTCATGGCTGGCTGGCCTGGATCCCGCCGTGTTGCCGCCGCCAGTGGTGCTGCTGATGGCACCGCCGCTACGGGTTTTACCGGGTCTGGAGCTCCGTTGCTGCTGCTCTTCGCGAAGCTTCTTCAATTTCTTCAAATATACCGGTCGAGTGTTTTCGGTAACTGGGCCTGGAGTGAAACCAAAGTGCTTTAATTCGGAGAAGAGCTCCTCATCTGTTAACTGCGTTGACGCCATCTTGGACAAAACTCTAGGAGAAGGTTGTGTAACGGAAATGACGTCTGGGTGAAGTGGCAGTAGACCAACTGTGCTGCGTTCAAAGCCAAAGGTAAGCTGTTTATAAACGATACGGTTTACACACGCAGCTATGAGGAATTTCTCTCCTATTACATATAACAACTATGAAATATAAATAAATCCTATTCTTAGTGTGTTTCTGCAGCTGGTGCAAAATCGGAATATACCCTCTCTGTAAATAGAATGGATAGTAAAAGCCAGACATTTACCAATAACCATGTAAGCAATCATTTAACTTCAACAATAGTGGGAAATGATTCCATGTGTGAAACTCAACACAGCTTCTTCCATACAAATATGTTATTCTCAACAAATTAAGGAAAGCATAAGGAAGAAAGAAATGCATAATATACTGTATATGCCACTAACCTTCACATGAAGGTAGAGGTTTATATATGTCATCATCAAGTGTGATTTATTTAAGAATAGGATATTATTTTATATTCTGAAAAGAATAACCAGAGAATAAAACTGACTGTTCAGGTATTTCATATCCACAATTTCAAATCTTTTAAACCTCTTCAAAGTATTGCGTACTTCATTGTTTAATTTGGAAGATACACTGAGTCTGTTAAGCTTATGAATGAAAGGACATGTCCACAATTAGTCTGATTCAGAGGGTTCTTCAAAATGATTTCTGTATGTGCATTCTGCACCTTATTTTTCTATATATGTGTACAGTATGCAAAATCTATATTAGAATTGTTCAAATTCAATAAGCTCCAATAAAAGAAATTCAAATTGAGGGAAAAGTCTGGTTGCTGAGATCGGCCTGGTTAGATTCAGACAAGACAACTGAGGATATGAGATTGAGACCTGAACATGCGAACATCTAGTGGCTGTTCCCTGAGCTGTGAAGGCTGGACAGCTTGGAAGTGTCCACGTGCTGAAGCGGTGTGAACAGGGACGCCATTCAGATTTGAATTCTCATCCGTAGAGTTCAGACCTAAATGTCCCCTCAGTTAGACCAAACCATCTGTAGAGATCAGATTGTTGCTTCAGTATTCGTTTGCTTTATGGCCATTATTTGCTTCCGTGCTTTGTCATCTCTCTGAAAACAACTCTTCCTCGTGAGCCAGCTTTGTGGGCTGAGAGGCAAATATGTACAAACAGAACAAGAACAGAATGTGTCTAACGCATCAGTGGTAATAACGAATAATAACACATTTAAATGATATTTGAAATCTAACAGTGACAGGGCTCATTCTGCCACACGATGAGTGCTTTAACTTTATCACGGTATTACCGCTACTTCAGTAAAGGTCCTGAATACCTCTTCCAACAGTGAGTACTGCATAAGTTGCAGATGCATTTCACTTGTTCTCTGTATCAAACATTTTATTTGGGTAATGGCAAAGACTAGTTAGTAAGATCCTTGATTCTGTGTCTCATTATTCTAAGACTCTGGACTCAGCTGGTGCAGTAATTTACCTCTGTGTAATAATTTGTAATAATAATTTTTAATACATCTTTTTTTTTTTATTCCTACTTTTATATATTTATATTTTACTTTGTGTTTGAAGTGTATTCTTATTCTTATTCTTTTGGAGCTGTGTGTAACAAAAAGCAATTTCCCCCTGGGGATTATTAAAGGAATTCTGATTCTGTGTCTCATTGAGTAATGGACAGGTGCCATCTTTGATCCATTTTTTTTGCAGTATGTGGTTTGTCCAATCCCAGGACAACATAAACAGTGGAAGAAACCTATGAAATAAGACAGGGTGGTGCAAACGTGTGTAAACCATGCCCTTGTGGCCCTTTCTGCAAACACCTATGGAGGAAATCAAGGGAGAAATGTGACTCACTGTGTCTATCCAGCACAGTCTTACTGTTACACAATAGGAGAGTTCAGCAAACCCTGGAAGCACCAGAGGTTTGTGCACAGATGAGCAACCAGGTTTGTGCAGACAGCACAAACCTGGTTGCTCTGTCTAGTACTAGTAATTCAAAAATGCTTCATATTCAGTTGGTGCCACATTCTTGTTTTTTTTTTTTAAATCTACCTTGTGGAACATTTCAGGGAGTCAATACCTGGAAAGACGTGACAATCAATGCAAGTATCACTGCCTTTGGGACGTCTTTGTGGAGGAGAAGAGCTTTGGCGAGGTGTCCCTTGACATTGACAAATGTAATACGACAATTAGGAGTATATTTGTGTGATTACTTTCGTTTTGTGTTGTTTTAGGTTAAAGATAAATCACATTCCATCGTGGCAGCAGGGATAGTGTGAAGAGAAGAGGTGTGAAACTCAATGCTAAATCCTTCTTTCACACCTCGACGCCCCGTCTCGGAGTGTCTTATTAGTAAGTGAATAAGAAACGCTCGTCTCCTCCGCATGTGAAAGGGCCACTCTGCAGTGCTTTAGAAATAATGTACTCACTAAGTGTCCCCCTTCCCCCTCGTGCTTGGATGTAACCTGGTATAAACTCTACACTAACTGAGCTAAATTAAAAGTTAACTATCCAATTAAAAGTATTCACCCCCTTAATGTTGTTTAGCCTGCTAGAACATCATCTGCATTCTTTTAAGGAATACGATCAAATACATTTACAAGGTTTGCAAAAACTTTTTTTGAGAAAGTCATTTATTTATGTTGTGAGGCAACAGGAAGAAAGAAAAAAAAAAAAACATTCAGAATATTATTTTTACCATTTGGAAACTATATTTATTTCCGTTTATATTACATGACAGCTCTATAAACACAACAGCGGGACAACACAAGAGTTTACAGCAGTTGAGGAGCAAAAGGAGAGCAGCAATCGATCGGAAATCATAACCAACAAAACCAACAGGATGACGGAAAAGAAAGAAATCTGCTGCTAATCCAGCACAAGAGTCCGTCTCACATCATTTCTGACATGCACAGCTGCTGCTGGAAAATGGAAAACATTGCACGTGGTCCGTTTAGGAAATCATTCGTTAAGAACAGCTGAAACACAAACCTTCATCAGATCCGGAGATCACAGGGAGGATAGAATCCCGTAATATTTCCGCAGAGCCGCCTCACAGTCGACTCTTCGCTGACTTCACGTTTCACAGAGTTTCAGGTCGAGGTCCCAGAAACTGTACACGGTTACATTTACGGTTACACATCTTGTAAATCAAAAATCAACCCACGCATGCACTTAAACTGCATTAAAATCAACATATCGTGTGTCGTCTTCTTCCTATTGTACATCATTAACAGATAAAAACGTGAGGGGATAGTTACATGTGCAGGGAACCGTAAAGAAATTACTCAGGTTTGACAACACTGGAAACATTCAGCAAAAAAAAAGTTCATTTGAGAATAAACCAGCAGGAGGACAGATCTGCTCCCCGCTTTTTTTTTATTTCTTTGTTAAATATGAAGTATGTGTAAAATGTCATTTCCCTTTTGTCTGCAGAATCAATGCTTTCATATTTTAGTGTTTAATTATTGTTGTTAGTCTTGGTGACTATTTGTATGTGTAAATGTATTTAAATGTCAATGATAAAGGTGCACCCCCCCAAATTAGTCGCATATTAGTGCCACAATTAAGTCACTTTCACATATGCCATCCTGAAGTGTCTGGCAGAGACTGGAACACGGGGTGAGCTGCCAGTGGGCCAGCTGGGGGCGCTAGTGGGCCGTGTATTAAATCATACATCGTACCTTTGAGTTGTCTCATAATAATGGTATTCAGAATAAACAGAAATCACTCGGTTAGTTTAAAACAGAAAGGTACAATCCACAGCGTTCAGTGCTTCTTCATGGAGTCGAGGATGCGCAGGATGTGCAGGAAGAGGTTGACGATGTCCAGGTAGAGGTTGATGGAGGCCAGGATGTGCTCCTCGGGGGAGAGCTGCTTCATCAGCAGGTGGGTGTCGTAGATGATGAAACCGCAGAAGACCAGGGCCCCGGCTCCAGCCATGACCAGCTCTGTGCTGTCACTGTTGAAAAAGAACTGCAGAGAGAACGGAGTCAGCATGGTGTGTGTGTGTGTGTGTGTGTGTGTGTGTGTGTGTGTGTGCGTGTGTGTGAGAGATGTGAGTGGAGGGACTCTACCCGCATTACAGTGTGAACTCTTGGGCATTTTTTGTAAATGACAAAGAATTGGGGTCACTGTTCTCTTACAATACGTCTTTGATTCGGTTGCTTTGTTTCTCTTTCTGTTGATTCTTTTTTTTTTTCTTTTACTTTCTGTTTTCTTACTTTCTCTTTCTGTTTTCTCTACTTGCTCCTCTCTCATTTTTTTGACTGCTTACAGACTGACAACACTTACAAAATAATAAAAAGCACAAAAAAAAAAACAGACACACACGGCTTCCTCGTTCATTTCAATTGGGTAACTGGCATCGACGAGCCATGGGAGCCAAGATGCAATCTGGCAAAAAACATGGAGCTGTATGCCAAAATTAGATAAACCTTGCTTAATGCAACATGACCGGGCACAATGCTGAGTTGACCAAACAAACAGAAACAGACTTCAATGGCTGCAACATAATCCTCTGGTGCAACTGTGCCTGATCAAAGTGGGTCCACTAAAAGTGCTTGTTTTTGCCACTGACAGGCTCAGATTGTTATTCTAAGTGTCTGACAGCATGGGAAGGTATCCCTACAGAGATATAGACCGGTAAAATCATCTTTGTTTAACCAAAAACAGCTGTTACATCGCTTTCTTTAAAGCCACCAGACTCCATTTACAAAAACAGTCATTTAACCTCACAGTCCAAAGGAGTTGCTGGTATGTCGCTGCCTCAATTAGCTAGTTTGTAAATGGGATGAACCTTCGATACAACTTGGCAACGGGTGGTATTTCTGGTTTGCTCAGCTCATAGAACTTTGTCTCAGTGAACCAGAGAGTTAATGCTTGCAAGCTACAAAGTCAATGACGCTGCATACGGTTGGCAAACATTAAACAAACAGCCAGGTCACTGTCACCAATTCACTATCAAGAATTTCTCAAACAAATCGCAGGCCGTGTGTTGGGCTGCAGCCTTGAAGTAGCCAGTTGATTAGCCTATGGGATGTGCGATGGCTGCTTCTGTGATACAAAGTCTGAGTGAGTTCAGAGGGGCAGTGTGCTCCCTGCAGGTTATAGGCTCCACACGGCGGTGGTGTTCAGAGGATGGCGACCTGCTGGACATCACTGGAAATAAAAGCTAGCTTAGTACTGCGTTGCAATAAAATACACACACAGGCTTTGACTGCCTCCCTGTTGCTATGGTTACTCATTTTATGTAGCCAGCGTATTAATCTAGAGCAGTGAACAGCATTGGAACTACTTAGTAGGTGTCCTATATCACTTTTTAATGGACTATTTACCCAGACCATGACATAGAAATAATAGTTATCCTCCCATATCAAGCAGTTCCACTTACCCTCATGAAGCTTGCAATGATGAGGATCCACAGACAGGCGAACAGTCTGGAAGAACAGAGCAGGTCAAATGTTAGTTCCCTCTAGAAGAGTACATAAGCTTGGATAGAACCACTTTTCATGGTATTGGCAGTGAGCAGCGGTCGTGACACACGCACCCTGCTCCCATTTTGCTGAAGTCTCTCTTGGACTGGAAGGTGTAGACCGTCAGTCCAGCAAACACGGCGCAGGTCAGGAACAAGGCCTGGAGCACTGTGGAGTACTCATAGAAGGTCACTGCGGAGAGAGAAAAACTCTGCAGTCAGGACAGTCGGGCAACAGGCTCAATGGATTTCAACTGACGGACTCCTTTAAACAGAACTTACAAGCTGTGGCCACAGAAACTGCTTCCAGCAGAGTCTGAAAACAACACGAAAACACACAATTAGTGGCACTTCCACACTTGGGGCTATTTATCAAATAACCAGCTGCAATAAAGGTTACAGTCCCAGAGCCTCTAATCCAGCAAATGAAACCACCAAATGAGACAGGAATGAATGACTGAGAACACGAGGGGCTTACAAATGTGAGCAGCAGGTAGAGGTTGACTGGATGCTGGTGTCGGTATACGGCCAGGGCCAGCAGGAGCACCAGGGAGCCCAGAGCCGATCCCAGAACCACAGAGGGACTGAGGAGGAAACCAGACTACAGTCAGACAACATGGCCGACGTAAGCGTCACTGATATATATCAGAACTCCAACATCAGTTTTGAGGGATACTGTAAGAGTGCAGATATTTTAGGCTGCCACCCCCATAAACAGTGGGGCTGAATTTCTAGTCAATAACTGGACAGTTTGATCTCAATGGCAGTAAGTGAGGGAGTACGGTTTTGTGATTTGAGTGAAATTACCCCTTTAACATGGTCCAAATTGGATGTTGAGCTGTTCAGTAGCTAATTTTTGTGTACTGACAATAGAAAACTTACTTATCTGAATTAGAATACAGCCAGTTTCCAAAAATAAATAGACTTTTCTAAAGTTCATGAAGGAAAAATCCCATAGTTCCCCAAGAGTTCGATGTTCAGGAAGCTGTCATTTCTCATCCTGGTTACATGACAACGAGACCATCCTCACCTGGTGTGGACAAAATCCTTGATGGGTTGAGAAAACATGAAGAGGGCCGAGGTGGCTGTGGTCAGGATGATCTGCACGCTCAGGAGGGTGTACACCTTCCTGAGGAAGTCTGATCGGCAAAGACAGCAGTGGACAGTCAGCATCACAGCAGCTGGATTTCAACATTTCAACAGGCAGCTCATTAAGTTCACAGTAAATGCTAAAAAGGTGGTGGTGCTGCTGTGCTTCAAGCCGACACTGCCAAGTAAAAGCTTTTAAAAAAAAATAGTCATGTTTAAACCTGGGGTGGAAGAAGTACTCGGATCTTTAAGTAAAAGCACCACGCTGCAGAAATACTTTAAAAGATTCAAATAAAAGTCCTGCGTGGAAAATGTTACTTCAATGCAAAAATGTCCCCGTCATGGGACAAATAAAGGAATATCTTATCTTATCTTAAATACACTTGAAGTACCAAAAGTACTGATCATGCAGAGGGACCCATTTTTTAAATCACATATATTCAATATTCACATGTATAAATATAAATACTGACTGCTTTAATGTTGCAGCTGATAAACGTGCATTGTTGAACATACATTTTATTCATTACTTTACACACAGCAGGGAAGTAAGTTACTTTCCACTGGGAACCAATAAATCCTTTTGGATGTGATGCCTGAATTTATCTAGCACAATCTAGCACAAAGCAGCAGACAGTAGACAAACACTCAGAGTGCAAATATCATATTTGTTTGTGTGGTTCAGTACTTGAGTAAATGTACGTAGGTAGTTCCCAGTACTGGTTTAAACCACATATCAGTGCTCTGAACGATGGCACCGTGGTGGCTCAACGTTATGGTTTGCTCTCCATATGTTTTGAGGTAACGAATGCTAACCATAACAACATGAGCTCGGCGGCCCCGCACTTCGGCTCTACGGTAAGCTAATGGCTGCTAGCTGCGTTAGCTGACGTGGCTAGCTGCTGCGGACAGCCCATAAAACGCTCCCGTGCTCACCCATCCGTATCTGGACGCTGGCCGTAGCCACGTTGGTGCCATAGTTAAAGTCGTCTTCAACAGAAGACCTGGGGTACGGTTCGCTGCTCATGGTGTCACCGTAACGTCCTCTCGGCTGGATTCAGAACAGTAATAAGAGCGGCTCTACAGAACACAGCCGGACTGCGGGCTGTGTGACAGACATGAAACACGGGAAGAGCTGCTGTTTAGGCGTAGACGTCTGACGCACGACGTCAGCACGTAGAGTGAAAAACACAGAGCGCCTTTTTTTTTTCAATAATCTTTATTGATTGTGTACAGCGGACAATGCTGGGAACGGATCACATAAACTAAAACATAAATTCTAATTCACTTATTTAAAGTCTTCTGATAATTGATGAATTGTAGGTTTTCTGAACCAAAGCAGGACGTTTGAATTAAACGAAATCAACAACCCGAATCTCAGTCTGTATAGAGACAAAAAGAAACAGTTAAAGGTGGAACAGAGCAGGGACACAATACATTTATATTAAATTTAAACTTTGCATTGTGTGAGTGAGCATGTAAACACAACAGAATCTACTTCCTTTTGAGATAAACAATGGCATAAAAAAAAACAAAAAAACAGGTTGGACCAGACAGCATGTGACTCTGACTCATGACGACGATAAGACATACTGGCACACACATCAAGAACCAAAAGAACTTATTCTAAGTACACACAGTGCCTGCTTATAGAATTCTGAATTGTCCTGCTAATGCCCAAAGTAAGTAGGTGTCCCTACAGTCGTCACGCTGCTTTAAAAACAAGATGGCACTTTGGAACTGCTGGATATCCTGGATCAGTCCCAGCCCCAGCTTTCATGGGACTTCCATGATCAGTCCACATTAAGTGTTCAGGGTCACCCCCGTATGAAATCCTGTGCTCTTAGGGGCTTTTTGTTTCAGCATGCGAAAGTACATGACGAAATCTGTTGCTTAGGTTGTCTATTTTCTTTTTTTTTTAAATTTTGTAAGAAACTTTCAGTTTCTGTTTGCTTTTGTTTTAATGCCCAACCGCCCCCTTCCCTCCCCCCTCTCCCCCCCCCTCTCTCTCTGTCTGAACCAAAACACAAATGGGAGACTGTAATGGTGTACTGATGGGACATTAAGTGAGCAGTGTCACTCAGCAAACAACAACAATGACCCCCAGGGTACAGATGCGTATAAGCCCCCCCTCTTAGATAAACTGAGGGGGTAAACTCATTTAAAATGTATGTGATGGTTTCTTTCTCGTGACTTCTTCAATGTGAATGTTTGGGTTATTTGTTCAGGGTTTTTTTCAGTAAGATTTTGGTTATTGACAATTATTCATAGATTCTTACAGAGGCCCTGTCTAAGGGGCTCCTGAGCCCTTGGGCTTTCTGAGCTCTCAGACTCCGGGGGCCCGGTATGCCCACCCTTAACCTCTAAAGACCTGGCTTACACATGCGTGGACATCACATTTTGGGTTATATCACCATAGTAGTTAATTCTGCTTAGCTGGGGCCGTATGGACATGTATGTGGGCAAAATTGTTGATATTTCATATTGTTTTTTGCACCGTGATTTTCAAAACATGTTCAAAATATGTTTTGTATGTGTTATGAGTACATGTAAAAGCAGTCAGGAAAAAAAACTGCTATGTTCAGGGTGGAAATAAAGAGTTTTGCACAAAGGTGACTTTATTGTGTTTTCTGGAAATTGTGGACCGATTGTCCACATATGTGGACATAATGTTTCTCTAAAACTACACCATGTAAAAAGATGATGCTTAGGTTTTATACTTATCAGGGTCTAATAAGCCCAAATAGCAAGGAGAAATAAAAAATGCATATCAAACAAGAGCTCGGGTCTTAAGAGGTTAAGCGTGCCTGCATGTTTACAGACGGGGCTGTCACTGATGTATTCTGGCTGATTCACAGGCTGGCAGGGGAAATCCAGAGTCCATAATGGCGAGAACTGGTTTTACATGCCCACAGCAGCTGGTTTCACCTTGACTGTCCAAAGGAATGCCTCTACCCAGTAATTATGTGCCCTTCCACTTCTTCTTTAAGTCAGTGAGGGCTCCATGAGTAGGGTTCAGGGTTCAGACTACTGATCCAGGCACCAACAGAGGTTTCATTGCCCTTAGATTGCTTTTTATCAAAAAGCTCACTGCAGTTTTGTGACAATGTGACTGCTGTGTATGATTATGTTTTCATTTTTGACTTCATTTACTGCTCTTGTGTGCACACTTAACCTCTACCAAAAGTTCTTACATAAATAAAGAATTTTTTCAAATATACAAACAAAAAGGACTAGTTACACCAGTTAAAACAAATACAAACAATAATGAATATGCAAAAAAAAAAAAAAACAGTAAATACAATAAATAAATAAAAATCCATAAAATGATGTAAAAAAATAAAAAAAGAAGAAGAAGAATACTTGTCCCTCACAGAGGATGGGAGGAAGCAGGGGGGCTGAGGACGGTCCTTAGGACTGGAACACATCCCTCCTGTTATGGGGGGTCTGGGTTTCATACTGCCTTGTTGACTTTATTATTAGACAAAGAAAGGTCTTCCCACTAAAGCCTCCCTGTCCATAAAAACCAAACCTGCTTGGTGACACTCTACCCAGAAACAGTGTTCTAAATAAATGATTGGCTTGGATCCTGTCAGTGGGCGGTCTCAGCACACTTTTTCTCTGCTCTGCTCCACGCTTTCACTTTACTTCAGCTCATTGAGGGAAGAGGACGCAGCTTCTCAAGAACTACTGATGGAGAGCGGATCAATCATGAGGCCTTTGCTGATTCTCGCAGCTCTGACAGCTGTCTTCTGTGCGGAGGATGTCAAACGCAGTGAGTTCATCTATTTGCTGTGAATCAAACCATTATATTTTACTGAAGATGACCAGAAACTGTATCTCAAGTAAAATGGCCTTCATCCTGAATGGCCCAGGTAAACACAGCCAATAGTAGAAAAGACTGGCAGTGAGGTGTAACCTGTGATGGGCTGCTCTGAGGGCTCAAATGGAAGAGCTGATATAAGTCAAATGTAACAGAGAAACATTAAACAATATGTCTGGCCTGTTTCTAATTCGGTGGAGTTCCCCTCAGCAGTCTAGCTTTAGTTTCGATTCTGTGAAATGGCAGTTGTGCAGTGACAGCCCCATCCTCTGGCTGCAGGACAGAACACACCAAGGTTATTCTGGTGAGCTCACATCTCAAACCAGGGGTGAAAAAAACCATTTGAGTTCACTGAAATTGAAATAAAACTAGACTGAAATGATACTGTGTGCTTACAAAACTAAGTAAACTAAAGCAAAAATCTACAGGAAATGAGCCTTTGCCAGTGACTGGGATTCATCTGTGCTCTTAAAGTGGTTTATTTGTATTTTAATACCAATTCTAAATCCCTTAAATCTGCCCCTATACAGCGAAATACTAATATATTATAATAAAAAATACTAAATATGGTATATACGCACAAAACTAAACTGAAACGAAACTGATTTTAAAACAAAAATTGATAACAAAATACAAAAAAAGGTCAATAAAAAGTAATTCACTATATTATATATATATACACTACTACTTGGAACTACTTGATGGTGATACGGACACGAAGTCATACGTTGCTTTAACTGTATAAAGTGCGTCACCTCTATTATTATGTAGAGTGGTGACAAATGATTGGTGGAAAATCATATAGTGAAAGTAATAAAAACTAAACTTAATCTAAATTATTTCTAAACATGAAATGCTCAACTTCAATAAGCAAACCGACACTTAATGTAAAATGAAATTAAAAAGTAGTTTAAAATACAAAACGGCAATAACGCCTTGAATAACTGAGGGACGGTCGGACCGGGGGGGCATCGCCTCTGTTGTTCAGTGAGTTCATGTTAAAAACAAAATTGAAAAAATTCCAAATTGGCACGTAGAGCTGTTTAATGTCGTTGTCTTATTGCGCTTCCGTACCACCAACAAATAAACAGTTTCAAAGCGGAGTCCTTCCACTTTTAATGTGGCAGAATCTGAATTTATATGAAATAAGATAAGGATAAGAATAAGTACTTTCATTCATTTTTGTTGATTAAATGTAGTTTTGTCTTAATTAGTCTTTTTCAGTTTTTGTGTTGTTTAATTTGTAATATTTGTCAGAGGCATGTTTAAGGAGTTCAGGACCGCTATTAAAATACAACCACAACACTGAGTAGTTAGTTTTGTAAGCACACAATATTGTTTCGTTTCATTTTCAATTTTCTAAGTGCTAATTTTCAGTTTTTATTGCAGTTAGTTTTTTCCCCACATAGTTTTAGTTCATTAGAATAACCTTGGGCAGAATTAGTCACATGCAAAAATGGTTGTTGCCGCGGCAACGCCCTCCACAGGCTGACTGCCGAATGTTTTTCCTATTTCCTGCTGTAAGTTGCAGGCTGCGTGACAGCTAGCTGTGTGGTTCATGGCAGCATGACATCATTTCCTCTTCCATGTTGTCTCCAGCTTCGCCCGAAGTTAAGGTGTACAGCCGTTACCCGGGACAGTATGGCAGGGACAACATCCTGATCTGCCACGTGAGCGGCTTCCACCCCCCTGACATCAAAATCCAGCTAATGAAGGATGGAGTCGAGCTCTCTGGTGCCCAGCAGACCGACCTGGCCTTCAGTCAGAACTGGCGCTTCCATCTGACCAAGGACGTGTCCTTCTCACCCTCAAAGGGAGAAAAGTACAGCTGCAAGGTCACTCATGGGATGACCGCTAAAGACTATATCTGGGGTGAGTTAGGATCGGCCGAAATGTGTGTGTGAGGCTCTTAGAACCAGGGTGATACAGCCGGCAAAGTAGGATACAAAGACATTAGGAAGACAGAAAGTATTAAACAGAATGACAGCAATACACTTTGAGACAGTGACATTTCAATGTAATAGAGGTTTTTTAAAATTTGATATGCATCTTGATGCAGGTCTGCAGCAGAATACACAGTGGCAGATATCATGAAAGTAAAACAATTAAAAAATTTAAATGTCTGTGTGCTTTTTCTGTTTTTTACAGAGCCAAACATGTAACTCAGCCGGCCTCAGTAGTCTCAGCAGCAGCAGCAGCGGCAGCAGCAGCCTTTATCCATCACATCTTCAATCAGCAGGATTACATCTCTCCCAATTTTTTCACTTTGCAATTCAGAACGCCAATTCCACAATGAGGGGACTTCACATTTTTTTCTTCATATTTTAATATGACGAGAGATTGCAGGGGCTTTGGTGCATTCAGTCATTTGTGTTTCACTAGTGTGTGTTACTTACATCAAATCTGACTTTATTTTCCAGGCTTTAATACTGAAATGCGTGTGTATATTAAAATGAGATAATCAAATGCTTCCGCTTGTTCAGCCTGTAATATTTGTGTCTGTACACGAACTGTTCTTTGTTTAGTTTTAATGGCATCTACCTAAACAATATCATTGAATGATAATTGAATAAGAATATGAATATGAATATGAATAAGATTTGAATGGGGTGTTGTCTTTGTACCAAAAAAAAAAAGTAGAAGTAGAAGTGTGCTCTACAATCTTGATTTGTTATTAAAGGTGTTTGTTATTGCCCCTAACTTAATAAATACCTGGAAATTTTAAATTCCTTGGTGTCCTTTTTTTTTTTTTTTAACACAAACCTCGACGATGTATACTCTTTCATAGGGATATTGATCACCTGCCCTTTATGACCCTCCTTCTTCGGGAAGGAAAAACTCAAAATGTCACACACTGCTTCCTGTACCTTCAGCAGGTCTGATTCAGTGGCTGGCTGTCCACAACGCACCTCTACTGTCGTTTAGAGGACTCGCAGGTGAAAAAGGTGGAACAGCTGGCAGCTAAAGAGCGAGTGAATATTCATCCAGTGGGCGGAAAGACTAAATACACTGTTGCCCATAAAGTTGGAATGAAATGTTTTTTACCTAATGTGATTTATTCTTGATAAATAAAGTGTATATCTTCTCTACTCCTCCAAACATATCACAGTGAAACTTAAACCACAATTAACCTTTGTAAACTGTGTATTCAGGCTTTAACAACATTGGGGGTATTGAACAATTATTCCAACTTTATAGGCAACAGTGTACATGGAAATATTGCACTGTGGCTTTTGGATGCTGTATGTGTGGTAACATATACTGTACTTGTGGTAAGACATGTACTGTAAGTGCAGTAACACATGTGCTGTATGTGCAGTAACACATGTACTGTAAGTGTAGTAACACATGTGCTGTAAGTGCAGTAACACATGTGCTGTAAGTGCAGTAACACATGTGCTGTATGTGCAGTAACACGTACTGTATGTGCAGAAACACGTGTTGTATGTGCAGTAACACATGTACTGTATGTGCAGTAACACATGTGCTGTATGTGCAGTAACACATGTGCTGTATGTGCAGTAACATGTGCTGTATGTGCAGTAACACGTGCTGTATGTGCAGTAACACATGTTCTGTATGTGCAGTAACATGTACTGTATGTGCAGTAACATGTACTGTATGTGCAGTAACACATGTTCTGTATGTGCAGTAACATGTACTGTATGTGCAGTAACACATGTTCTGTATGTGCAGTAACATGTACTGTATGTGCAGTAACACATGTTCTGTATGTGCAGTAACATGTGCTGTATGTGCAGTAACACATGTTCTGTATGTGCAGTAACATGTGCTGTATATGCAGTAACGTGCTGTATGTGCAGTAACACGTGCTGTATGTTCAGTAACACATGTACTATATGTGCAGTAACACGTGCTGTATGTTCAGTAACACATGTACTGTATGTGCAGTAACACATGTACTGTATGTGCAGTAACATGTGCAGTAACACATGTGCTGTATGTGCAGTAACACGTACTGTATGTGCAGTAACACGTGCTGTATGTGCAGTAACAGGTACTGTATGTGCAGTAACACGTGCTGTATGTGCAGTAACACGTGCTGTATGTGCAGTAACACGTGCTGTATGTGCAGTAACATGTGTTGTATGTGCAGTAACACATGTGCTGTATGTGCAGTAACATGTACATAATGATTGAATTTTGCCACAATTCATTCACTTCATAAAGACATGGGGACTCACTATTTGGCAAGATCCAGTTAACGATTTTTACTCGTGAATCTTACTGAGTTACAACCGTTTATACCTGGCCCCTGTTAGGTATAACACACATCACCATTAATCACAAGCATCACAATAACCTCCTCAAGTATCCACTGCACTACCTGATGTCACGTCAACACGTGTGACAGTACTGAGTGAGGCTGCTGACAGCAAGCTGACAATGTCAAGGTTAACTAGATTTCTAAAGCCTTAGTGTTTGACACTAGTAATGTGGAGTGCAGTTAAATGAAGTCTTTTAACTATTAAGATCTATTACAATATGCGCACAGTGGTTGGATGCTTGTTAAGGAGTATCTGATGGAGCTGGCTGGAATAAAGGCTGATGGACAAGAAGTAAGCTCACTATTTAGCGAGGGACAGGTCACAGCTGCCCTTTTTTATCTGATGTGGTGTAACAGTTTATTATAAAGTGTTAACTAATGACTAATAACTAAATAAAGCCCATTCAAAAGTCCTGTCCCATGTTAAAGTGGTGTCGGCCGCACTTGGCGAAACTGCGCAATAAAGAGGAACATGTCTGACTGAATTCTACCTAGCAACGGTTTTCTATTGGCTTCATTCAGGATGATTTTTGTTTTTGTATCCGCCCAAACTCTTCCCCTGTATGTCAGCTGACTCGTTCTGTTCGGCGCAAAGGTGGTTTCCTGGGATGGCGAAGAAAAGTCCCGCCTATCAAACTATTGATTGGTTACATTTTAATAATATCAGAATCAGGCCAATCAGAGGCACATTAGGGGCGTGACTTACCGTTTGTTTCCTTGTTTGGAGGGCGGGGTTAACTTGCCTTCGTAAACCAGCGAACTTTCCCGAACAATACACATTTTTACTTTCGTTTTGGATCGCTGGACGGCAAAAGTGTCGTCTATCTCACTTGGACAAATATATAATAACCTTTACAGTGTACAGAGACTTAGTGACGTCGGAACCATGGCGGCGTTTGTCCACGTACTTCTCGTTGGTCTGCTCTGTCTCCTCTCTTCAATGGCCAAAGAATGTAAGTGACCACTGTACATGTATTATATGTCTACAAATGGCGTTGTGGTGTTGTACAGAGCACGTTAAGTACCAGGAAGTGTTTCTTTGGTACACATATGTTTGCGACGTGCGGGTTGTCAGACTAACAAACACTTGTTATATTTAACTCCAAGTCTTCCGGGTGCTGTGACGTCGGAAAGTAAGATTTCATAAGAAATACGCAGCCTAAAAATGCTCCAAAAGACAAAAAGCACAAGCTGTGACCAGGTTGTTTCATGCATTTTATGACCATTTTATCAGCATGTTCTCATCGGCGTGGTTAATGACTAACTTCTACTACTCTGTGCTCTGCTCTGTCTCTCTGCAGCATTGCCCAAAGTTCAGGTGTACAGCCATTCACCGGGAGAGTACGGCAAACCCAACACCATCATCTGTCACGTCAGTAACTTTCACCCTCCAGAGATCGTCATCGAGCTGCTGAAGGATGGAAACGTGATGCCCAAAACCAATCAGACCGACCTGGCCTTCGAGGAGAACTGGCACTACCACCTGACCAGATTTGGGCCCTTCACCCCAAACAGAGGAGAGCAGTACGCCTGCAGAGTGACTCACATCGGAAACTCCAAGACGTACTATTGGGGTATGCGTCTGTCTCACTGTTAAAGCCTTTATGATGTCTTTCACATGCCTATCATTGGGTACAGTACTACTAAACCGGGTTGTTTAAGGTTTACAGTGTAATCCAGGGTTCCCACTGTCATGGAAAACCTGGAAAAGCCTTGTTTTCCAGGCCTGGGAAAGACATGGAATTAGTGGAATCCTTGAAAGTTTGGAAAAATTGAATTAGTCTTCATGTACTTTATGCAGTACATTTATTTTGATTGCTAATGTGTAATTTAGTTATCTTACATAAGTATTTCCTTAAAAAAATTAAATTGTTTATTTATTATTTTTCAAAAGCTTCCGTGTAATGTGACCCGAGTCCAAATCGGCACCAGGAATTATTACCATCCCACATCGCACACACCTTTTTATATTGGATCTTAGAGCTTCTTTTAGAGCCTGTTTAGTTTCATGGTGTGATGTGACACAGTAACTCTGCTCACCCTTTACAGCAGAGGTTACAGGAGTTCTTCGTAGAGACAAAAGAAAAGGGGGTTGCGTTAATCACATCATCATTCACATTAAGATGAAAAGAGGGGGAAAAAGGTTCACTGGCTCATTTTCACTTTTCTAGATTTAAACATATAATATTAACTGGGACAGAAAGAAAAAATGAACCTGAAACCTAGAAAGTGATCTACAGAATTAAAGAACAGATCCTCATGAATACTAACACATATTCACCAAGATCCCCAAAACTTCCCTGAGATGTCAGGAGTGCAGCATTTGTGTCCTGGACTATGATTTTAGTTTAGAGCTGAACTAGTATATTGATCAGTTCCTTGATCAACAGAAAATGAATTAGCAGCTGTCACATTTCTTGTTTTGTATCACTGCATATTGAGTATCTTTGGGTTTTGGCTTGTTGATTGACAGCAAGACATCCAGAGATACATTGAGCGGTGGGAAGACATTTTGCAGACAAATAAATGATCAATCAATCAAAAAAAAAAAAAAAATACACAGGAGAGTCATTTATACTGAAAATAACCTCCTCATTTACATCATCAGAACTGTCCAGGTGATCAAAAAACAGGTTCTCAACATGCGTTTCTCTCTCTGTACAGAAGCAGATATGTGAGTTCTACACTCCGCCTGGCTTCAGGTATGTACCACACTCATTCTCAGCATAGTTTTTTCACTTCAGCAGGCACGTCACGTGTGCAGTAGCTGTCTGAGTGACGACACGCTGTTGTTATCCTGTTTGACGAACCACAGGTGTGCCGCGACCGGAGGAGAATGGAGAAGAAGATCGGAATGTTCCTCCATAATTGTGGGTTTCATTGTTAAAGCATCAGCAAATGAGTGAGAAGATTACACTCCGAGTGGCTGTATTTTTGTACCAGAATTTCCAAATGGCTATAACGCATTAAGTGATTGTTGACCACAAAGGGACGGAAAGACTCCAAAAGTCAGAGCAGCAAGTCTTAAACTTCTAGATCGGTGTTTCCCAAACATTTTATCTGGGGACTCACTTTTTTTTAAAATGACAAACCAATTCAAAATAGAGCTTATATATAAATTGTGAGAAGAGTGTAAATGAACGTGTCTGACCGCTTTTACTGCATCACCTTGTATCATCTTTAGTAGGTTAACCCGCCGCTTCGAAGTGACACGTGCAAACAAACATAAACACATTAAACACCATTTGGATGGAGTTAACGGACCATCTCACCGGCTTCACTTCCTCTCATCAGTAACTATACACACACACTGTAAAGACTCTGAATGGGGCACAATGAATTGCACAAACTGCAGTTTAACATCAGGAGAAACTCCAACGAGCTCCCTCATGTGGTTCAAAAGTGCACTGCAGAAATAAGTCTGAAAATAAAAGTGTGGGCTGTGACCCACATGGTTCAGCTTCATCAGGAAACTAGATGTTTAAAAAAAAAAAAAAAAAGGCCCCCGCAAAGCTGCTCATCCAGCCCTCTCACTTCCTGTTTTGCCTCCGCACCTGTGACCAGTGCACGCTATCTCTGATCCTGCTGGCCTGCACCATTTCGGTTTCAGAAACACAGATTGTCTTTGTGTCCTGACAGAAGTGTCTAAAATGTAATGTTTAATGACTGTAGTCTGTGAGGAAGCCGTACAGTCAGGCTTTATCATCCCATTAGCAAGTCCTAATATGTAGAAACCCAGCAGAAACATGGGGACGTAGGACGTCTACAGGAAGTGATCACATGGTCAGTGGCTGGGACGTCTTCCGGGGCCGAGCTGTGTACGCCGCACAGAACTGGTGATGTGGAGGTCAGAACTGTGTAGGAGAACGTAGTGAGAGGAGGAGGAGAACATGTTCCGCTGTTGGTCCGTCGCTGAATATGATTTAGGGTAAAGTGAATTGCTGACACCATTGAAATACAAAAATACAGATATTCATGAATGGCCTCTCTATTTAATTGTCAAAAATAGTATGTGGGCAGCCAGTTCTGGCTCGTGCCCTGGACAGGAAGTGACCAGTGAGCTAGTGGCTGCTCACAAAGCAAAGAAGTCAAAAGCTTTCCCAGTTTACATTCAATTCAAGAACATTGCTTCCTGCAGCTTTAAGATTTTGAATGTTGAATTCCTGAATCGTTGGGTCTCTCTCTAATTAAACAGTTTGGTCTAGACCTGCTCTTTATGGAAAGAGTCTTGAGATAACACTGTTATGAATTGGCGCTCTATAAATAAAGATCGATTGATTGATTGATTGATTGAAGATGACCACTCTCTCTGTGTGTGTAACTATTCTCACGACTGGATTCATGTAAATAAGATTTAAACACCTGATGCACATTTTATCCTATGAAATATTGAGTCAGTCGACATTTATTATGCAGAATGACCCGAGGATGTTCCTTCGCTGTTCATACTACTAGATCACAGTTTGATATGTATTTTATGTATTGTGGCTGGGTAATAAATCTCTTTGTGATGCTTCAAATTGAATGGCTTTGTTAATAAATGTGTCATCAGAAGGCCGAGGTCCACAGCATGAAGTCCTAAACCACAGCAATAA
This sequence comes from Pempheris klunzingeri, assembly GCF_042242105.1. Taxonomy (NCBI): domain Eukaryota; kingdom Metazoa; phylum Chordata; class Actinopteri; order Acropomatiformes; family Pempheridae; genus Pempheris; species Pempheris klunzingeri. Next base: position 16,581,265 of record NC_092033.1, read on the forward strand.
TAATATATTACAATATATTGGACATATTTTAAACTGAATATTCAGGGAGTGGGGGAAACAAGCTTTCCACTGCTTCATTGCGCTGCATGCAAGTTTGCTTCTAGGTGCGATGAGGGAAACTTCTCGAGGTTGATTTTTGGAAGGAAATGGGTAACATCTCCAGAAGTTTCCAGTTCAGTTGACCTATAAGTGATGCATAAGCATCAACTGCTGCAAATAAACCAACAGCTTCACAGTTTGATATGAGTAATGGAGATGTCAGGCGGGGCGAAACAGCACCGGGAGTTTATGATGAGTTAAAGAGATGTCTTCTAATAGTAATAGAGACATTACTGTAAGGTATATTTATTAGAGTTTTGCCCTCAAAAATACAAACAAAAAAAACAGCTGTTGAATAAATTGTCATGTGTGCCCTCTCTTTTCATCTCTATGGAAGAATGTTTGGTTTGGTTTCGACCAATATGACTGGAATTTCTGTTCACAGTTTGATTTGATGTATATTCCTTTGAAACTCAGAGGTGCAAAGTTCTCCACAAGAAGCCGACATTTTTAGACGAGTCTTTGTCCAACAGTACGTCTTCTCTGTATCCAAATGTAAAAGCAAGAAAGTGTTACAACACAGAACCTCTCTCTCTCACACACACACACACACACACACACACACACATGCTACTGTGCAAAGGTTTTAGGCAGGTATGAAGAAATGTCTCACAGCAGAAAGGTCCGGCTTCCTCCCACAGTCCACAGACATGCAGGTTAAGTTAATTAGTCACTAAACTGTGTGAGAATGACCATAAACTCTTGTCTGTCTCTATGTGTTGGCCCTGTGATTGATTGGCGTACTCCACCTCTCCCCCAGTGCCAGCTGGGATTGGCCCCCTGCCCCCTGAAGGATAAGTGCTATAGATGATAGATGTACACTGTTGCTCATAAAGTTGGAATCATTGTTCAATACCCCCAGTTTAGTTCAAGCCTGAATACACAGTTTGCAAAGGTTGATTGTGGTTTAAGTTTCACTGTGATCTGTTCGGAAGAGTTTGATCAATAAAGTTGAGAAGATATCCACTTTATTTATCAAGAAGAAATCACATTGTCGCAATCATTTCATGAGAAGAGGTGAAAAAAAACATTTGATTCTAACTTTAACAGTGTATAAATCCATGTAATGACATAAAAACTGGGGTGCCCCTCCAGTGGAGAAATCAGGTTGGCTCATACTTCCTTCAGTGTTATTAGAACTATTAGAAAGTAGTTTAATCTGAACACCTTTAGAGTTGAAGGTGGGGGCCTCTCTTTGACGGGGGGGGGGGGCACTCCGGCCCAGAGGAAGCGGTGATTCAATGATCACCCCCCACCTCTCACTGTGACGTGACGGGTGTATTGTAGATGCTGCTCGTCTGTCCACTGACTCGGGGGAGGAGGGACTTTCCGCGTTTGAGTAACAGCGGACTGCTGAAGTGCGCAAACGCGCCTGTTGCTGCCGCAGAGCGCACAGACGCACGGAGACGTTCACATGGACTCCTCCACCTTCCTGTACGACGTCCCCCCGGCGGTCTTCGAGAGGCTCTGTGAGATCCTGGACAGCGGGACCGGCTCTTTGGGCTGGCGTGGACTGGGTGAGGGACATGTGGACGGGGAGAGAAGCAGCCGATCGGAACAACAGCTCGTTTTTGTCTTTATTGTTAATCATCGATGTCTTTTGTTAGAATTAGTTGTCTGCCTACGCCGTCTAAGCCTCGCTGCTTGTTTACTGCGCTTATTTCCGTGACTCGATGATGCTGTTGGTCAGTTTTTATTGTTATTTCTCTCCTTAAGAGCAGGGGAGGGTCTTTTTTCATTATCTGGATTTGATCCATTCACTTGTGTGCAAAGAAAGTTGAACTTGTTGTCTTACGTCATCCAGATGATGAACAAAGATCTCACCTCCTGTTAAGGAGAAGAACAACCAAAACAAAAACAACAACATAAAGTACCATGAACTTTCCCACCATTACATTCACCTCTTGTAGCTTCACTAATTCCTACATTTGGATCATCCATTCATTGCATGCATGTTATTATATTATCATTATGCATTAATTATACAATTCTAGTGGTTAGTGAAACTGGTCATTCATATGAGCCTGTCAGTCTGTACCTGGTGTACCTGTATTATGTGGCCAAAGCAAAGGGACACATAAACCTGTGTTCTCACTCATTAGGTGCACACTTCTTTCCTCCGTTAAGCTCGATCTGATGTCTTTTTTTTTATGTCCCTTGACCTTAAAGCCGCGCGAATCGTCTCCAGCGTGTTGGAAGTTCGCATGTTGGAGCGCACGGAGGCGGTCGGTCGGAGTCCCACCAGGGAGCTGCTGTGGTCCTGGGCACAGCAGAATTCAAGAGTGCAGGACCTGGTGGAGGTGCTGCGGGACATGGGCCACTACATGGCCCTGCAGCTCTTCCAGGGCCACGCTCAGGGCCAGTCAAGCGCAATTAAAGGTGAGTTCAAAGTGTCATCTCGTCATAAATGTTTGTGGGGATGTGATAACATCATAGACTGTATACAAGAAGTGAAACCACCTTGTGACTAACCATGTGTCATGCCTAAACCTAACCAATCAGAAGCAGGGCATGACAGTATGCAGGTGGAGTCCTGCACCATATAAAAACTTAGCACGCTCTATAATCACTTGTGAGCAGAATGAAGTAAACTTGATGTCTGTAGATAAAACAGCAAGGCCTGTTCCAGGGTACAGGAGGCATCCAAGCTAACAGGACTGCTAACGGGGCTGGCGAGGGTCAAAAACCGGTTTAGCTGCAGATGAGGCCGCACAGCTTAGTTGCTTGGTCTTGCGAGCCTTCGCATGCTGCTGAACATGGATCGGCTTTGCATCATCTGCCGATGAGGCTACGCTGCTGTGGTGACTAACAGGCCTGCCATCGGCCTGCAGACGGAGCAGGCCGGGGGCCTTCTGAGGTAACGTGACAGGCACGTGTCTCAAAAGAGTAAAGAATGACATCACGTCTGTTCCTTAACACGGCCTCACCACTACTTCCTTGAGCTTAATAGAAAACATCATGAGGTCACGGAAAGATGTGAAGGAGAACTCATAAAGACTTAGGAGAGGATAGTCATGGTGCTGAGAGAATCCGCTATAACTCATAGACGACCATGATGTGTGTCTGCTTAGATGGCTGTTTTTTGGAGGAATATTTTAGAGTCAGTGAGCCGAGGTTTAATCTCTTTTTACTTGGAAAAGTGCGGTGGTGAGTGAAATTCACTCACATTCTTCCATATTCTATAACTGTTGATTATAATTATTGCAGAAGTTGCTTTTGGTAATAATTGGTCATTGTTGTGGAGGCTGGTTCTGTACGCTTCACCTGTTTCTAATGCAAGCCTGAAAGACTGCTGGAGGGAAATGATGTCACGCAGAGTAAAGCCCTCTCTTGGTTCCTCTTTGTGGTGCGCGTCTGATGTCAGCACAACATGTCGAGCCACTCATCACCACAAATAGAACTTAACAGGAGCTTTAATATGTGGGCAATCTTTCTATTCGCAGAGCCGCCTTCGCCCCCCAGCAGTCCGGAGCCCGCGGGGCAGACGTCTGCAGCTAAAGTGGAGGTAGAACTTTTTATTCCTCAGACTGGACGGCAGCCTGTATGAGCTGAGAGAGGTAAAAAGAATAAATGACCATCCTGTCTGTGTTTTCTCTGATAAGGATACCTTCGAAAAAGGGGCAAGTTCGTCAAGTGAAGCATTACGTCCCAGTAAGTCAAGCGATTTGAATCTGTTTTTTTTAAGTGGACTGATTTGAATATCTTTTGTTATACATCAGTAAAATTTCATTTTGGTGGGATTTCCCCTTCCACTGTGACTGTGAGGCTGGATTAACGACCTGCCCTGTGAGGTTTTCGAAGCAGTGAGGAGTCTTTGCCGTCTGTCTGTGCATTCCCAGAAAACTCTGCTGCTGCAGAAATCATCACTTTCCAAGACATCATAGAGGGAACCAGAGATTTTCATCATGAAATGAGAATTGCCGAGGGTCACACGTTTGATGTGTACAGAGCGCAGATGGGAAGTAAGACATGCGTGGTGAAGCTTTATAAACAGGTAATTGTCTGGGATGTGTTCAAGCCAAAAGTTCAAAATTATTATTATAATCCATTAGCAACGTAAAGGCCAGATTTTCCACCGCGTTCTCCGTCACCGTTTCAGGTTTGACAGCTGCTCGTTTCATTAAACTTAAATTAAACTGAGATGATTTATCGGCACTTGACTGGAAAATTAGTGCCACCCATTCCTAAGAACCACATAATGGCGGTGGATGGCAAACGCACTTTCATTGACATTTTATTGTGCTGCTTTCTCGAAATTCAGCAAACATTCACGCTACATTTGATGGAAATCTGACTTTGTCGACATTATAGCCTTTTCGAAGTCTGTTCGCGGAAAGATCTTAAAACGAGGTCCGCCTCTTCGTTAGGGAATTGAATTCGCTCAGTTTGCTCAAAGAGGAAGAGCTTCATTGGAGTCAAACCTCAGTGAGCAAACTACATTCACCGATGAAGACCATAAGATGCAGTTAAAAAGATTGCAGTGGCTGATATGGCTTACCGATCAGTGTTCAAATCTGAAAATCACAGCTGCAGTAACCTGTAGTTTTTCCTTGCCCCCGACTACGTCACTGTGCACGTCAAATTACGACGAATTATTATTTTGCAGCTGGATGATTCAGTTTTCTCTGTCGATATAGCAGCACTGAGGTATTTATCACTCCAGATTCACCATCAGCACTGATAGGTAATCTCCCTTTGGGCGTCTCTTCTTCAGGCGGAAAGTAGAAGCAGTCTATACTCTGTGTTCTCCTGTACTAGTCAGTGTTGGGGTGGTTGCCACAAAGAGCATCTAACTGAAATGTTTTCCCTTTCCGTCGTTCTTCAGATAAACGACGCATCCTGTGAGAAGCTGTGGGATGCCTTCAGAACGGAAACCGAGATTCATCATTTGTACGTGTCGGTCCTCACCCTCAAAAGACCTCTCTGTTTTATCTGACAGAGTGTTCCAACGTTTAGCGTTGTGTGTGCTGTGCTGTGTTACAGATGCCACCATCCAAATATCTTAGACTTGCTGTGCTGTTTTTCTGAAGCGGGCCGCCACTGTCTGGTCTATCCTTACCTCCCCAACGGGTCGCTCTTCCACAGACTACACCATCAGGTACATCTGTGATTTATCAACATCTGCCTGCCCCCTAATGTTGTTCCTCCTGCTGCGTTTCTGTCTGTGACCTGTTTACTAAGGAAGAGAAATAGTTGCTAGGTAACGTTGTCATTGTCAGAAAATAGGAAGTGAACTTGTGGTAGACCAGTGTGCGCAAATGCACAGTGTGGTTTTGCTCTCTCTTTTATTATGACAAAGTAAAAGAGAAATTAGAGAGCAAAGAGCAAACCTTGCACAAATTTACATTGAGAAAGAATGATCCAAGTAATACTGCACACTCGATCACAGTGCATCCACTAAAGGTGCTTGATTTTGCCGCTTACTGAAAGGATCCCTGGAGAGATAGACCTGCCATGCCGGAGTTAATGAGCCCAATATGACACACAGAGTTCAAACCCTGATCTAAATAAAACCTCAGCGTTAATTAACATCGGCCTGAGACAAGCCTCCCATTTATATGTCACGACACAGGTAGTTATGGATGTTTTGTTGTTATGTCCAGGGGATTTCATTATCACGAAGCGGCTACACCAGCAATTAACGTGCCCCAGCTCACACCGAATGCCTTGACTGCCAATGACAAGAGAAGGGAACAGGCCTCACGTGAACCCTCTCTCACGCTCGCCTACCCAGCACTGAGCTCAGCACTGTTTAGGCTGTTAAAGACAGCAGGAGATAATCATTTTTCACAGTACTGAAAGGAACTTAAGTTTTAGTCTGCCTGCACAGATACCAGCTTTTTATGAAGTTATTGTATAATAAGAGTTGCACGAAACAAAATCCAACTTGATGTTAAGTGTGTAGTTTACTTTATGGATGCTCAAGATTTGCTATTCTTTGCGTGCTTTTCTTTTGAGGATATTAAAGTGTATTTTTAATGGTAGCTGCTGATCTGAGGACGGAGCGATGTATTTACCCTGCTCCAGCCTCTATTCCAGACCATGCAGTGCTGTGCCGTGCCATGTCTGATCCTTACTGTAATGCCCACGTTTCATCTGTTTTTCCAGCACTTTAAGTTAGTTTGGCTGTTTCAAGCTATTTGAAAGACATGTGTGCGTCACATCTACGATGGTTGTCGCCGTACAGGAAGAAGAGCGTCCTCTGTCCTGGCAAGAGCGTCTCGCCATCATCAAGGGGATCGCAAAGGCCTTGCATCACCTCTACGCAGCCCAGCCCTCCCCGGTGATCTGTGGCAACATCTCCAGGTACGAGCCACCAAACACACACTCGCTTCGCTGACGTGCCTGTTATCAGGTACACTGTGTGACTTTGGGAAGTTCCAGTTTTACGACCACACCCGTGCAAGAGTGTGACAGTAGCAGGCAGCAGCAGTCCGTTGTTATTGTTTTAACAGCACCATTTTATTTGGTGTAATAGTGACATCTTGGTGTAGTGATAATCAGAGCAAGGCCATGACAATGTCTTATTACTACTAATAGAATAATGTGACTTGTCACGTGGTGCAGTGGGGTACTGCAGCCAAAGAGAGCAAAGGGGCATCTTTAGCTACTATCCCTATGCCCCCCCCCGCCTAACCCGTCAGCCACAGTTATTGCTAAATCACTGCTGCTGGCTGAATAATCCAGTCCGCACACTTCCTTCTCCAATGCTGATGAGTGTATTTCTGTCAGAGTTAAGATGTATTTCAACAACAAAGGTGAATTTTACACAGAAATGTAGTGAAAATGAGGAATATATAGATATATATAGAAAATAATAGGTAACACAGTGATTTTTGGTGAGATGACTTGTTCACGGGTACGTATATATCCAGCTTTGTCAATGAAACTTACAAAAAGGTTTCTAGTGACGGCTCAAGAGTGTTTCGCTGAGAATGAAACACCACTATAATTTCGATGTTTGAAAAAGTAGAAAAAAAAGAACCAGTGACTGTGTAGATGAGCCGTGTAGGTGATCGCCTTCACTTCAGCTTCAGGCAGGTGTAAGTGACAGTGACAGCTGTGAGAAGCTCGCAGTCAAACTCAAACCACAGCGTGTGGGCTTCAGAGGCTCCACAGTCAAGCTGCCTTCTCTTCCACCTGTCTTGCGTCTCTCTGCTGTCTGTGAAGCTGAACAAGTTGACACAGTGTCTGAATGTTTCCCTGCACAGTGCCAACATACTCTTGGATGATGGCCTGCAGCCTAAGCTGTCTAACTTCGGGTTGGCTCGTCTCCGTCCTCATTCAGCCAATCGGTACTGTACCACGACTGTGGATACAAGCTCCCACAGCAACCCGGGATACCTCCCTGCGGACTTCTTCCGAGACGGGAAGCTGTCCTTCAGCGTGGATGTCTACAGCTTTGGAATGGTGACTGAGACAAGATCTTATAATCTTGTCCTAACTTTCTTCATCCTGTGTGTAAAGCGGGTGGTTGCATTAGCAGATTGTAACAGGTTACAAGATTACAGTTTACGTCAATGATTACAGGTTACATTTAATGATTACACATGATTTTAGACACCCACACCCAAGTGGAAAACATCTAACTTCTGCTTCTAATTCAAAGTTTGCCCTCAGACAGCACTGTTGTTTAGCTCTGTTTTTGGTCTCCACCTCCTCCTGAGGGAAATATCTGGCTTTTTATCTGCAAAATGCTCCACTATGTTGACCTGCTATGCCTCTAATTGTGTCTGTCTGCTGTTTGGTGCTGAGCAGGTCATGTACGGTGGGAAATGAGAGTGCGCCAAAAGTAATGTTGCGGGTTATTGACCCAAAACAGGGAGTTAAAATACGCTGATGCCTTCCATAGAGCTTAGTGGAATTGAGCAGTTGGGTGGCAATTCTCTGCCAGGACCACCTTCCACACTACATGTAGTCATTTCATCTGTAGTTAACAGAAAAATTATTTCGCAGCTTGACATAAAAGTAGCAATACCACAGGATAGCGTTTCTCCATTACAAGTTCAAGAACTACAATCAAAATGTTACTGAAGTATAGATGTTATCCGAGAAATGTACTCAGACTATCAAAAGTAAAAGTAAGCTGAATAGTACCTTGTTATATCATTATAAAGATCACTGGATTACCTTGATCTTAGGTGTATTAACATGTAAGCAGCACTTAAATGTTGTTGCCGCTGGAGATGGAGATCATTTTATTTATTTCCATCAATACATGCATCAGTGCATCAGATTTTACAAAGTGGTCTCAGCTTTTGCATCTACAATCTTATTTATCTAAAGAAATGAACCCTAGAACACTAACAGTTAGTAACACCATCACTAACGTCGGGTATAACAATACATAGCAAACTGAAGTACTTTTCCCCTATACAAGGTCTCATAAAACGAAAAAAAAAGGCATCATGGGGGGGGGGGGGCCCTATAAAAAGGCTCTAAAATTAGTGAAAAATTAGGGAATTAAAGAAAAATTCCTTTAAAAAAAATAGACACACAATGAAAATCACGTGACCAAAATCTCGTGGGTGTTCTAGGGTTAATAACTGCAGCTCTCAAGCACATTTAGTAGAGTGAAAAGTACAATATTTACCTCTTATTATTATTCTAATTATTCTGAAAGTAGAGTATCTTGCATCTAAATATGGAGTCATGGAATATGTGTTTAACTACCCCCCCCCCCCCCCCGTTCTTCATTGCCATTATTACATTTTGTTTGTTCTTGTTTGTTCTAGATTATAATGGAAACAGTAACAGGTCGGAAGGTTGGAGCTAAGGAGGATGGAGCTGAACGCACCCCGCTGGTGAGTCAACACTGACGTTGGAGGGACTTTGGTATTTTTAATCCTGGGCTCTATCTGAACATACTTTGTTGTGTTCCCCCTGTTCCCCCTGTTCGTCCGCTCTGTCAGAGAGAGTTGCTTGTTACCGAGGTGGAGGACGGTGGCGGCGTGGACTCCTGTCTGCGGTTTTTGGATGTGGCGGCTGGTCAGTGGCCAGATGCTGTGGCCCTCGGCCTTCTGGATCTGGCCTTGGACTGCACCGCGAGCCACCGCAGCAGCAGGCCGAGCATGGAGACTGTGAGCATTCAAAGTTCATTCTTGACCTTTTGTGACATTATATGACAAACTATTCGGACAGATCACATCCTAGCTTTTGATGCTTTTCACATCAATTATGGACAAAGATGTCCTCTTTGACCTTTCTCCAGCTATCCGCTGACTCGTGGTTGATGAGCTTTGACTTGATGGATGCTGTGAGCAGTTTAGGTCTGATGTTGTCTGTGTCTAGTGTTCACTTCATTTCACTGTTGAAGTTCTAACAGAAGGTCCCGGGTTCAAATCCCGGTTTGAACCCGAGGTCTTTCTGTGTGGAGTTTGCATGTTCTCCCCATGCTAGCGTGGGTTCTCTCCGGGTACTCCGGCTTCCTCCCACAATCCAAAGACATGCACATTAGGTTAATTGGTATCTCTAAATTGCCCGTAGGTGTGAGTGTGAGTGTGAAAGGTTGTCTGTCTCTGTATGTGGCCCTGCGATTGGCTGGCGACCAGTTCAGGGTGACCCCGCCTCTCGCCCAAAGTCAGCTGGGATAGGCTCCAACTCCCCTGCGATCCTGACGGATAAGCGGTATAGAAAATATAGAAAATCTTTGGTTGCTTGTAGGTTCTGCTGACTTACACTACTCACAAAAAGTTAGGGATATTTGACTTTCAGGTGAAATATGTGGAAAATGTAAAAAGTGAATGCTACAGTGATATTATATCATGAAAGTAGGACATTTAAGTAGAAGCATGCAATGGTCATTTCTTCATTTTAAACAATTTATTGAAAGAAAATCTACCAACAGTGGTAGGTATACCACAACAAAACATGTTCAGTGTCTCAATAAATTGGGATGTGGCCAAAGGACGTCCACTCCTCTCCTTTCTGTGACTCTTCCAGTCTCTGTATCACTGTTCCAACCTCCTGATGACACTCTGTGACCCTCTAAGCTCAGTGAACACCTCCGTCTGAGGACTTCCTGTTTGAAGCCTCCAGTGTTGAGGTGCTGCTGATCAACTGTTAGGTGTCGTCTTGGTCTCATGATGTCAGAATGTGAACAGCAGGATGAGGAGGACTGTTTAAATACCAATTCTAACTGAAGCAGGAAATGTATTGGTGGATTCATGGATCAAACCTGTTGTGAATGTTGCTGTTAAGCTTCTTGTTAGAGAACAGCAGCTGGTGCAGAAAGTACTGAAACACTGAACAGTTGGACATGTGCATTCAAAGGTTTAGAGAAGGTCACATTAAGTTCACCTGGAAAGGTTAGAATGCATTTTAGGTTCATCCTGAAATTTCACCTGAAAGCTGAATATCCCTAACTTTTAGTGAGTAGTGTATATATTATTATTCTGCTGCTGGAATCATTCAAGTGACTGTTGACGGGATATAAATGCTACTAATCTGAACTGTCTTCAGGTAATTCTGGCACTGAGCAAGCTGCTTCCTTCACCCAGCCGCCCCTCTGCTGACGAACCCCGCAGCCTGGTCGATGGGTCCCCTGTCCTCCAGAGTCCCCCGTCCTCCATACCTGTGGAGCACGACGAGCAGCTCAGCCTCCATAGTTCTCAGGCGCAGGCAGGGCCATGTGAATGCAGCCAGTCGGAGGTGACGTATCTGAGTGACAACGTGGACGCTCTTGCTGAGGATCTGTACAGCAGCTGGCCCGTGCAGTGCAGCTGCCCCGCGGAGACCAGTGGTGTGGCCTGTGAGGACTGCAGGGCCAACGGCTTCACCGCCAACCACACGGGCAGCCCTCAGAGTAAGCGCTGTTAAAACACTCAGATCCACATTACAGAAGCAGATTTTATTATTTTTTTAAAAACCTGTGAGTCTCTGTGTGGGTAACTATAACTCTGCCAGGTGCTTCCAATATATCACTGCGTCTGAGGAAATACTCAGAATACCACAGACGCTATCACGTGGCTTTGTTGGTTGAATACTTGAGTCTGATTGTTCAATTATGGCATTTTGCAGTCTATTATTTCTGTATAACAGACCTTTAGTATGAACGCAATTCTGTTAGAGGAAACAATCAAATCATTTTCAAATGATCAAAATATTTCTCAATGAATATTTCAAGTCAAACTATTGATTCTCTAGTACAAAGCCGTGTAATAAGCAGGATAATGTACGTGGAGAGGCGGTCATTATTGGAAACAAACCCCTTTTTGGCTGATTCAAGACCAAAATGATTCCAGACCGCCTAAATTTGGGGTCCTGCGTCACCCCGTCAGGGTTTGTTCTGCAGTGATGCCAGTCTCATTGCACGTTATCCCTTTCACAATCATACCTCAGCAACAGTGACGGCTGCGTGCCAGAGGCATTCTGTTTTTTGGGATGCCCATCCTTCCCATTCTGATGAATGGCATATCTCAGGATGGTCTCTTTAGATTTGGCTCAAACTTCAACTTGGACTCAAAGGTGAACTGATTAGATTTTGGCGATCAAAGGTCAAAAGTCAGCATAACTCAAGAATTCACTCAAGACATCGTCTGTGCTGCTGGGTTGAAGACATGTTTGATCCATCCCTGTTTTAGAATTTAGCAACATCCATATTTGAAGCATCGCCCACTGTCATAGCTACAACTGTGTGCTCTCTCAGAAGCAGCCTTATTGGCCAAGCATGTGTCCAGCAAGCAAGTCCAATCAGTTTTATTTATATATCCCTATATCCAAAACAAATTTGAACCATGTTTGCTAATGATTTAGAGGCATGTTGATCCTCTCACAGTGATCTATAATGACCCTGCTCACCTGTCCCACCTGAAGAGCCGCTCAGCCACATTTGGTTGTTAACGCAGTGCTTGATAAACTTAAAGAGTTGAAGCTAAAACTTTTTTGCGTTTATCGTGTGTGTCCAATAGAAGTAACCAGTTCCTTTTGTGTTTTCCTGTGTTTCAGCAGACTTTATTGGAGTGGAGGAGAACCCGGCCAAGCAGAGGCTGAGGAACAAGCTGGATCTTTATAACGGAGGGCTGATTGGCACAGAGGAACTGTTCTCTGAGACAGGACTGCAGTAGGGAGCGGACTTCCTCTCACAGCTCACTGCGTCTTTCTGTGGTCTGTCACGTGTGTGTTCGTCTGTGAAATGCTGTTGGACCCCTGCTAGCCACAGGATTGCAGCAGCTGGTCCTACTCGAGGGAAACATCTGGGTTTCTATCATTGCGATGCGGGTAGTATATGCAAATGAACAATGTCTTAATTTCCTCCCTGCCCATTTGCCTGCCAAAACATAATCCGGTGGACTTTTCCCTGCACCTCCATTTTCTGTCTAAATACTGTAAGAAAACTATTTTAAAGGTTCAGTTCTGGTAAGACATGTTGAGCTACTTATGAGCCTGACTCCAGTGCGGAGGAATTACAGCGTGTGAAGGAGCAAGAGGCCAAGATTCAAGCACCCCCACCTAGTGAGGACAGCAGTGTTGTCCCCTTTGGTTGTTACAGGTTTTCCCTTTTGAAAATATTTGTGCCTTTCAGCCCAGTTTTATGAAAAAGACCATCTTTCCAGTGCTGCAATACTTGTTGAATATTTGAATCCTGGGACAGCGCAAACAAAGGCAACTGTGACACCTAAAGATGTTTTCATGGAGATGGTAATTATTTAAACCCCTGAAATAACACGACTTTAATCATGAAGTCAGTGATATACAAGATATAAATATGAATACTAAAATATATTAAAGCAGAAAATGGACAAAAGCACAACCTTGAACAAACCAAAAGAGACCTCTGTGGCAGCACATCACTGTAGAACATCGATCAGAGAGACGGGCCGCTCTCTGCATACTGGGCTCATTCTGTACAGGACGTATTGCACATATTGTTGCACCAGCTGTCCCGCTCCACCCGTAGTCCTCCCATGTGGTGGAGGCCTCATCTCAGATTACTTTTCGTTCCTTCTCCTTCCTCGCCCTCTTGGTTGTCTCGCAGCTTTTACGATCCATCGTTCCAAAGCACATGGACATGCCCCTAGTCCCAGTTTAGTGAGCCTGCAGTTCTGATTGGTGTGTGATCAGGTTTGACTCTCAGTGTTTCCACCTGATGATTTGTTCGGTTTGTGATTACTTGCGTTCATGATGCTGAATGCCAGTGAGCACGTGGCGCCTGTGTAATCTTGCCTAAAGCCCCTTGTTGCCTGACTGTAGCTTCTTACCACTGGCAATAGTGTCATGTCACAATAGTGGGGTTAGTGTGATTTTAGAGAAGTTATACCAAAACGCTCTGGGGCAACAAGTGGGTTGAGCTCTTCTCCTCCCACTGGGCTGACAGGAAGTCACCGAGATACCACAGGGGCAGTGTTGAGGAAATAAGCTCAATGCACCCCAGGAAATTACCAGCTTCTCTGTGCAACGCTGTCTTACGGCTTCTACACCAGCACAATGATATAGCTCTTATTTTTCTTATTCTCAAAATGTATTAATTTATGTTCTTTTAACTTGTAAGATGTGCAAAAACCTGTTTATGTGGTTGCAGTGAAAATACCGTTCAACCTACATTGCAGGCGCTGGCGTTGACGAAATCCCTACTTGTAAATATCAAAACTTGTGTTGTGATCGCTTGTATCTTTTTACGATATACCCCATATCTGAAAAATGTCACACTTGTTGTTTGTCCCCTTCTGCATGTTTTTAACACGTTGTGTTGCAAGAAAAAAAAAATACGCACTCATCACTTTCACATGAGGCTTCCGGTAATTCAGGAAGCTGCATTTTGAACCTGTGTGGCAGGTGACTGCTGCCACAAATGAGTGCATGATACTCCTTTTATAAAAGAAAAAACAAGACTAATGTAATGTATTGGCTGCATTTTTGTGTCCTTGGATGGAGTTAAAAATGTTAGTGAGGAGTGAAATAAATAAAATCACTAGCAGCGTAACACAGTTTATTTGAATTTATTGAAGTGATTGTTGTCAAAGGAAGCGGCTGAAAGCTTTTTATTTTACAATCTATTTATATAAAGTCATGCTGCTGTTCATGTATTCCATGTATGTTTTTCCTTCATCAAACAGCTCACTCAAAATAAAGAAGTCTAAAGTCTAAAGTCACTCCTTACATTTGCACTTTTTCATCTACAGTCTGTGGTTACAGCCAGTTTTGTGAATGCACACCAATGTGGGGATTATTAACAATTTGATAAGGATTTCAATCTAAAGTAATGATGTAACAGTGAAATAAGTGAGAATACTTTGCTCACAAGGTTGTACAAAGTCCCAAAACGTGCTATTTTCTGTTTTGTGCAAATAAGTTAATTAGCTTGTGTTCACAAGATAATTTACTGTAAATGTATTTGTACTGACTGATGTGTTCCTCTCATTCTCTGCTGTGTCTAAACACCTATGTATGGACAGTGGGAGCCTTTGAGTTCCCCAACAGTGTATGAAGCAGTTGAAACGAGCTCCACCTCAGCGGCTACATCAAAATGCTGCTTACACATTAATGCAACAATTACAATAATCTATAATGTAATGTAAAGTGGTGCAAAGGCAGTGTCTGCGCATAGAAATGCATATGAATTCGTAGTTAATTATCTTGTGCACAAGGTGATTAACTTGTTCCCACAACATAAAGAATAGTGCCTTTGGGGGTTTTAAGGGGACCTTTTCAATAAATAAAATGCACTGCTAACGTTATACAGCTGGTGATTCTGAAGCAACTCTTTTTTTTTTTTTAAAAGAACCTGAAGCTACACAAATAAGTCACAAACCCACAATTAATATTCCCAAATAATTCTAATGCTTTTGTATGCCTCCTTGTAGATGAATGTATTTCAACAACAGACGCTAGTTACTTACTTAAATATGATGCATATAGTACGGCCGGCTATTAAACCTCAAGCTTTTGTGGTTCTGACTGTAATGTGTTTGTAGCACTGAGTACAGAAAACTGTACTGATAGTAGACATCTGCAGAGATATACCTGGAAGATCTGTTTTGTGCATCGCTCTCTTCAAAGTCACCAGACTCCATTGACAAAAACACTCATTTTAACTTGTGGAACATGGGAGTTGCTGCATTTTGTATCTACCAGTCATTTAAAAAAAAAACGTGGAAAAATAGGGACCAGGTTGAAAAATAACAAAGCCATCCCTTCTTGTAACATACAAACTCAAATGATGAGAGGGATGAATAACAGTTTGGAGCTTAGAGAGAACTTGCACCGGTTTAAAATAAGAATCAGCTCTTTCATTTTTGCACTCCAGCGTCCGTCCACAGCACCCTCAAAATCGATTGCACTTTCCATGTTGGCATTTTGAATTTAAAATGCATTAACCAAGGCCTGTGCTGGTCAACACGAGGCACCGATCACTGCTCAGAGTTCCATGCTGTGAGCGTGCAGCGGTGCTTTCTCTTGGATGAGGCTGACAAACTCATGTTTCTCCACGCAGCCCCGACACTCCTCTCCCCACGACGCCAAAATATTCCTTAGCTCCGCGACCCTAAGCTTTCTGAGCCCATCGCTGCTCAGATCCTTCAGCTGAGGCTCTGCAGAAAAGCACAAAACACAGACGTGAGTCGTGTGTCCAGCCACACACACACACACACACACACACACACATAAATGAAGGGCTAGTCTCTGTTGTGTATTTGAAGTCACTTTACCATATCTGAGCTGACAGATCTGTGTGTCTCTGCTACTGAGGCGCTGGCAGATCTTCTCAACGGGGACATGGGAGGCCAGAGGTCGAGACACTGATGCTGTGACACTGGATGCTGCATCACTGCTGGCTCCTATGTAGTAACACTAGGACAGCACATAAACATACTTTTGATCAGCTCGTGTATGACATGGAAAGCTGTTCGTCAATGATGAAGACACTGACAGTCTGTGACTCAAGGCCTATGTAGTGTTAAACATCCTTACACTTCTTCCATAGAGCTCCTGCCTAAACTGAATTATACAATGCATTTTTACACAGAACTATTATTATTCATTGATTATGTTGATCCCCAACTCTCATGCAGCATTCACGCTTTTGAATTTGATTGAATTTTATCCAGAAAATATCAATAAAAAGTTAGAATCAATCATTTGGATGACATGGTCATCGCGTGTGCAAAGTATATACCGAACTGTGTGGATTTAACTGAATTCAAATGATCAAACTGCAAATGTGTGTGATTCTGTAGTACAAGTAGTTACACTACTCACTAAAAGTTAGGGATGTTCAGCTTTCAGGTGAAGTTTCAGGATGAACCTAAAATGCATTCTAACCTTTCCAGGTGAACTTAATGTGACCTTCTCTAAACCTTTGAATGCACATGTCCAACTGTTCAGTGTCTCAGTACTTTCTGCACCAGTTGCTGTTCTCTAACAAGAAGCTTAACAGCAACATTCACCACAGGTTTGATCCATGAATCCACCAATACATTTCCTGCTTCAGTTAGAATTGGTATTTAAACAGTCCTCCTCATCCTGCTGTTCACATTCTGACATCATGAGACCAAGACGACACCTAACAGTTGATCAGCAGCACCTCAACACTGGAGGCTTCAAACAGGAAGTCCTCAGACGGAGGTGTTCACTGAGCTTAGAGGGTCACAGAGTGTCATCAGGAGGTTGGAACAGTGATACAGAGACTGGAAGAGTCACAGAAAGGAGAGGAGTGGACGTCCTTTGGCCACATCCCAATTTATTGAGACACTGAACATGTTTTGTTGTGGTATACCTACCACTGTTGTTAGATTTTCTTTCAATAAATAGTTTAAGATGAATAAAATGACCATTGCATGCTTCTACTTAAATGCCCTACTTTCATGATATAATATCACTGTAGCATTTCACCTGAAAGTCGAATATCCCTAACTTTTTGTGAGCAGTGTATCTGTACTGCCTGTGCAGTGGCTGTCTGTATCGAGCAGACTGTAAAAACACCGCAACAGTCAGATCTGACGCCTTGAGAACACAGATGCACCGATTCAAGTGTGGCTAAAATGGAAATAATTCAATAAAATCAGTTTGGTTTTCATACAGTCTGTGTTTCTTTTACAAACATACATCTGCCATCAAAACAAGCTGCTGTGTCCTTTCATGGACCACAGTTAAGAGCCAATAAATCAAGGTTTAGAATTGGTAGTTTTTGTCTTAATGCTGTGTCCGTTGTATCCGTGCTCTCACCAGCCTTGCCTCCTTCCCGTGGGCGACAGCACAGGCCGCGGCCAGCTCTTCCTCCACCAGGGCAGGACTGAGTTCTCTGTGGGCTGAGGTCACGCTGCCATACAGTCTGTGGAGGAAGCCCGCACACACTGCAGACCAGTTCACTGTTAGCAGAGGCGAGCAGGCTACTACATGTAGGTAGTTACATTGTTTGCATGGTGTCGTATAGCCATGTGCTGCAGTGGCTGGCTAGTGTGTGGACCTGTTTTAGAGGTAGTGTTGCGTGTCATAGGGGGGGTTTGCACCCTGTGGCCGGCAATGAAAGAAATAATCATCTCTTCATTTACTTTTTCTTAGTTTGCAGTGCTGGAAAATCATTGACTCTATATCCTAAAGGCTATAACTTACTTGGTTACAAATCTGAGGTACTTGTACACTTGAGTAATTCCATTTTATGTAACTTTGCACTTCTACTCCAGTATATCTCTCCACTATATTTGGTTTATGTCACTAGTTACCTTTCAGATTACACATTTTTATACCCTTCCTGAAAACCAGGTATCTCCAAATTTGGTGAAGTATTTATAGTTGTAGAAAAATCCCTCTTAAGTTGAATAAACTATTTCAAACTCTCTCGGATCAGCAGGAAAATCCATCAGCAGTGCTCAAGAGAACCTGACAGCGACACAAACATATAATGATCTAATAGACCAGGATGCATTGCTGTAGATTAAACCACTCCACAAAATATAAAAGTTAAATTTAGCACAACTTTACATCCGATATGATAAGAAAACACTGACAGGGATCATTTTACTGCACTAAAAAGTACTTTCACTTTGGATACAAGGCTTCATTTTGCTGACAGCACTTTTACTTAAGTAAAAACAGGACAGAACTTTGACCTGTGGAGGAGTTTTTTTCAGAGTGTGGAATGAGATTTAGATTAACTTCCACTAATACAAGTTCTACTACATTCTGATCCAAATCATTGGAAAACTATTTAGCAGCCAGGTTGCACCCCAGTTTGGTCCACACGTGCTGAGGGCACAGGCATGCAACGCTAATGTGGACAAGAACTTGTTATTGACATCAGAACTTAAAAAACAACAGAATATAGTGTAATAAAAAAAAAAAACCATAGCCAGAAAGGAAACAACTCCTGCTCACACCATGCTGTCTAACCTTCACAGTTTCCTGTCGCTGAACAAATAAACCCTGTGAAACACAGCAGAATGGAGAGGGACAACACCAACATGGTAGCCTCGGTGGTTATTCTTAGCTGCATGGGGGGTGTTCCTGCCAACAACCGGCCTCGTGGGAGGGGGGGGACTTGAGCTTGATGAAGAATTTTGTTTTTATTTTGCATATTGAGGATAGACAAAAGAACAAATAGATCAGAGGAGGAAGAAAATAGACTATACCAACAGCCGAATTCTCTAATCTACAACTAGAACTTTACATTTCAACTCAGACATGTAAAATATCTTGAGATAGATCAAAATAATGATAACAACAATAACATTATCATTATTATTACTACTACTACTACTACTACTACTATTATTATTATTATTATAGTTGTTGTTGTATGTTATTAAAGAATTGTGTTACTGAGTTCTTTTATACAGCCCGTGGTCGAGCCATAGAAGTTACGTGCTTTTATTCTGAAAAAGCTACCGGAAGTTGTTAGTAGGAGCGGAACACAGGACGCATGCGCGCGGCCCGGCCCTTCTAGCTGACATCCGACAGCATGGCTGCGATTGGAGTTCACTTCGGATATACCTGCGCCTGTGTGGCGATATTTAAGGTGAGTTTACATTCTACCGGCCTGCCACGCGCCGGCCTCCCTGTCGTGCCCGGTGTATCACGCGGACTGGTCCGGTCTCCTCGCGGCGGGGCGCAGGTCGCGAGGCTACCGGTGCCCCGCACTCAGGGACCCCCCGAGAGAAGTCAGTCCCTCTCGGACAAAGTAGTCTAAATGTGACTGTAGATGTCTGGTAGCAGCTCCACAGCCGTCAGGGACCGTTTTTAGACAACTAACGGTGAATTCTGTCCCGACCAGCGCAGCTCCGCAGAGCTCATTGGGCCAAACAGGCCTCCTGTGAGAGGGAGAAGAAAAGTTCTCCTTAATGGTTCCCTGTAACTCTGTCTCTGTAGGAGCTGGGAACCAGCATCCTAGTAATCCTGATGAAGCCACAGATGATGTGGAGATCCACTCAGCCTGGTTTTTAAAGCGCTTTTCTGATGCTTCCTGCTAAAGTGTTTTATACTTACTGACGTTTCCTCTCTTATTCTCTAATGCTGGATGGATTAGTCAGCAGAAAATGAATGACCGCTTTGCAACTTTAATAAGAAGTTAGTCATTTAAATCTGTTTTCCCTGACTTATCCACAAGCTCAGCAAGGTAACCTGCATCCCTCTCCCGACACACGTCCTCCCAGGGGATCCCAGTGTGCACCCAGGCCATGTCATCCCTTCACTTTCTTTATTTTCCGTGGCCTCCTCCTAGTTCGATATGCCCAGGGAAGGCAAACATTTAGGCTTGGATCCAGAATCTCCGTCTCAGTACCCTGAGCTCATGACCACGGGGGAAGTGTTGGAGTCTAGAAGGACTGGTCGGTGAGCTTTGCCTTTTAGCTCAGCTCCTTCTTCGCCATGACAGTCCTCTGCAGCATCTGCGTTGGTTCACCTGCCCATCCCATGTTCCATCTGACCCTCCTCACATGCTCAAACTGATTCCCTCCTAGCAGCAACTTGCTCCCGACCCAAAGGAATCAATCTACTGTTTCGCAGCAGACGAGACGAGGCGAGACTGGCCTGCTCTGCGTGGACTCCACTGAGATTATAGATACTTGAATATAAAACCAGTTGAGAAATGCAAACAATATAGTGCTTTTTATCCTGACCAACCACAGCTCCTCATTTGCTCTTACCCGTTCCAATATGGCGCCAACGTTGACATATCGTGTCCATGGGCTGCAGCTGTCAATGAATTCATATATGTACAAAACACTGGCAGAAGCCCTCTCTGTGTTCGCTCCTCAGGATGGGCGGGCTGACGTGGTGGCTAATGATGCAGGAGACAGAGTGACTCCAGCCGTGGTGGCCTACAGAGAGACTGAGCAGGTAGGACACATGCTTTGCCTCTGTTCAAGTCACTTTTCCCTAAGGGCTCGCGTGACGACGTCAGGGGTGACGCTGTAGAGGTGGATGAGAGAAGCATGGCTTTCTGTGGAGAGAAGAAGAAAAGAGCCGGGATCGATTCCTCTCATCGAGCTGGTTTGCAGCTGGTCCGGTTCAGTTCATGACTTGACAAAGACTTGACACACCAAACACTGATCACGTCAATTTACATTTTTATTTATAATTTTAGACTTAATCTGTGAACAGCTAGTTTTCTGTTTAAGGACAACTTGGGTATTTTTTAACCTCGGCCCTGTTTTTAAATATTTTGGGCTCGAACTGACCAGCAGGTTCAAAAAGGTTTGGAATCGGTCGTTGTAGATCTCCTGCAGAACGTCCTGCTACGTAACCCTTGTCGAAGCACCGCCTCGATCAGTTACCGGTAAACTGACAGACCAGCAACTCCAGGTTTAAACATATCAGTTATCCTTTAAACTTCCCTTGAGGTAGCCAGATATTACATTCACATTATTGACAGCTATGTGATGCAGCAGCGCAGCCTCCATAGGCAGAATGGCTAACACTTAGCTGCTTATTTGTTAAGCTGCTCATTGACTTGATTTTCATCTTCTGCAGATTGTAGGTATTGCTGCAAAGCAAGGACGCGTCCGCAATGCTGCCAACACGGTCGTTAAAGTAAAACAAGTGCTGGGGAGAAGGTAACGTCAGTGCTCAACATCTCTGTTTGCAAATCTCAAAGCCAGAAGAGACCGTGTTTTAAAATCTGAATATTATGTCAGCCACTTTTATACCACAAAATAAACGATTGAGAATAATCTGTTAGCAAAAGCATTTACTGAGACAGTGGCACATTACAGACACACAGTATTTTCCTGAATGACTCGCTCAGGAGTGACTTACACATTTCATTTCTCTCTATCTCACGACGGGCAGCTTTGATGATCCAGAGACACAGACCCACAAAACGGAGACCAAGTGCCAGGTGAGCTTGTGAACAGATCCACGCTCTGTTGTCTCGCTACTGCTTGTGTGTGTTCTACCCCAAAGTGTCTAAAATGATTGCTTTGCGACGTACATTATTTATTATTAGTATTTATGTTTTTTATTTTCTACAGACAAAAAGAACTGACAAAAAACAAAAAGATAACAAATGTAGTGGGGCGCTACTGTCAGAATAGAAACCTTACAAATTCAGTAAGTCAGGGGTCTCCAACCTTTTTCAAGCTTTGAGCTACTTTTACACAGCAAGAGCGTCAATGAGCTACCCTCATCTCGAAAACTCCTGCGTAGCTGTGTGATCAAGGATGCGTTCACCTGCGGATAGATATTTTCAGCCAATTTGTAGAAAGTTACAAAAGATTTGTTCTTCTATATTACTGAGTTTGGGTTAATGTTTGCAGACTGTATAAAAAATGAGACAAATCAAGCGAATGTGCATTCAGAGAAGGCTTTTGGCAACTCATCCCTCGGTTTTAAAGATACTTGTTGTCCTAACCCACGATGATTGGCTGCACCGCTAACACAGTCGCTGCTGCTGTGTTCAGGTGGTGAACAGAGAAGAGAAGCCTTATTATGAGATCACGGCAGGAGAACACCCAGAGTACGTAGCTCCAGAAGATGTCGCAAAACAGATCTTCCACAAAATGAAAGGTACACACACACACACACACACACACACACACACACACACAGATCCATGCGTCGTAAATAAACACTAAGCTGATCATGTCCATTTCCACAGAGACGGCTCAGTCAGCTCTGGACTCTGATGTCACTGACGCAGTCATTACTGTCCCCTTTGAGTTTGCACATGCTCAGAAGCGTGCTCTGAGGTAAGCTATACCTATACCACACCTGTACTCTTGTGGCGTACCCTTTTTTTTAACAAAGTCTACCTGCTCTGTTTGTCGTGTGCAGGGAGGCGGCTGAAGCTGCAGGGTTCCATGTGCTGAGGCTGATCCACGAGCCCGCTGCCGCTCTGTTGGCCTATAACATTGGACAGGAGTTTTCTTCTGGAAAGAGGTACGGCACTGATGCTGCATGCTAAAGAAAAGGATCGTGCAGAGATAGACCTGCAAGACCCTTTTGGCTCAACTAGAAACAGTTTATGTCGTTATGAGACCGTGGACTTTTAAAGGGTTCCGACAGACTATTTAATCACACTGCAGTAGTTGCAGCTTGTTTCGCGGCTGCTGGCTGAGTCCGTTTATTTCAAAGCATTTCTACTAGTCATTTCCAATCCCAAGTATGTAAAACAGAGCCCAGGGTTAAAAAAAAAACATACCAAAGTCATCAAAATGAATATATTGAAAAAGATTTTCCCTCACGCTAATCTGTGCTGTGTTTACAGCCATGTCCTCGTGTATAAGCTGGGTGGGACATCGCTAAGTGTAACAGTGCTGCAAGTGAATGGAGGAATGTTCCGGGTCCTCAGCACCCACACTGACCACAGCATTGGAGGAGAGAGCTTCACCCAGGCCTTGGCCCAGCACCTTGCTGCTGAATTCAAACGGTAGCTACTGTGTTTGTCCACCCCCTGTCGTATCAGTGAGGGCAGAGATCTCTCTCTCTCTCTCCCTCCCTTGTTTATATTTGACTCCTCCCAGCCATCCTCATGTCTTTATTTGTCGTGCAGCACCTTTAAGCATGACGTGAGCAGCAATGCTCGGGCGATGCTGAAGCTGATGAATGGAGCAGACATGGCCAAGCACTCTCTGTCCACACTGGGATCAGCCAACTGCTTTGTGGACTCCCTGCATGACGGCATTGACTTTGAATGCAATGTCTCTAGGTAAGCTGTGAGGCTGACACAAAGCTTGTTAAAAACAAAGAATAGTACAATAGGAAATGGGAAGATGATAATATGAGGTATCAAAAATGGATATTTACAAATGAGGTGAATGCTAGTGAATCATTCTTCTGAGCTTTGTTACAATAGGTAAAATAGGTAGTGCATTTATATAATGCTTAAATAAAGCACATGATCACTATAAGAAAATAGATCCTCAGACAAGATTTGAAAGAAGACACTGAAGTTGCTCCTGCAGATCAACAGTGTGTAATTGGAGCGACTGAAATCCGTGGACAAAGTCAGCGTGGTTAAATATTTGTTGCCAACATGTCGACCTCACTGTTGTGTTTTCTCAGAGCTCGATTCGAGCTGCTCTGCTCCTCACTCTTCAACAAGAGCATCCAGCCGATCAGGCCCCTGCTGGAGAAGGCGGGACTCTCCACCAGCGACATTAACAAGGTAAGGTGTGAGGTTTTATTGATCCGGCTGCAATGGTAGCTGCACGCTGTGGATAGTGAATTGGTGTCAAAGTGAGTAGAAGAAATCCAAATCCTGTGGATCCACAGGGACAAATGTGAAACTCTTCCCATGTGATGGGTGTGTTTCAGGTAGTTCTTTGCGGTGGCTCAGGCAGGATCCCTCGTCTGCAGCAGATGATCCGCGAGGTGTTTCCTGATGTGGAGCTGCTCAGCTCGGCGCCTCCCGATGAGGTCATTGCCGTGGGAGCGGCCCTGGAGGCAGGCTTACTGGTGGGCAGAGATGGCCTTGCCCCCGAGGAGGAGTCTCTCACAGTGGATGTTTCTGCCACCGACTTACTAGTGAAGGTGTGTTGGTGAATTAAAAACACACCACGTAGAATCATTTATAGTCATTTCAGTCAGTTTTGTTTTTCGCATGTAAACGCAAATTAGCTTTAGTAGTAGGTTTTACTCTATCCAAAGGGTTAAGCACATTAATTCTAATCTCTTCTGTCCGACATGGCGGCGTGTGGGTGTTGCAGGAGGTGGATGAATCCGGAGCGGAGGTGTTCACCGTTCTCCTTCCATCCGGCACGCCCCTCCCTGCCCGCAGACATCACACCCTGAGTGGAGGGGGGAAACTATCCTCCGTCTGTCTGGAGATTTACCAGAGATTTGTCTCGAAGCAACCAGAAAAGCTAGCTAAGGTACAGAAAAGCACTAACGCTGGATTATATGTGGAAAGACCTCTACCTCCATACAAGACATTAGAGTATTACCCCCTGATAACACAGTGGAGGACAGTTACCTAGCGAGGCAGCTGGACTGGCAAGATTACAATCAGGCGAGCGTCCACGTTGCCTCACACCAAGTTATGTGTTTGCTGCTGACCCGCAGAAGTCTGGACCAGTCAGCGTCCGTTCATGTGGAACTACTAGCAGATAGGGCCGGGTTTTGATTTAATGACAGTGAGAAGAAAGCAACAATGGCGGATCCAAAAAAAGGTTAGCGCAGATGGTGCCGCAAAGCATCAGCTGAATCTGAACTGGGGAGTGTTTCTTCATTGAAAGAAGAGTAAAGAGTCGTGTCTTTCACACCGTCACACAAGTGCTTGTCCTTCTCCGAACGGTTTCCGAGGACGACTTGTCACACAACGTCTCCAGAATTAACAAATACTAGGACAAAATATACTCAACACAGCCTTTTTTTTTCGTGACAAAGACGTTGACCCTGAATACTTTTTCTGCTAATATTGCCAGTTCTATTCACAACAAAGTGCTCTATGTTAATACAGCTAGATTGGACAGGCTACGGTGAAATTATACCAGCAAAATAGAAACAACAATGGCTTGTTTACGCCGTTAATCTAATTGTACTTATCCACCACTATTCAGCCATATTCCTGCTATCTAATCCTATATTACTAATATTTTACAACTAACCACCATCTGAAGGACCAGAAACAGTCCTAAGTATGAGATGTCTATTTTCAGCCAAACTCCAAAGACCAGATTTTTTAGCACAATTATCGCAACAACTTGCTTCACAGAGAGTTCAGCAACCTGACCCGAAGCCATCGGGTCGTGTGTCTGGACGTCTGGTTGCATAAAGCTTCGGGCTTGAGTCGGGCTCAGGGTAGATTATTTTTAAACGTAACTATCTCTCTTTCTCCGTCTGACTCCATTGATCGTCTGTGTCAAGTTGCCAGAAGAAACCCAATGCCCTCTGGGAAGTCGAAAGAGTCTAACCAACGTGTTCCATTAGCTTGGTGAGCAAGAGGTCAGCGATGGATGAAATGCCATCTTTCTATGGCCAATGAGGCCAGGCACCAAACAGACGGCCTCTCTGCAGAGACCAAGAGAAGACGGTGCAGAATCCAAAAATCAAATCAAGTTTTATTCTCACAATCATAATCATGCACAGTCAGTCGGGCCTATAATTACGGTTAATTGTTAGATTCCACACTCAAGAGAATTGTAGCCCACGTGTAACGTTTTGGTGTTGGTTTGTCTCTGAATAAATGCTGTAACGCATCAGAGCGGCTGCGGCTCAGAGGTAGAGCGGGGTCGCTCCTCTAAGTCGGCGCGTCGAAGTGCCCTCGCGCCCAAATGTGTGCGGAAAGAATACTCTCCTCCGACTTCGATTCCTCCTGTACGAATGAATGAAGTGTGAATGAGGGTGTAATGAGGCTCTGAGCAGTCGAAGAGTGCCGTACAAACGCAGACATTTCACTCCAGTCAGGGTAGGTCCCATGTGTAGCTGCTCTTTTCAGTGAGCGAGACAGAGCAAAGTCTCCGCTGTGCCTCCCCACCGCAGTCTGGAAGCTGAGGCAGGAGCGGTTAACTATGGGTTTGAATAAATATGGAGAGAGAGTGGCATCGGAGGGAGAGAAACATGCACTATGCCTGGATAAATGATGATTTTATCTTCAGAGCAGGCTAGACAAAAAAAAAAAAGCCCCCCCCTAGTTCCTGGTTTTCTCTATCCCTGCAATATTCTCATCTTTTTACCCCCTAACCTGTTTGCTTCCTGTGCTTTGTATCACAGAGGGGAACATCTCACGGTCCTGTTCACTATTAAACTCTCTTGGTTTAATAGTCTTGTTGTAAAACATCCCGTCCAATTACATTTACTGCCATGTGCAGTGTAATTGACATTGAATCTTGCCTAGCGTATCGTTAGCTTGGATTCTATGAGGTTATACATTCTCTGCTGGCAAGTCGTGTGTGAGGTTTGTCTAACTTTCTGGAGTAATGAACATTTCCATTGCATCCTATGGGATAGTGATGATTGTTTCAGGTATTAGTCACATCCTCAAGTGCTACCAGAGAAACTGAGTTATGGCTTGGGGAAAAACTTCAGATACACATAAAAATATAAATGACTGGTCTTCAGAATGCTTTTTTTTTTTCCTTCAGCAAATGACCACTGATCTGCTTGTGCGCCTGTGTCTGTCTATTTACTGTATAGATTGTCTTGAGTGACCTGCAGCCCAAAGAGGAGAACCACAGCATTGACACCGTGGTGACCATGAAAAGGTATCCGAGCTTCCAGGATCGGCGCGTTAGCCATTTGAGACGGCTGCTCGTTTACGTTCATGTCCGTTTGTTTGCAGGGATGGCTCCGTTCATGTTTCCTGTGTGGAGCAGAGCACGGGACGGCCAGAGGTCATCACCATAGCAGCGGCGTCGTGACGGAAGTCCAAACGGCACACCAGCACACACTGTCACTGCGATGTTCTTTTGTTATTACTGTTTCGGGTTTATTTCCTCACTCAATAAACATAATCAAACACAAAGCGGATTCCCGGATTTATCACCTTCTGGATCTCTGTGCAGCACATGCTTCCAAACTGTATTTACTGTTTATATCCCCTCTTAAAGCCACTTGTTACTGACTGAAAAAAGTAAGATTCAGTATAATCAGCAGCATTAGGTGTCTGCACTAGAATGGTTAGCATAGAAGGGGGGGGGGGGTCGCACAATTTTGGTTGAACTGCTGGTGTTGTGGAAATATGCACATGCAGACAAGCATCACAATATTAAATAGGAAATCCCACATTTGCCTCTTTTGCTGTATCTACTGTAAGTGTAAGTAATCAATCAATATTTATATAGTGCTGATTCTTAACAGAGTTATCTCAAGACGCTTTCCATAAAGAGCAACTCTTTCATTAAGAGAGAGACCCAACAATTCAGGAATTCAACATTAAGGATTCAAGGATCCCCACATTAGATATTATAGAGGTGTTTTATTAGGTGGCAGGAAAAACTCCCCTTTAACGGGAAGAAACCTCGAACAGAACCAGGCTCAGTCGGGGGCCGAGGTTGGGCAAATCTTCATAGCAAGTGCAAGAAGCGGAGTGATCAAGAGAGAGAGGGGCTCCTTTTAACCACTGCTCTTTCTTCAAGTCTTTCCTAATACAGCCCTCACATGCCCACCCGTTCATGTGAAGAGACTCTGGTCCGGTCCTGACTGGCTGTGAAGTGAGCCTTTCCTAACATGGCTACTTTAGAAGAGATGGAGGGTGATTTTTGTCCTTCCCCCACAAAACACTAACCCTATGAATGTGTATGTGGTATGTTAGTGAGTAAAGGATTAAGAAAAACCCTCAGCTGGAGATGAGAGTGACATTACACCCCAGTTCCAGGACAAGTTGGAAATATCAAGATGGACGCCTCCAGGAAAACCTGCGTCGTGCACGCTATTGTTAGCAGTAACAGTTGATGACAACACATTGTGATGGAAGCTGGACGGTGCTGCTTGTACCACTGATTTAATGAGACTGTCAGGACCACTGCTCCTGCCCCTGCCTGTGTCTGGGGGCCGCCCTGTTTGCTCTGTCTCTGTCTCTCTCTCTGGGTGTGATTGCAGGAGTGGAGACAGCTGCAATTAAATCATCCACCTCCTGCTACTTAAGTCTGGTAACAGACATCCACTCATCACCACTATGTCGACTCAGCTACCTGCTCCAACCCCTGCTTTTCCCTGCCTGTCCTGTTTCCCTCCAGCTTCAGAACCCTTGCTGGGCTCCGACTGCCCAGATCAGCCCCTGAAGCTCGACGGCAAAGTTTTGTGAATTTTTTTTGTTAGCTGTCTGCCTTTTTGATAGTTTTCGCTCTGCCGTTGGTTCTCAGTTTGTTCCCTTTTAGTTTGTGAGGAGTGGCAGCATCTGCATTTTTATATTCTCTCGGTTCTGTTTATACTGTAAATAAACTTGAATTTGGTTTCTGTCCTGTGTCCTGTGTCCACATTCTGGGTTCTCGGACTAGCAGTGACTATAAAACATTAGATTACTACATCTTTTCCTACCATTGATGCACACGGCAGCCATCTCTTTTTTTTTTTTTTTTTAGATCAAGGTTTTGGCGAGGTTCAACTTTCAGCCGCCATTAACACTGTTGGGCATCAATGGAGCATCACGTGCGACTTGTTTTTATCAGTCACGATGCGCCTCCCCGTCGCTCTTCTCCGTAGAAATGACAAACATGGCATGTTTTATGTAGTATTAATATATTTAAACATGGTCTGCATTATACAGGAGTCTATCATAACATGCATTACACTCATTCATCCTTTGCTCATGCTCAGCTTCTTTGTCCGCACTCTTAATAATATCGGGAATGACGTGGGGGTGGGAAGAGTCTTTGGGTTCCGGCAGCAGTTCAGTCGTGATTGTTTGTGAAAATACCAGTTTATCAGTTACCATCCCATACCCTGCAGATAGACAACACAACAAAAACCACAGCTTTATCCGTGTAGTTTCTAACTGTAGCATCTCCGTTCCAACGCGTCGACCGTTTGTGGAAGTTAAACGCGGCCTCCATTGTTCTCCGGCCTTTAACATCCATTCTCTGGTACGATGCGACACTTGAGGATTTTCAGGTAGTTCTGGACCTTGTTGGAGTCTCGGCGAAAGCAGTAGAGGAGGTCGTAGTCTTTCATCAGCCGCCACTCGGCGCTGTCGGACGGCAACGAAGCCTCGGGAGAAGCCAGGCTGCTGACAGAGTTGCTTATTATCCCCAGTGTCTGCATCTGGAGCAAAGAGGACACGCGTCAGCTTCACGCAACACACCCAAAAGACCAAGACAGAACCTGTGATAGAGTCCACACATCTCATCTTATCGGTCATTCTTTATTTCAATCCAAAGGAGCGGGGAGAAGAAAATCTTTAACGCCTGTCATTTTCTTACACATAAATAAATGATGAAAGATATAACTCAACACGTCCTCTTGGTACGACAAGAAGATGAAACATGAAAAAGAAAATCTGAGAACGCTCATATGAGATACCACACCACACGTTATACCATCTATTTTATATCATAAACGCTTATGAGCGGCTGATGGTGTCGGTGTCTCTCCGTGTTATCATATTAGATACCGCTCTATGAATCTGAGGTCATCTGAGGATGAAACGTGCAGTTTGAAGTGTGACGAATGCGCTTTGTCACCCGTGTTTCATTCCCATTTGCTAAGATGACGCAGCCTGACTGGAGACTACGTCCCCGAGAGCTAGATTACCCAGCAGCTCAGAGCGTGCACCACGCATACTGCAAAAATATTTTAGCTGGGGAGCAACTTCTCAGAATGATGATGCAACTTTGAGCCTACAGCTCTTTGGGATCCTGCTGCTTTAGAATTAACACCACACTTAAATAAAGTGCTGCAGCTGGGCACGCTACCTTCTCGGCCACTTTCTCTACACCTTTGCGTAGCTCGTGCACCATGTCGCTCATCTCAAGAGCTTTATTGGAGCTGAAGTTGTTGAAGTCATGGTGGTGGGCCATGCTCTGATGGAAATGCCACAGGGGATCCCTCCATGCCACCAGAAGCTTCAGAATCACCTCCGTCAGCTCTTCCCTCTGCAGTGAAAACAGGAGAGGTGGATCATAATACATTAAAAGTCACCTCAGACTGAGGATATCCTTTAAATGACACGTGTAGTCAAAATGAAATCCGTACAAAAAGTCACTGGAATTTTGGCATGATGCTGAAAATAAAAAGGAGAGGGACACAACAAACACACTTGATGGATTGATGACTTAAAAATGCATGGAAAAACTTTGGGAAATGTAAAAATATAAGCAACATACATAAGGAAATGTCTCAGACCATCCACGCAGAGGTGCGTTGTACGAGGGGAGGGGAATGAGAGCATGCTGCATCCTCATAGTGAACATGATTCGAACAGCGCATGCCAATGAGAGGAAATAGCTTTTATAAAGGTTAATTCACCGCCATTCTCTGAGCGTTCTCCTTGCCATTTGGGGTGAGGATGGTGGAGGTGTGACAGTTGCGGCTGACCCGGCCGATTTGATTCTTACTGGGCAGGAAGTACTGCTCCTGACAGGACAAACGTTGGATGCAAGAATGAAATGTCAGAGGTCAGGGTGTCACCCAAATGTCAACCATGGCTGCATTACAGAAGTGATGAATGAAATAGTAGAATCGCCTGCTGTTGGAAATAATCAAAGTATTTCACTGGTCTTTTCATAAAACTGGGCCGTCCAGTATGAAACTAAAATATTTTTTCACAGTCTTCCAGCAGACGTTTGCTGGCAAGCAAGTGGGGCATTCTGGATGCAGGCAGCATCAGTATTTATTTTATACTACCCGCATTGTAATGTTACAAAGTAGAATCGAAAATTAATTCAGTCTAATACAACAGCCTCCAATAAGTCCTCCATTCCTGAAGGTTTAAATGCCCGGTTATTACCCAGTTACTGTTGCAGAGAGGTGTAGAGTCAACTGTATGTTCATTTTGGAGGAAGTAGTTTGTAGAGCTGTGAAATCAATAAGGCTAGACTAAATAATAGAAACCCTTCTCTGTATAATGCAATGCAGTTCAACTGCAGCCGTCAAAGGCATCAACACAAGCTGAACATTAGAAGCTACATTCACACGTTGATACCACACATACTGTGTGTAGTATACAGTCTAATAGATTAAATGTTCCCAGAAAAACAGACATATCATTCTTAGCACATGTAAATCTAACTTTAAACATTTAACATCCTTGTCAGACAAACTGGAGGAGGAAGACTCACAAACTCGGAGTGAAGGTCGTTTGAAATGCCGTGCATCCTGGCCGAGTGTTGGATAACCCGGTCAAACAGGTTGGCCAGGGAGAGGACGTGACACCCAGCTTGGGCATTGGCACAGATGGGTGCTGCGCCCACGCTGGTCAGTCTGCCGCAGAACAACAGACAGACCAACGGCACCCACACGACTGACACTAGAAGAGACCAAACACCGAGGGAAGAAGAAAAGGAAGTAGGTAAAGCGAAGAAGCGTGATCCCAAGCACAGAGGAAGACTCAACCCTGAATCACATCTTATTCCTGAAAGTCTGTTGTTACTGAGCAGGGAAGGTCGTGCCCTCCTCCTAAAAATCAAGAGCTGAATGAAGTGAAGAGACAAAATGACAACGGAGTGGTGGGTTGGGGAAAGGTGAATATCTTAGGAAGAGAACAGGTTGACATGCAGGGAGAAGACTGACATGCAAAGATGTGGAACGGCTACCTGATCTGATGTTTCCAGGCATCCTGCGGGACACGGAGGAGCTCCTGTCTCAGAGCAGAGGGTGGAGAAGCTTCTCTATTCAAAGACCCCTCAGCTTCATATGAGGGTTCCTCACTGACCATTTCCCTCTTACACTTTAATATCAAGGGCAGGAGGGGGAGGGAGGAGGAGGGGGGGGGCGGGGGGAGAGGGGGAGAGAGGGAGGAGAGTGGGAGGATGGGGGCACGGAAGGGTAGAACATTTTCAGTGATCACTAACTACTGTCCTGTGAGTCATAATTAAGTATTATATAATAGATTACTATAATTATTATACTTATAATAATAATAATAATTAATATTATTATTATTATTGTTATTGTTATTATTATTATTATTATTATTATTATTATTATTATTATTATTATTATTATTATGTGCTTTATAAATGTATTATAATATCTATAAATACATTCTAATACATTTCTGAATGACTTCATGGAAAACAAAAAATCATCATAATTTCAAATTTTAATATTACAATGTGCTTGCAGATGAACGCACACTGTCCAGATGTATTTATCTGAATAGTTTAATATTCTTGTGGAATTCTTGAGGTATTGTTGAACTGTAGTACTGCGTTATACAGGCAGGTGTTTCTGTTATTTTGTCCACACCATTTATCAATGAGTGTTTTATATTTATATTTATATTTAGGGACAACACATAAGTGTAAATTTGTCAATGTGTGCTAACCCCTGTGGCAGGATGTCCTTTAACTGTATATATTCACATTATGCAGTGTTTTCTGTGTCTCACGAAAATTATGATTATCATTATTTTTCCACCAAAATAGCTTCTTAAATAGTCTTTATGCATAATGCTTTGTGTTTGTCATGTAGTGTGATGTGTGTGTGTGTGTGTGTGTTTGCGTGGGTGTGTGTGTGCGCGACCACACTGACGGTAACGCAGTCTGCAAGAGCGATGACATCATCGACCTAGGACGTCATTCCAGCAGAGCATCACTGGACTGTCTGTTCGACACATTTGGGTGGTCGACACTCAGGGTTCACTCAGCAGGCATCTCCAGTACCTATTGCTAATGTCGGTATGCCCTCCAGCTGAAGAAAAGATATCCAGCCTATTAAAAGGTCATTTAGAGCACTGCAGGCACTTCTAGGAACAGAAGAGGAAGCAGATGAGTGAGCTATACAGATGCTCGCAATGACACCATAGGGCAGCAGTAAATGAATGTGACGTTGTTTAGAAATCCAGATGAATGACGTCAAGTATACAGCCTGAATCAGCTCATGTGCGTTGTAAGCAGCTGACTGACCTTTCTGCAGTATGCTGTGGTCATCACTTGGTGAACAGAAACCTGGCAAGAAACTAGAAAAGGCTAAGAAGCCTGAAGACAATGATTTATTTTTGAAAAGAAAGACGTTTAAATTGATTGGGAAGAGTTGCAAACTTTAGAATCTGAGCCAAATATAAGGTTTAGCATCTTTATAAATTGCAGAAGTCTCAGAAATCAATAAAAAAAAAGTAATAACTAACAGTAGAAGGTGTTTTAAAATGATCGGCAGTAATAGTGTTAACGATACCTGTTGCATTAGCTGTATTAGTTAATATTGTTTGTTGCAGTAATGAACCCTGGAGCCTTTCTGTACTTTCTCATCTCTCAGGTTCCTGTGGATCCTGTGGATCCTGGTCCTGGTTCTGCTGATGTGGTTCTCGGGTTCCTATGGATCCTGGTCCTGGTCCCGCTGATGTGGTTCTCCATCAGCCAATGGATGTGCGTCTGTCCAAGGCTACAGCCTGTCCGTCCTTGGGAGCTGGATCTGTCCTTCACTGTGGTGCTCCTGGAGGTTTCTCTTTTCCCACTGGGTTTTTTGAGTTTTTCCTTCCCGAAGAAGGAGGGTCATAAAGGGCAGGTGATGCCTCGGACTGATCCACCGGACTGATCCATTGACCTCATTGACTGCTGGACTCTTTATTAGATTGTTTGTTCGCTTACACTTGTTTATTTCAGTGAACTTTGTAAAGCACTGTGAGACACTCTGTTGTGATATTGGGCTATACAAATAAATTGAATTGAATTGAATTGAATGGAGGGGCAATGCACTGCTCCCCCCCAAAAAATGAAGGGAACACTTAATCATCACAGTATAACACCAAGTCAATCTGTCCAGTTAGGAAGCTTAAGTGATTGTGAATACATTTCACCTGTTTTGGTGCAAATGAAAGTGACAACAGGTTCACTGGAGAGGTAACGCTAAGAAAAACCCCTCCAAAAAAGGGAACGTTGTGATTTAAATGTATCCCTTCATTTCTTTGGGCAGTGTAATTTGTGATTTTAGAGAACAACTGACATGGTTTAACCAGAATTTGTCGTGTCTCGTCGTGTTTGTTAAGTTGTCTGTGTTCACTTGCGTGTGGTCTTGTCTCTCACTTCCTGTTTTATTGTGAAAACTAAACTCTCCTCTCCTCTCTAAACTCTTCCTGCCCTTGTGTGTTTCCCGCCTGTGTGATTGTCCGCCCCACCCCTGATTGTTTCCACCTGTTCCCCATTACCTGGTGTATAAATTGTCTGCATCTCCCTGTGTCCTGTGCCGGATTGTCTTGTCCTGTCGAGCGTTCAAGTCGCCAGTTATATCTTGTCAAGCCTTAGGAATCTATTGTAACCACTGTATCTTGTTAAGTATTTTGTCATTGCTCAAGTCCCTAAGTATTGTTTGCCTGTCAGTCCTTATTAAAGTGTTCACCTGTCGGAGAGTTTCCAGTGTCTCGCTTTTTTCTGTCAGCTTCAGTGTTTCTCTGCAAATATACTATATTACAACTGTCAGTGTGATTAAAACAGTCTGTGATGGACAGATTCATTAATGAATCTTACCATTAATGCTCACATCACTGAACATGATGTGGGGCTTTGCAGAAATATTCTATTTGTCGCCTCCAACTGTTTGCGTGTAGGATTCTCCCTCGGAGCACACAGTACTGAACAAGCAGCGCTCATCATCAGCAGGGTAGACAAAAGTGGCATACAGTTTCCTCCATCTCTGCTGAGTTGTATGAAGACAGCGACTACAGTCGAACAAAGACGCCGCAAATCCAAAGAGCATGTGGGTCCATGAATCGCTCAGTGAGAAAACTTGTAGCACAGTGAAAACAAGCCAGAAAAACGAGTCAGAGCTGCTGCTCAGTAACAGACTCAGTAGCAGTTAAGAGAGGTTGTCAGTCAGAAGTTGTGCACAGAAATAGAGGCACTACGCACAAAGATAGAAATTCGCAGGCACATTCTCTTCATCAGATTTATAACGCTGCACGTACGTATATTGTTCTGTTTTATAGATCTCGATCCGTGTGGATCCAGGCACATGTGCACAAGCCTCATGTGATCTTCCACAGTCATACACAAATGTAGAAATGGCCTTAATTATGCATTTGGATGTCAGCACCCTCCACACTCATTACAGCTGTCAGTGAAAAGAGCAAAGAAGTGCAATTTAACCGACTGTCACGTCTGCGTGTCGATCCGCCAGCAGCAGAGCGGCTTTCATTGCGCACAGTTTACCGCCTGTAAACCATCATCACGGTGAAGTCTCAGTCGTCTTCATTGCACATCGAAGGGCCGTCGGTCGTCGACTCACAGCACTCAAACTTAAACTGAGTGCTTCACCATTTGGAATCGGGGGAAAAGATCACAAGGAAATAGCGGCATGCCTGTAAATAAACAGAATGTAATGACTCGTAAATAATTCAAATCAAGTTGATAAATGTGGCATTTTGCAGACTGCAGTGTAGACTCCGATCTGTACACAGAATTAGAGAAAATGGCAAACAACCTAAACCATATTTGACTTTGAGGTTATTTCTCTCACTTTATATTTCATGTCCACCTCATCATTTCACCCTAAGCTATGATAGTGTACGCTACAGTCACAGTACCGACCACTCCATGCTTAAAAACATTTACAATGTCTTTTTCCAAAGATAATTTTATCAACACAAAGTTGTTTGATATAAATTTAGAACAAATTATTTCCCCAGTTACTTCCGGTGGCATCTCTGTGTCCAGGTTTTGTGATAACCGTCTCAAAGCAGCGAGCCCAACAACAGTGGAGACACTGCAGAGCGTGGTCACCTGACTATGTCTGCGAACATACGTCATACATTATCATAGCATCCCTTCAACGCCTCTTCAGAAAACATCTCACTCTGACTTGCTGCTGAAAGCTGGCAACC
The DNA here is from genome assembly GCF_042242105.1 of Pempheris klunzingeri. Classification (NCBI taxonomy): domain Eukaryota; kingdom Metazoa; phylum Chordata; class Actinopteri; order Acropomatiformes; family Pempheridae; genus Pempheris; species Pempheris klunzingeri. The sequence continues at coordinate 16,617,146 of NC_092033.1, forward strand.
CGTGTTAATGCTAATGAGAGTAGGACAACAAAACATCTGGCATCACTATTTAAAAGACAAGCTTTTTAGCAGACGGATGCAGCAGCCCACCAACCAACAGACATTGCCATCCTTTGCCATCAAGGCGTTACCTAAGCTGTTACCACAGCACAAAATTCGGACACGTTTGGGACTGGAAACCTCTCCACCTCTGCACAGACAGCTGGTCCCGGTGCTTCGCCAATTTGATCTGTGATTAGGGAAACTCAAACAGGTTTAACGAAGCCCTGAAGAATTAACAGATCACACCATGACATCCTGCGCAAACACTGACGTCACCTCAATTTAGTGAAAACCTCCCCACCATCCACAAACACACACTGTATAGTTTACAGCTTGCTTATTTCCTGATTCAGTTACTCAAAGGAAAACACTTTAGTTTGCTTATTACAAGCACACTACTAATTGGTAAGTGGATTTATATCCCTTATACCCTGCACTCACACAAGTATGTACTCCTTTTATTACGTAGTTGGTAATAATTAGTTGATTATACCAACTTTGATGGTATACTGTGATATCAACTTTTACAGTTGGTTATTATACATACCGTGAAAGTATCTTCTGAGAAAAAGAATAAGAATATTCTCTTGTCATAAAGAGAAACGTAATGACAGCTATATCCGGCCCGAAGTGTACACACGTTTCATTCAGTTAAAGTTTCGGTGATGTCTAGAGGCTGGCACTCCACGTGACTCTGCTGCACGTTCACACGCACACAGTCACATATACACTGGAACATAGTGTTGTTGGGCAGACGGTCTCGTGTTGTCACATTCAGGCTGACCTGCAGATTAACGGGGTGACTGTTACAGCCGAACATGCCCATGGGCCAGAACCTTCACAGGATTTGACCTTTCACTTCATTTTTACAGCACAAGAACTTCTCCTTGTCACGACAGGTGCGTGCAGCGTAACAGGAATGCAGAGGAAGGACCCAAATGTGGATCCGGTGCAGTTCATTTTGTGTAATTATCACAGAGGTACAAAGGCTGGCTTATGATTTTGGTGAGGCAGGCGGGGGTCAAAACCAGAATGTAGTCCAACACAAGCGAATCCAATAAGGAGCAGGCAGGAATCCAGAGTCCAATAGACAGGCAAAAGGTAAAGGTCAAACACACGGGTGAGGATGACAGAAGCAGGTTCAGTTCTAGGTCTCAGGAAGCAGATTACTGAATCCACGTACAGAGGCTAGAAAGCCAAGACAAAACGCACATGGCAACTTAACTTAACAACCTGGCAGGGAACAAAGGAAGTGAACCGGTATATGGGGTAAAGGCTGATTAGGGAGTGAGGTGGAAGTGGAGAGGTGAACGGTGAAGCTCAGGTGACTGCAGGGCTGATGAGGAGGAGGACAGAAAGGAAAGTCCTGGTGCATCTGGTGGATAGTTGGAGAAACCTACTTCCTGATTAGATTAAAACATCTTCTCTGCTGATGGACAAGTACCTTTGCTTTACATGTGCTGAAACACCACTCCCTAATAAATGGAGTTGGAAAAAGTCACCTCATGTCACGTCAGTACGTCACGTAGCGGTCCATATATACGGATAAGTGTGGATGAGCTGAGGACAGTTGTACTTTCTTGTGTAGACTTGGCAGAGACGATTTGATGATGTCGCTTGGATGCTGCGATATCAGACCATCAAAGATATGGGATTTGTTGTAAACAGTATAATTTTATTAGTGACATATTTCATACATAATGGAAATATAACAAATCGCCTTCCTTGTTGAATATATTCATAAATTATTATTCATCATATACCAAAGCTCTGAAGAACATGAACACCATATTAACTCTAAAACCTCATGTTTTACTAATGAAATAACCCAATGCTTTCTTTTACTTTTCTATAAATGTATATGTATATATGCATATATATATACTGTTGCCCATAAAGTTGGAATAAAATGTTTTTTACCTCTTCTCATGAAATGATTGTGACAATGTGATTTATTCTTGATAAATAAAGTGGATATCTTCTCAACTTTATTGATCAAACTCTTCCAAACATATCACAGTGAAACTTAAACCACAATGAACCTTTGCAAACTGTGTATTCAGGCTTTAGCAAAATTGGGGGTATTGAACAATTATTCCAACTTTATGGGCAACAGTGTATATATACTGTGTGTGTACTTATGTGATTGTATTCTCGTTAATGACGAAATCCAGTATTAGGCTATATTATTATTATTATTATTATTATTATTATTATTATTATTATTATTATTATTATTCTATGCAGTGTTTTGTATGACCAAAACGTCGAGTGTTGAACTTAGATGAAAATAAAAAAATAAAAAAATTTTAAAGAAAGAAAAAAGAAAAGGGTGAATTTGTTGACGTGTAACCTGTGACGTATGGCTAGACGTCAGAAATCTTCAGACAAAGATGGGCTTGTTTTCTCTCCCGGTGTGCTCCGTAGATCCAGTGTTAGTGGAACAGACCTGCAAGGAACCACGTTTCAGTAGACAAGAGTGAACAAGACACAAGTGTCGGCTTTATTAGAGGTGGAGGATGAGGAGGAAATAAAAACTTGGACATATGGTGCAACATAACCTCGGCCGAGGGCGGTGTGCCCGCCCGTCCGCGGAACACGCGCAATTAATAAACGAACGCTTCTCTCTCGCGCTATCCTAGCAAGTTTGTTGACAGCATCGGGGAGGAAAGATGGCGGCGCCCACAGCAGCAGCAGAGCAAACGATGAACAAACTCACAGATTCTATTTCAAAGACGGTTACCACAGGCAGCCAAGATGGCGAATCTTTCCCAGCAGATTCTCTAACAGTGCAGGACTATGTAGTGGATTTCCTGGACAAGGAGGTCGGCAGCGACCTGAAATCCTTGAAGAATGTTGGAGACCTGCTGGAAAAACTGACAGAGGAAAACAGTGTGCTTGAGGAACAGGTGAATTACCGGCCTTTACGTGTTTCTGTTTGTAGCAAAAAACTTTTAAACGCATATAGAATCTGACAGGTATCATTTTTTTATGTGTATGCGTATTATATGCGTCGCCATAGGTTATTAATGACGGAGAAATGTGCGATTAAATATTCCCAGTTTACAGCTAATTCACGAAAGAGTGCACAGCCACTGTTGGCTTCATTAAAGTCATCAACACTGTCTAATAGTCTGTACGAGGCTGTCACTTCAGAACAAGCACTTATAAACAGTAATCGATTGAGAATGTGCAGCCATGTCATGCGCATTGCATTATGGGATAGGATACGCCTCTTTGTTTACATCATACTGTATAGAAAGAGGACGACATGACAGCTACTCGAAATTGGGACTTCTATAATTTGAGGTAGTTCTCATTGTTCAGATCACATCATGATAATGATGTCAATAATTTACCTCTGTGTAATAATTTGTAATAATAATGTTTGATACATAATTTTTAATACATACTTTTTATATATTTATATTTTTTACTTTTGTGTTTGAAGTGTATTCTTATTCTTTTGGATCTGTGTGTAACGAAAAGCAATTTCCCCCTGGGGATTATTAAAGGGATTCTGATTCTGATTCTGATTCTGATGATTGACAGTCAGCTCTAAGCAGAGATTGAGTTGGGCGGGTGTGTGGGCGGGACCTCTTTACCACAGCTCCAGCTCATACTGCATGAAATCTTATATACAGTCTGTGCTCCATCCCCCGATCACTACTGTACTAGAGGGTTTTTTTCCTCCAAAGATGGCAAAGGCAAGTCCTGCCTCTAGCTTCTCTTGCCCCTAGTTTGCCTCTGCTTGGCCTGACCTGGATATTCTTCCCCTTACATGTGACTCCTTATACCTAAACCTAACTAATCATAGTTTGATGATTAGTCAAACTAACCAATCAGTGGTTTGATGGGCAGGGCCTTCCTTCATCTTCCTATGAAAAATAATTTTGCCTTCTACGCATACTCTGTCACCAGTGCAAGATGGCAGCACCCACAGTCGAGATATTTTGGTTTCATTTTTGCACAGTGGAGACTAATTACTCAGATGGTGCACTGGGCCTTGAAGCAAATTTGATAGCAGGCAAACTGAAATTACAACAATTGTGTGATACCATCGGGCCCAAACAGACTTTTCCCCATTCAGTAAAAGGGTGAATACACTTTTTTTTGGGTGTCACTAACCCTGCGAAATGTCATTCTAGGTAGCAGAGGGCTAAACCAGAAGTTAGCTGGCTCGGCTAACTCTACGGGGTCGTAGAGCATGCAAAAGTTGTACAGTTTAATTTGATATGTGATCATAATAACACCGGGGGGCATATTTGTCAAGGCACAACAGACAATGCCTCGCCTTCGCACTCCATTAGTGATCACTTTCCCACGCCGGCCTAATAAACAGTTGATGATACAGCAAGCGTTCACCATTCCACTGTGTTTTAAGTTGGATAGCCCACTAACATCAACAATATCAATTATAATGCTGACCCTCAACTATACCCATGATTGCTACATTAATATATAGACAAATAATTAGATTTTTAGCACTTTAATTGTTTAGTTTTTTTGCAGCTGACCACAACGTCTGGCTTCTGTGTCAATAAACTGTGTCAAACGTGAATAGTGACTCTATAACATGTGTCATTTAGGTTCTGACTGTATCCAGTTCGGTGCCTCCTAAAGTGTCTGCCGCTCTGTCTGCTGCTGAGGAGGCCACATGTTCCCTGGAGGACCTGCTGCAGAGGGAGCGATGCATCTCCAACATGCTGCACCAGGTAGTGACTGCACAGAGGAAGCAGGGGATAAAATGCTAAATAGTGATTTGAAATAAACAAACAAGGAAGCGGTGTGTGGTAGAGATGCACTGATTTACTTTACTCAGTTGGAGTGGATACTGATACCAGAGCCTTTTTCTCTTGAATATTATTATTATAATTACTACTAGTGCTGTTGTTGTCGGTGTTAGTATTCTCTTTAAGGTTACACAAGCCTGTAGTAAACCACACATTACTACTTATTAAAAGAGCCAAAAAATCTAGCTTAATGTAGCGTGAATGACCCTGTTTGATTAATAACTGATTCATTAGTTTGATTAATTTATAAAAACATCAGACTGTGGAATCTGGATCAGTACATGTGCGTCTACAATCAATGAATGAATGGTGCACCCGATCCTTACGCTGGATTGAATACGTCCCAAATCAAGTGTGTGATTACTTGCTGATGTAATGTCTATTACAAATCATGTCACCTTGTTCTGGGTATCAGGCATACAGCATGTGAGTAAGGCTGGATATTATTTAGTCTAAATAAGTGGGGTTTTTTTTCATCTAACGTTAGTAATAGTTACATGTAAGTAGTAATAGCAGTGTGAGGTCAGTGTTTCATATTGTCATAGCTGGTTGAGCTTGAAAGTTCACTATTGACATGGAAATAGTTAGAAATAGTACAATATGACTTCCATTATAAGCTCTGTACCAGAGTTTTTCACATTACAGTATAGAATTAACAAAATGTCTGTTTAAATCAGAAAGTATGTGATCAAAGCAAGAATCTAAATGTGTTGACTAAATCTACTGAGTGATTCAACAACATGCAGAGCTGAGTTACAAGCATGCCTGCAAGTACAAGGCTGCTGTTCATTAGATACATTCCATGGGATGACATCAAGTTAGCTTCTTCCATCAGAGTGGTGCACTCAGGCAGGACTATTGACATTTTATGTAACACTTCTTCCTCCCCTCCTGTCAAACTACCAAATGCTTCTGTAGCGTTATTACAACAGAGAGGTGCAATCAGTACACAAAGCCATACTCCAGATTCCACGTCTGACTGAGATTATAAAGTCCTTTTTCCTGTTCCATTCTGTCAGGAAATTATTTCTATAAGACAAGAACTGTATTTTCGCTGTTAGTTCGTACCACAAAATTTCCCAACACACAAGATAAACTCTCAGAGACAGAGATCTCAGTTCAGAGTTTTACTGGCGACAAGCAAGGAGTACAGGCAAGGATTTACATCTGCACTGAGCAGTCTCAGTGTCTTTCAAGCATATATGTGACATGTATAAGCAAAGTTCCTCCTCTCAGCAGTCCTCCGCCGCACCCTGCTCCCTCTCCTCCTTGCAGGGGAGGTTGGTGAGAAACTCAGGTGCGCTGACTTCTCACTGTTCAAGGCCTTCTCCAACTCTTCTTTATCTCAAGAATGCAAGCACAGTCTGATACATCCTACACCAACACACATCTCTTTGGTCTGTGTAAAGGTCACAGCAACTATCACACAGTCCTGCATCAGGCTAAAACTTCATGATAATAAAGCATAAATGTATTAACATAAAAATGTATTAACATAAGCGTGCCTGCACATTTTCTATTTCCTAACAGTAAACAATTGTTTTTCTTGGTTATTTCTTCCCTACTCTAGCACCTACAGGGGGCCCAGCCTTGGATGGACAACCTTGGCCAGACGCTTAACCAAGTCGACACTATAGAGAGACACATGAAATACCTCCAGTGCCTTCAGCATATAGAGGAACTCAGGTGATGTAACTAAGGGGTGAAGACTAATGGAGTGACATGTGACATGATAGACAAATGAGAGATAGTGGGGAGCTTAATGGAGAAAATAAAGAACTATACTATACTGTACTGCAAAGCACAGACTGTATTATTGTAGATCAGTGGTCAAAGAATTGATGACGGCCACTGAACGAAGTGGCAAGAAGTGTTGACTTCCTAAAGTTGGTCTGACATGTTGCTTGATTAAAGCTGGGTGAAATGAAGGGTGGGCAATACACGTAAAAATGAATTCCCTTACATCTGACTGATCCAATCACAAGCAGACAGCTCTAAGTACGCTAGTTTATATCTGGCATTAGAATGTGTCACCATGCGCATCTCCGGTGACCAGGGGACGTGTGATTGGTTCTCTGTATGCAAATCAGCACAAGTTGTACAAACATTTCTAAAATAAGTGAAGAGTTTAACTTAAAATGTTTGAACATTCCCATATTATGCTCATTTTGGAGTTCATACTGGTATTGTGAGGTCCTATTTGAGCAGGTTTATGTGGTTTAATGTTCAAAAAACACATTATTGTTCTCTGTATCTCTATGTTTTATACTAGACATGCCTGCTGCAGCTGCTTTCAGCCTCTTTCTGTACGCTCAGTTTTAGAGGAACAGAACAATTTGTGCTTTGCTCACACCTTCAATATCTTCATGTTACTGGGAGCTGGTGTTGGTGAGGAAAAAACAGTGGCTCTCTTTCAAAAGTCTGATGGTCTGTGCTCGCTGTGACAATATCACAGCGTCATGTTCCAACATTATTATCTGATCTTTCATATTCCAAATCATATCCATAATGTTAACTGCTCTCGGGGAGCTTAGAGCTCAAAGTCTCAACGAGCAGGCATTTGGAGAATGGAGCTGCGGACTATCAGTTTTGATGGAAAAGAGGCATCAAGGATTTAAAGTTCCCTCGTCGCTCATGCTGACTAAAAGGGCTCAGCGGGAGGACATGCCGCTTCACCAGAAGCATCTGATGATGCACAGCGGGGGGCAGATTCTTCACATTACTTGTGTACCTTCCACTTCGGCAGAGAGGATGTCAGATGCGTAGCCGGTCTTTCATGTGTCCCGGGATACATTTGTTTGCACTCTGCTAAAAGAATGCGGCCCACACCACCTCCGAATGTGGTCTGAGGGATCGCCTCTCAAAAGCGTCCTCTGTCCGTCTGTATTCATTCACACTTAGAGCTGCTCACTTGTGATCGGACCACAAAGGACACATGTTAACGCCACGTCTGAATCGTTGCTCCTGTTTTCCTGAGAGCGTTCTTCCCACGCAGGCAAATGATTTTGTCACCATGCGTCAGCGCCATCTGCACTTTAATAAAGCGAAGTGTTGTGTTCCTACAGTGCTGCAGTCCAGCAGTGCCTGATGACCAGCAGCGTCTGGGAGGCCATAAGGGCAGTAGACAGCATGGCTGCTCTGGACGCTGGACTGAACCAGTCCGGGTGTTCTCACCTCCAGAACTTCCTCCGAGAAACACTTCACTTCTGGCACAAGATCATCATGGACCGACTAGCCACGTACACACACACACACACACACACACACAGCATCTCTTTATGTCTCTTTGTGTGTTCATGTGACGTGGTTCAGACATACAGATACACACTGTATCATTATAATCACTATAACAACTAAAACCTCCCCTTTAATGCTTTCACAGTGATTTTGAGAAAGTGCTGACGCAACTTCACTGGCCGATCATCTCCCCTCCGACTCAGTCGCTGACACCCACTGCCAACTGTCAGGAGATCAGCAGCCAGCTGGAGCTGCTTGTGACACAGCTGCTTGCCCTGCAGACCTCGTATCCTTCAGTGTCGGTACACTTCTGTTCTCCACACATAGTATTGTGCAAAATCTCACCTCCTACAAATGATGTGCTTTGGAGGAAACGTAATGCTATTTGGATACAGGTCATAAGCCACGCTAATGGCACGGCCCGAGGGATAGCAGTGTCTCTTGTTTGGTCCAGAAGGAAACAATCCTTACAATGAATGCACGGAGTTCCATGATAATGTTACACAGATATTCATGGTCTTTAAAAGAGGTGACTTTTCACCTGGCACCTAATGTCTCTCCATCCACCGGATGAGTTGGTGCTAAACTTGGTACAGTCATATATTTCAGACAGTATATCCCAGTGACTTTTCATTGAATACTCCAGCATCATGGATTGCTCTGAAATTTCCATGTGCATTGATGACACTAGATGGAAAGTATAAAACAGGTTTTATGTTCAGCAGGATTCGAACTAAGGCCCGATGTGAGCCCGTAACGCCACAGGTGCTCCAGTGTTTGGTCTCTTTAACCTCCCCTGGCAGCGATGACCTAATATCCCAGAGGGCTTTGTCCCAGTGTGTATCCTCCACCCAGCCCGTTTCTTCAGCCACGCCTCAGTCCCAGTCTCCTCCCCTCTGTCTTCCCGTCCGGATCATGCTGCTGCCGCTCAGTAGGAGGTTCAGATACCACTTCTATGGGAACCGGCAGACCAACTCCCTCAGCAAGGTCTCACGCAAGAACATGCATCACACACACACACACACATTAAAAAACATCTTTGTCAAAGTTCTAGAAGCTCAAACTACTCTATGTTTGCACTCTTCAGCCAGAGTGGTACCTCACACAGGTTCTGATGTGGATGAGTCACAGCTCGACCTTCATGGAGGAAAAGATCCAACCTATCCTGGACCGCGCCGGGGCCACCATTAGTGCCAGGGTACGCTGTTCCCTCATACTGCTTTGATCCCCTTTGGTTGAATAATGTCCAAACAGCTCTTTTTTGATGAGATCAGATTTGATCCACAACAGAATACTAATTTCCTGTTTGTTGTATCAAAACTGACATAGAGTTATTAATTAATTCATCTTTGAAGTGGACTCTATCCACATGCTGATGGTTTGCATGCTACATAAACTACAATAAAGATACAAGTTTAAAATCTTTATTTATTTATTAAACTACATTTATTACAACACGTTTGGGGACATAATATCTTCTGAAAACTGAGTGTTATAGAAGAATCAACAAATACACCCAGTACATGCCTGTAGTTGTCTGGCCACAGCAGTTGTTGTATGCCTGTGTGCCGGTAGGTGGAGCTCTGTCGAGGCCTGTTGTCTCTAGTCCAGGAGAAGGTGGCCAGCGATGTCTCCAGGCTCCTCTATGATGATATGCTCTTCTGTCACCTGGTGGAGGAGGTGCTGCAGTTCGAGAAGGAGCTGCGAAGCAACCAGTCATACCCGGCGGTGCTGCCCGGTCTGCTTCACCTCCTGCTCGAGGACACAATCCTTCAGAAGTGGCTCACTGTGGAAAAGAAGAGTAAGTGGTCAAGTATGAGGGCTCTTAGCTGTGCGAGTTCTTGTGATGTAATAGTCAAAGGCATGTTTTTTTTATTATTTTATTATTACTTTTAGGGCATGCAAGGCTAGTTTCATCACCTAGTAGCTGGAACGCAGTGATGTGGCAAACCTCTTGTACTGATAACAATGCAGTTATGACATTCTGTTGTTTTTTTCCTGTTACATTTGCGTCTGGGTTCAGTGGGAAACAAAATTTGTGCGTATTGCTGTGGTATTCATACTCCACCCACACAGGGTCTAGCCAGCCATCTACTGTAACAATTCATTACAGACATACTACAAGTCATATATTTAGATATGCAGTCGGCATGGTCACGATTCATTCGCTGTAGAACGGTGACGGAGCATCGTTGCCTGTATCCTCTCTCCCTATACGCAGTGGCGGTGGAGAAGATGGACGCCATGCTGTCGGCCGAGGGAGCCTGGAGCTCTCAGTACAAAGACATCAGCGACATGGACGAACTGAAGGCTCCAGACTGTGCTGAGACTTTCATGACTCTGCTGCAGGTCATCACCGGTAAGACTCCTCGTTTCGGCAGTTCTGGTCTTGGTGTACTAAAGCATTAACATAACATACATGCATGTTAATAATACAGCAGGCTCCTGCTTTTCTATCATCTTCCTTTCCTTTTTTTTTAATTAGAATAAGGTAAAATTGCAACATTTTTAAAAATAGTTTGCATTGCCTCATATGTCTTGTCTCTAATATTATGTATTATCACAATACATAATATTAGGTCATTATACATCCATGGTGCAACAAGGCACTTTGATACAGACTTACCAGCCACAAGCCTGCATCATTGCTGCTAATGTTAAGATGACTAATGCGGGCTATTTAACCTGGTACCGGTGGAATACGGTGGGTATTCAGGAAATGCAGAAGCACAATCTGAAGTTCGAACAGCCCTAGAGCCAGCAGAATGAAATATTTGCACACTTTTTATATCCACACTTTATAGTAATGCTATTGGAGCGTATAAAACATTGTTAATGAAAGTGTTTCCTGCTGTTCTCAGAGCGGTACCGGGCCTTACCCTGTCCTTCTGCACAGCTGAAGTTCCTGGGGCTCCAGAGAGAACTGGTGGACGACTTCCGCATACGACTCACTCAGGTGACACTGACAAAGACACTCTAATAAAGACTTACGCTCACGTAATGTAGGGAAGACGGTGAGCTGCTCTGGAACACGGAGAGGCACTCAGCTAATGATTATAAGGGAAACCAAAGGACGGTGAGAGAGACGTTGGGACTGGGCGTCTCATTAATGCTTTTTACTGAAAAATCATTTATTGTCAGCTGTCACAATGTATGTTTTGTCCAGTGTCAATAGCTTTCTATCGTTGTGTCTGATTATTTAAGAGCTAAAATCAATTAGAATGTTCACAGAGAGAAAGAGTGACAGATGAATTGATTGTAAAGCACTATGAGACACTCTGTTGTGATACTGGGCTATACAAATAAAATTGAATTGAATTGAATTGAATTGAATGAATGAATGAGGCACAGGTGGCTGATGTTATTTCTTGTCTTTCCAGGTGATGAAGGAGGAGTCTCGCTGCCCACTGGGTGCCCGTTACTGTGCCATCCTTAATGCCGTCAACTACATTTGCACCATCCTGGGAGACTGGGGAGACAATGTGGTGCGTGGAGTTTGTTAAATGTATTTATTTTGTCCATGCATTCTGTGCCACAGCCCCAGCGTGCTGCTGCCATGGCTGGGCTCTTTTTGTTATCAACTTAACTTGTCAACTTAACTTCACTGGGAAAACGGCTCTAGGGCTTAATGTATAACCAAATATTTACCTCAATGATCCTGTTTAGGCTCCACAAATAAGTGGGGAATTTTGTAACAATTTTATGTTTCCAGTCACACCACTTTCTTAAGCTTGGAAGTGTGGATGGATTTTAGAGAACTGATAGTGTCTGATAAATGCCAACTGTGCCACCTCCACTTGTTTGGAGTCTAGGTTCTGCAGGAATATGTGCGTTCAGTACGTTGACCAAAATATAGCCTGTAGCTGAACTTCCAGAAGAGGGCAACCTCTTTGGTTTTACCTCATCACTGATATTTTGTGCGCTCCTTTTATCCTTTCTGCAGTTCTTCCTCCAGCTGCAGCAGGCGGCAGTTTCACTTGGTGAGGAAGTGGTGCTGGGGGGCCTGGGGGTGACAGAGGTGGGCCGCCTGGCTTCGCTGGAGGGCTCTTTATTTGAAGTTCTGTTGGCGCTGCTGGATCGACTTAAAGGAGACATGATGGGAAGGCTGTTGGAATGGACCATGAGAGAAATCACAGAAAAAGCCAAACCATACTGCCAAGACAGGTGAGACATCAGCCTGCTGAGGAGCATCATATTAGTTGGTGCTCCATGTGAATTGAGTTTATCAAACCCCCACTAGGAAGAGAATAGGTTGTGGTTTATGACACAGAAGGATCTCTTTTAGTTTTTGTTCCACTGATTTCACTTTACAGGGTGGACAAAGAAACAACGTTGACACTGACACTTTCCTGGCTTTGGCCCGTCTTTACTTGTCTTCTCTTTAGATGGCTGTCCCTACCATCTCAGCATGACCAGTCCACCATGTCCCTGTCCAGCTCGGCTTGTCCCATGATGCTATGTGTGAGGGACCGGTTGTTGAACCTTCATCAGGTCCTGAGTCTGTCTCTGTTCCAGCTGGCCTGGCAGGGCCTGGCAGAGAGACTTGACAACTTCCTCTACCAGGAGGTAAGAGATTCGTCTGCGCTAAAAACCCACCATGCTGTCGGTGTCTCATGACCATTTGGGGATGGTTTAGATCACCAACATTCTACACTGGCACATACGTATAAATCAGCGTCCACGATTGGATTCGACATTCGATGCTGAGGTCACTGTTCGACTTGACTTTAGATTTAAGCATTTTCTTTTCAGCTCTTTCATTGTTAGACTATTCACTCTTGATTAATAAAGAGCAACAGATCATCATTTCTATTCTGTGACAGCTGCAGAGTTACAGCCCAGTTCCTGCCAGCACATATTCTGTATATTTAATAAAGTTAATAAAATAAAATGCCATTAAGAATCTCTCAGCAGCCTAATTTAAATCAAGATGGAATGTATAGTACAATCAGCATATTCATTCTTTCACATCGGCTGTCATTTGTAACATTCCCCTTTAATCAGCTTCTTAAAGTACAGCAGCGAATCACATCTGACTTTTCTGGCCACAAACAATTAAAAGTGTCACTTTGCATCTTCCTGTGTCCTGGATGTGAGCTCAGAGGAATCTAACTGTTTGATGTTAGGAATTTATCGCATGCCATCAGTCTGTCTAATTAACTTTGGCAAAGTTTCGGCACAAAGGGTGAAACAAATGCCAAAAAAAAACAAACACATTTTAACTGCATCAGTCACTTCAAACTAAAAGCCTCAAAAATTTTCAGTGTAAAAAATCATAGAAGGTGTTTCTGAAATAAGCGCTGTTGCTCTACTACTACTAGTAGTAGTTCTTACAATGTAAACTGTGTGCAGGAAATGGCAGAACATAATGCTCATACTGTGTCAGATCTGCAAAAACTATGGCAGCGTTCACAGTTGGACTAAAAGGCTCAACTGGTACAACTTGTTTCATTATTAATGCACTGCTCTGAATTTCTAGCAAGTCCATTTGTATTTACACTTCAGTAAGATGCAGACACATGATGATGAGGGAAGGCAAAATTAGACATTTGGGATATTTCCAGGGATCTGAAGTGGCGAAGAGGGGAGTATTCCAAAATGAGTCTCCCCCACAGGGTGCCCAGGCTCGGCCTTAGAGATAGAGTGAGGAGCTGGGACATCCGGAGGGAGCTCAGAGTAGAGCTGCTGTTGGCATCTTGTGAGGATGCCTCCTGGGTGCGCCCCCCCTGGAGGTCTTCTGTGCACTTCAGACTGGGAGGAGAGCCCGGGGCGGACTCAGAATTTGCTTGGAGGGATTACATATCTCACCCGGCCTGGGAATGCCTCAGGATCCCCCAGGATGGAGGATGGAGTTCCTGGCATCTTTTGTCTCTTTGTCCAGGCCACTTCTGATGGTTTACTGTATGGTGAAAAAGCCCCACCCAAAAATATTATATTTACATGTGTTGACATGTGCTCCACCCGACCTGCAGAGGCCTCACGGATGCCACCATGTGGTCGTTGATGCAAATAACAGTTAAATCTCGTGGGAATTGAAATGCGATTGATGAGCCTTCCCTGTGTCACATTCTGCTTTGTATCATGGCATTAACAAGACAGCTCCTCAAAATGATCTGCAATGATCATAGATAGTTGTTTTTTTTTCTGAAATACTTTATAATGAATACACTTGATGCCTGCCCACCACTTAACTCCATAAATGAGTCACTAAAATGCATAAAACAGTGGCAGATGAGGAAAGAACCCTGCTGCGTCCACTTGTTGTGTTATTGTGTTCACTGCTAATCAGCTGATCCACGTGTCTCTCCGTCAGGTGATCCTGTCTAACCATTTCAGTGACGGTGGGCCGGCTCAGCTTCAGTTCGACATGACCAGAAATCTCTTTCCTCTGTTTGGTCACTACTGCAAGAGACCCGAGAACTTCTTTAAGCAGTAAGTGTGTGTGTGTGTGTGTGTGTGTGTGTGTGTGTGTGTGTGTGTGCGCTCATGCATTTATGTGTGAAAGCGTTTGACAAAAGTCTGGTTTAAAGACCCCCTGCACTCAAAAAGGTGTTTTCTTATGTTCCTTCTGTGGGATGTTTGAGACTTGGAGTGATGAATGATGCACAGGCACAGTTACTAGAAAGCTGTTTTCACACTTATCTCACCAGGGAGACTCTTTCACTGAGTTGAAAATGTGGCCGTACCAACATGATTTTGTGACATCACAAGTGGTTTGGCCGGTCATTTTGTCCAGTAGTGTTTCCCATGTGTGTTACATCACTTGTCTGACACGAAGGCCTCGGCGTCATGTCCCCGACAAAGGACGACACTACACGACCAGGTCTTAGAACAAATAACCGAACAAAGCAGTGGCAGCGTTGGTTCTATCAGCATAGTGATCGGTTGTGTCTCCGTCTGCTGTTTCCACAGCGTTAAGGAGGCGTGCATCATCTTGACCCTCAATGTGGGCTCTGCCATTCTGCTGAGGAATCTCCTTAAAGAGTCCGAGGATGAGACGAAAGACTGGGCAGCTGCCGGGGACCCTCCGCCAGAGTCTGCTCTCAATGAGCTGGGGATTTATTGCTTGGCACCGTGTGACGTGGTGATTCTCCTCAACCTGAGAGCCTCCTGGCCCGGACACTGACGTCCCCCCCCCCCCCTGCTAACATTTGTTCCTGTGGAGCGTGCATCAGACCGACTGCTTGGCAAATCTTTCGTATGACACTTTTGAAGCTTTAGTCTGCTTTTTAAACCAGGTAACGTTTGTCAAGTTAGGACTGTTTCACGTAGTGTTTAGTACGTTGATAGTATTGTATGAAATCTTGTCATTACAGCACTACTTTTTGGGGACCTCCTTTACCCGTTGCCTCGGTTGACTGAGGTATACCGCACCAAAGTATGAATAACAGCTGTCCTGTCCCAGTGGATTATGCAATAAACGCTGCTGACCTGTAATGCTTCGTGTTTCGTGCGTACTCGCATATATTTTCTTAAATAACACTAAGCTACAACCTGAAAATGAGTTAAGATAGAACGTAAAGGGGACGTATAATGTCTTTTCAAAATACAAATATGTGAGAAAAGACCATCCTCCACAGGATGAGTTTAAAGGGTTTTTGTCAAATACCGATAAAAGCAAATTAAAAAGTCAAATGATAAATAGATTTTTACTATTAACAATTTATTTTAAGTGCTTTAAAAACAAGAAATCTTAAAAATCTGCATTTGAATAGATAATATTTTGCCAGACAGTTCTAAAGAGGATATTCACCCACTGAGCCTTTCTTTAGAATCCACTGGTTGTTCTAAATGCTTCTTAACAAGGATCGTGTTGCTGCGATCCGGTTTGTCCATGAATAAATATGAGTTAATTAATCACAGCTGCAGGGAGAGCGTGCAGCCATGTTTAGGTCTTCCGGAAACACTCTTAACACCGTAAACACTTCCTGCTCGTTTGCAGAATGTTTTGTTCGTGCGTCCTCTTGTATTTCAAAGAATGCCGCCACGGATAATGCACTCTATTTATTAAAAAATCTTTTTTGTGATCCACTCATTCTGACGGTACTTTTTAAATTCCATCTGTATGATTTTGTCATTTTACTCTGGTGTGATTGTTTTAGAGAAGCGAAAGGGATGAAGGAATGAGTGAAGTGTGGTACGTAGAGGACGTGTATGACTGCGGCATGCAGCTCAGTCTCACTCACGCATGGCAGGATGAACATTATGAGTGTGTGATGAGGTGATTAATATGCAGTTACTGCTCAGTATGTACTAATCCACTGCTTTATATTCAAGGCGATTAATCCTTGTAATCTACTGTAGAGGTACAGTGAGGGGGGAAGAGTCTTCTGCGCTTCACTGTCCTCAGTGAAAAATCACTTCACCCTTTCAATTCATCATTCTTGAAGGGAGAGAGGAGGAGGGAGAGAGGGGGGGGGGGGGAGTCTCCCAGTGTAACTCCATCTGGATAAGCTATGTCTGTTTTGAAAGTTTCAGAGCAAACTGATTCAAGTAACTCTTCACTTTTGTGAGGTGCTTTGACAACTCAAGAAGTTCTTCAACGTCCTTTCATGGGCATTAAAGTTACAGGGCTTGATTATTCCTCCACTGAACCAGGCAGCAGCAGCAGCACGTACTCAAACAGTCTGCATCAAGCAAAGAATGTCATTAATTCATCCAGGGATTAGTCACCTCCACCTCTATGACACTGGGAAGTAACTACAGCAATCGCAATGGGAACATGAGGTCTGTGCTCGTAATAATATTCAGGGTGGGGGGGTAATCTGGGGGCTGGTCGCTAATAAAGGCTGGAATCACCCGCACTAATACGGCTCACATGAAATATCCTCCACTATAAGACCGCCCTGCTGCTCTCACAAACAATACCACTTTTATGAACTAATTATTTCTGTTTGTATATTATATTATATTAGATGTTAGGGTTGAATTGATTTATCCAACCAATAACAAAATGCCGGGTGGTTTTATATAATATATAATATGATATAATATAATAGGCATAAAAATCTACATTTTTGATGTAGTAATGTAATGTAATGTAATAATTTACACTTTAAGTTGCCTGTTCAGAGATTAGAGCCTGCATGTTCCAATGGAAGTTGTGTTCACAGTTAATGGCCTATTAACCTTATTAACTGTAACTGTGGAGCTGATTAGATCCGCCCCTAGTGACTGAATTTAAGTCCAGCAAATAACTAGCATCATGCTCAATTTCCCACATTTATAATCAAAGTTGATAAAAATTAGTTGAGGATTAAACGAGTTGCCTTGTCTGCGTCTCTCAGAACACATACTAGTAAATCTTGACCTCCCCAATATGGCGCATACACACACACACACACACACACACACAAAGCACCCAATCAGGAGTCCACGTTTCTACATGTATGGAGAAGAACAGTAGGCCGAATCAGTGTGAGGAGAAAAAAAGTGAACATATTGTAGTAGGACCCTCAAATCCATGTCTCCTTTAAAGACTTCCTGATTTTATGACTCTGGAGTGAGGTTACCATAGAAATGGCGTCGCTGCTTCTTTGCCTTTGGGTCTTTTGTCAGGCTTGTGTCACCATTATGGGCGCTAACTATAAAAGTGTATTCCATTTACACAGGGGCCTTTTTGTAGCAGTGATGGAGAGCGGCAGTAAATGTCAGCAGAGAGGCTGCCGGCTGCAGCTTCCGCACGCTCGCTGTGCTGATTTATCCGCACCGTTTGCTCTGAAGATTATCACAAGGCACTCAGTCAAATCAAAATCATGTTATGCTGTGCCTTCCATTGTGCTGTACGATGAGATGTTCACGTTCTGTGAAATGTACTGTAAATCCAGGGAAAAGCGACGTCTTTGCACTGTGTGCAGGCTCCGATATCTGCCACAGGATGTCACAATTCACAAATACTTGAAGTTTAACAAGGTAGTTATAGAATAATCCTATTAATTCTATTATATATTATTGTATTCTATTAATTCCTATTATGTAGAGGACTTTTCTCTGTGCCGTTAATTACTACAGTCATTTTTCTTTGCATGATGGTTGGTTAGTGATCACTTTTTGAGTCCACTAATTCTCTATAATTGGACAGAACTACAAAATGACAAAGTCAGTACTGAGTGGAGTATGAGTGATTGTGGACACGGCCTCATAAAGCCACTATACAGTACCTGCCCGGCACTAAAGAGCAGTAAAACAAAGGTTAGACTAGAGATAAAGTGGGATCCTCCACTAAACCCACTCTCGGCTACAAACCTCCTTCTTCTTCTTCTTAATTGGTTTTAAAACGACTGCATCTCTCTCTCTTCTTCTTTCGGTCATGTGGCAGTGATTGTGGCTGACGCTGCTGTTTCTCAGACAGACAGAAAATAAATGATGACTCTCAGTGCTCATCTCCTGCCCTCCACATCTCCTTCTCCTTCTCCTCCCTTCACCCCCTCTCTGCTTCAGTACCAGCAGTTTGCTGGCGAGGCTCTGTCGGCTGCTTTATAGAGTCTGCTGCTGATTAACAGGTCAAGAACTTGTGTGTGTGTGTGTGTGTGTGTTGATGATGATTTCAGGTGATGGTGGTCTGAGATGGTTAATGCAGTGTTGTCAGATCTACCACTCAAAGAACATGTTACTCAGTAGGAGCTGTGAGTTTTCAATAAAACATGTGCATCTGATTTATTCTTTTAGTTATCAGAAGGAGTGGGGGGGGGGGGGGGGGGGGGGGGGGGGGGGGGGGGGGGGACCTCAGATGCTTTAATCAGCAGCCCAAATTCTGCTGCCTGAGAGAATAAGAAATAAAAGTCTAACTTCAAACTGTTGTGCAGATTCCACACTTCTTCTTCGCTTTCCTGTTAGACCAAGATAATGAAGATGGTTATAGTCAGTGGAAAAGTTTCCTGTTGTTAGAAAATAGCTGCTTACCTCAACAATGGACTGTACAGGATATAAAGATGTATGACGCAGCTCCACCTCCTCCTATAAATGAAGCTGAAACATCACGGATACACTGTAGTGATGGAATTTCAGCTCTTTTTAAAAAGCCGGCTCTTTCGGCTTCTCAGATTTTTTGTTGCTTCAATAAATTTATTACCAAATTAGGTGTAAAATGAATGACTAATGTAAAAGAACACATTATATAGAATATTTATTGTTTCTATTGCTTTATTCATTTGAAATGATGTGGTTTTACTGGGCTCATAGAGCTCTGGGCTGTAGGTTTGGTGGCTGTGGTGTTGTCCTGGATGATGCTGTAGACACACTGACACCTTCATTAACAGCAGCTTCCCTTGCTTGTCTTTCCTCCTCTAACTGAACTGATGGTGAACAGTACACACATGTCTGTGCAGGTTGTTTGTGGAGCCTGATATTAAATTTTAATTTTGCAAAGTCTGCACTCTGCCCTCCAACTATCACTTATATTAAATTGTGTCCAAATTTGACTCCGTTTTCTCTCGCTCATGTTTCTCACCTGTCCTGCACCCCCCCCCCCCCCCCCCCCCCCCCCCCCCCCCCCCCCCCCCCCCCCCCCCCCCCCTCAGTGTTTGGAGTAGCCGCACGTGACCAATCACGTGTGGCTTTAGACGGAAACAAACATATCGGCTCCCGATCAGGAGTCGGCTCTAAGAACCGGATCATTCGCGACCGACACATCAGTAACACACTGACATCTCGCTCTACTACTATTTGGTTCCAGAGTCTGTGAGCCCATCGTCGCTCCCTGTCCCCAGGAGTTTGTCTTTTTTAAGACAACACTTCTCCAGGAAAGCCACAACAGCTCAGGCTATAGATCTGACATCTCCTCCCTCCAACTCAACAAGCCCCAGAAATGTGTCTGGTGTCACTAAAGCACCTCATCACCCCCCCAGGTACTTAGAAACACCTCCATCTGTGGACTCATGGAGGAGGAGGCTGAAACGCTGCTCACCCACATCTGCCACCAACGTTTAGAGAAAGTCTGGTGCTAGAACACCATGAATCATTTCTGTTCTCTTTATCCTGAGCATTTAGAAGTGAGGAGCAGCAGTGGAGTCTGAAACTTCATGAAGACGCGGAGTTGGCTTTAGTTAATGAGGTCAGTCTGAGGCTGAATGGCCGAACACAAACACAAACACATGGTGGTCAGAAGCTAGCTAGTTAGCTAATTAGCAAACGCTAGCTAGTTAGCTAACGCTAGCTAACCATGGTAATGTAAACAACTGCTACATTTTAACAATAATAATAATTATAATCCTTTATTGATCCCCGTGGGTGAAATTCAGGCGTTGCAACAGCCCAATGTACAACATTAAAGTGCAAAATTAAATAGTGCAATAGAAAAAGAGTAACACACTTTAAAAAGAAAGTGTAAATTTATGACAGTGACGTCATATACAATTAGCAGCAGGTGTGAGAAAAGTGCCAATGTGAAGCCATGATGTGTTGCTGTGTGGTAGAATAGTAGAATATGGGATGGATAAATATGTGCAAGTACAGTACTACCATCAACCATAACTACTGCTATAGTAGTAATAATAATAATATACTATATGACATTTTTCTCACTCATTTCATATACCTCTCTGTACTGTACATTTATGTTTATAGTGTAAATGCAATTTCTATTTATCTACTATTGCTTATTTTCCTGCTTAGACCAAGAAAAAGGAACAAGTGCAATATTTCATATATATTTATATATTTATATATTTATATTTTCCCCCATGTGCAATAGCCTTTCTATCACCTCATTCTTTCATTCTTTCACCATACATTATTT
The DNA here is from genome assembly GCF_042242105.1 of Pempheris klunzingeri. Classification (NCBI taxonomy): domain Eukaryota; kingdom Metazoa; phylum Chordata; class Actinopteri; order Acropomatiformes; family Pempheridae; genus Pempheris; species Pempheris klunzingeri. The sequence continues at coordinate 16,637,954 of NC_092033.1, forward strand.
TTTGTATATACTGTACATGTAAACATATATATATTTTATATTTTTTATTCCCTTTCTTTGTATGGGTGAACTGTATCTTGTATGTGTGAATCAGAACTGCTGCTGACTTGAAATTTCCCCATTGTGGGATTATCTTATCTTATCTTATCTTATCTTATCTTATCTTGCCCTGGCGCTGTTGCTGCTGTAATATGTAACTCTCACTCGTGGTCCTGACTCGATCACGTCGGGGTCACCAATTATGTTGTGGCGAATCACGACACACGAACAGGATCTCAGCTTCATCAGCCTCGGGGAATTTATTGGCAAACACTTCTCGTTCCAACACCTCTATACAGTTCAGATTCCTCATTACTATTCCAAAGTTCTGATATTGAGTGGGGAGTTTATACCTCCTCCTACGTCACTCACGCAGTGTGTGTTTATGTGAGAGCACAGGTAAGTGCTTCATCCCATTCCACACCTCTTGTGTCCCATCTTTTCCTCAATCCTCTCCCTGTATTTGCGTTTTGCCTCTCAGGTTCCCGCGTCAACCGAGTGGATGACGTCACTGGCTGTCCTCGCCAAAGCAGATGGGGGGATGAAAACAATAACAGGTTGTTTCCAGAAGCAAGCAGCACCATCGTTCACGCCTTGGAGAGCAGCAGCAGCAGCAGCAGCAGCAGCAGCAGCAGCAGCAGCAGCAGCAGCAGCAGCAGCAGCAGCCCCGGTTGGATGTCCATAGTACCCCGACGCCTGGAGCACATTCCCATGAGAGCGGATGAGGAGAGCACCGTGTGAAACTGATGACGTGCAGAACAAGGTGAGGCCCTCAGTGGTTTGGGTCGGTGCTCTGCCTGACACAGGTATTGAAATATGTCTAGGGTTTGCACCATTTCTGGGGCATGAGAAATGATTCATGATTATCAGAGATAACTGATGATTCTATTGATTCATGGGACTCACTGTAAAGTCCACCTCGGTAGGGATGCCACTTCATTAGCAGAGGAAAAAGATTGAACTGATTCAGTCTTCTAAAATATCTAGATAGATCTAGCTATCAATTGGGCATTCTGACTAATAATTAACTCAATCAAAATGAACATATTGGTAGCTCGACCATCTGATTTTACACTTTCCTGGAACTCATGTTTCTTAGCTTGGGGTCTTGTTTCCCACCATTGTTGTGTAAGGTTTCTACTTCTCAGGTCAAGTTGACCTTCCCTAATGACTGATATGTTACTTCTGGCAATCACATCTTAGTAACTCGAGCCAGGGAATTTCACCACTTAAGTACTTGTTCGTGTGCTTGGGTTCGTGTGCATGTATCAGAGTAGGGGTGTGTACAACAATCATTTCCTATCAGAAACTTAGCCCTACAATTTCCCCCTATGGGGGATCAATAAAGTCTATCTAATAATAATAATAATAGTGATATTGGCAGTTCCAATAACAGCCATATTAATGATAGTTCAAGATGACATAATAATAAATGATGATGATGCTAAAATCTAATAGTCTGGTTGATAGGTAGAATGTTGTGCATATTCAGTCAGTCCAGTGCAAGAGAGGGGGGGGATCAGTGAGTGTTGTTTGTTGGATCAGCTTGATGGCAGACTGAGTTCTCCAGTGCTGTGAAACAGTCTGATGGCAGTGGGCACAGATGAGCCTCAGACATGGTGTCTGAGCTCCCATGGATGGGGGTGTGTTGAACCTATTGAAAAATAGGTTGCTAACTCCTGGTCCCCCTGTCCTCCAGATGGAGTCACACTGCAGCCAGTCATTTGCTTCATCCCATTCCACACCTCTTGTGTCCCATCTTTTCCTCAATCCTCTCCCTGTATTTGCGTTTTGCCTCTCAGCTTCCTGCGTCAACCGAGCGGATGACGTCACTGGCTGTCCTCGCCACCACAGATGGGGGGATGAAAACAATAACAGGTTGTTTCCAGAAGCAAGCAGCACCATCGTTCACGCCTTGGAGAGCAGCAGCAGCAGCACCAGCCCCGGTTGGATGTCCATAGTACCCCGACGCCTCAAGCACATTCCCATGAGAGTGGATGAGGAGAGCACAGTGTGAAACTGATGACGTGCAGAACAAGGTGAGGCCCTCAGTGGTTTGGGTCGGTGCTCTGCCTGACACAGGTATTGAAATAACTGATGATTCTCTTGATTCATGGGACTTACTGTAAAGTCCACCTCGGTAGGGACGCCACTTCATTAGCTGAGGAAAAAGATGGAACTGATTCAGTCTTCTATAATATCTAGATAGATCTAGCTATCAATTTGGCATTCTGACTAATAATTAACTCAATCAAAATGAACATATTGGTAGCTTTTTGTTGAACGAACAATCTGTGTGTGTCCCTCCAAAATATTGGCCAGTCAGACCTTGTGGCGGGGGTCAGAGGAAGCTCAATGCCCCAGCCTGGCTTTGTCTCTCAGAAGGACGAGGCGTATGGGTTTATATGTGAGTGTGTAGGATGAAGGTGTCCGTGTGAGCAAACTAACATCAAGTTAACTTTATGGCTGCACAGTAAACTACAACACATGACAAATGAAAGTCAATGAACATTAAAGCAAATCAAAGTGAATAATTGAACAAGGTTAAATGGTTATGGCACGTATACAGTTAGTTGACCCCCTAAGGGTCCTGATACACCAAAGCGATTTGAAAGAACTGGTGCCGTCCAGAAAATGACAGCTTGTGCCTCTCACTCAATCGCTGGTAATCCTCAGTGTTGCCACACGCGTTGCCTCTTTTGCAGCTGACTTGTGAAGCTTGGACCTGCAGCTGTCCGCAGTAACGGCACGCTACTGTCACTATCTCTTGTGATGTCCACTTGACGCTTCCTTCAGTGATTTTCAAACTATCGTGCTAAAACACGCTGATCATGCTGATAAAAGCCAGTCGATCAGTGTGGGTTGGAGTTGATTCAGTGAAATGTTGTCAGTGAAACAGGTTGTTTAGTCTAAAAACTGATGCTAATTGACATTGATTGTTATTATTCAGAACAACTGAATTGTCATTGTGAACTTTCAATCCCACGTCACAGTCTTCCTGATAAGATGTTGCGACCTCAATGCGGTTCAGGTCCCGTGTTCACAGACAGGTGTGTTATTTGACTAGTGTAGCGTCTCCCACGGCTGTAACGGCTGTGATGTCACCATGCGAATGAAGCTCCTTCTGCGTCACGTGACGACAGCGGGGGCACCTCCCCACGTGCACGCGCATCCTGGTTACGATGGAGATTTCAGAATGTCCCGATTGTGTTTTGCGCAATGATGTTAAGGTGTTATCGCAGTTCCAGAAACCACGCTGGGACCTTATCCTGGTTTTAAAAAGGAGTCGCACTACCTGGAATGAGTGAAATCTAAAGCGGCTGATTTAGTTGAGTCTTGGCTCTGCAGATTTCAGGATGCTGCTGCCTGTGATGTTGGACCTCTGTGTTAAAGATTACAGATCATGAGCTGCTGCTACACACACAATGTTGATGATGATGATGATGATGATGACGATGACTTGCTGACTGCTGCAGCGGCTCTTTGTTTTGCTTCTCAAGTTGCACCGAGAACCAAATGCGTTTGTTTGTTATCGTATCTTGCCAAAGTTTAGAAGATGTTCTATTTTGTACTATTCTGTTCCAATAAATGAGTGTTTATGACACGGCTGGAATGATTCCTGGAACAATGAGAAGAATTTGATTCTAAAAACATACACAGTTACTGTTGTTTAACATTTGGATCCAACCTTTGAATGAACAACTGAACACAGAACTACAGCAAACAAATGAAATAAATGAATCTAGGCCAGATGCTGCTTCTTTTACGATTTTCACTCATTTCTTGAACTAAAGTCAAGCGTTCATTCTTTCCAGACCAGCTTGCATTTAAATCCAGCTCCGGTCTGTGTGTGGCTCTGTACCTGGACTGTACCACTACTAGCTGTCTTCAGAGCGTCTCCCTTCCTACTTTGACATAATGGTATGATCCTACTCTGTTCTCGCACGTGATTGGCCGCCCGGTGTGTGGCCATCAGATAAAGTGTGAGCAGGAGGAGCTCCAGACAGCAGTCGGCTCTTGTCCTTCAGCTGGGAAGAGTCGGCAGCTTAGCTTGTGCTTCATAAAGTGTTTGGAGGGTGAGAGGAGGAAGAAGGAGTTGGTTTTGGTTCACGAGGTCAGTCTGAGCTAGCTAGCTAGCTTGCGCACAGGTGCTGCATGTTCCTGCTGTTTGAGGCAGATCTACACTAAGAAGGGCTCAGTTTGACTGTGGCTTTTGGGTTTGTCGGTGGTTTGTTTGTGGCCGATGAAGGTGTCTGGGAACAAAAGTAGCAGATGAGTGTTGTAACTGTGGTTGTCATGTTCTCGGTGTTTGCACTAGAACCTCCAGACGTTCCTCATGGATCCTCGCAGCTGTTTCCCGTTTAATCAGCTGCTGCTGCTTCAGAGGGAGAAACAGGAGGCCGTGAGCACACTGGCACTCTGCAGCAACAGGAGAGTTAAAGCTCAGACTGAGTGTAACGTTTTTAATTTAAAGTCCTGTTTAAATAGTGTGAGTGTGCTGCTCATGACTGGAGCACAGGGTGAGTCATCAGTGATCAGTTTGAGCATGTGGCTAATGAGTGGCTAACATGCTGGCTAGTGTTAGCATGTAGCATCAGCATGTGGCCTGGTAGAGTTGAGCTGTAATGAAAGTTGACTCTCGAATTGGCTTAAAGAGCCAAAGCTGAAGGAAGTCTTTCCTTTTTACTTGACTAAAGAGCTGCAGTGTTACTGTGACTGTCTTCCTGTTGCAGGTGGTGTCTGGGCTGAAGAACCTGAAGGTAAGAATGCTCAACTTTAGCTAGAACATTAGCTGAGCTTTTATTGTCTTCAGAGCAAAGTAACTTTTTTTTGGTCCACTTTTCTGATGAGTTCTGTCACTAATTGTGTCTTGTTTGTACAGGGAGAATGCAGGTGTGTGGTGGGAAGAGATGAGGAATGGGTAAGTATGAACACAGGATGTGAAACTTTATTTAAAATGCAGAGAACAATTTGAAAGTTGAGTCTTTGCTTTCTTTTTTTCCCCAGAGGTTGCTGCAGGAGGACTGGAATCAGCCATGGCTCCAAACAGAAGGTCCTGTGGACAAGTAGCAGATGTAAGTGTTTTCTGTTCCTGACTTTGTACTGTTTTTTTTTTTTTAAATAAAGCTGTTTGAGTGAAATAGTTTTGTCTGGTTCTCTCTGTAAGTAAGTAAGTAAGTAAGTAAGTAAGTAAGTAAGTAAGTAAGTAAGTAAGTAAGTAAGTAAGTAAGTAAGTAAGTAAGTAAGTAAGTAAGTAAGTAAGTAAGTAAGTAAGTAAGTAAGTAAGTAAGTAAGTAAGTAAGTAAGTAAGTAAGTAAGTAAGTAAGTAAGTAAGTAAGTAAGTAAGTAAGTAAGTAAGTAAGTAAGTAAGTAAGTAAGTAAGTAAGTAAGTAAGTAAGTAAGTAAGTAAGTAAGTAAGTAAGTAAGTAAGTAAGTAAGTAAGTAAGTAAGTAAGTAAGTAAGTAAGTAGCTCACCTATGTGCAGCTCTTTTATTGACATTTGGGCTGTGACACCTGAGCTAAAGGTGAAGTCATGTGACTGGTCCTGACAAGAAGAACCAGAGAAAAGTGAGAACAAGGAACAGGTTTAAAACAAGAAGTACAAACTCTAGCCTGAAGAAGAGCTCAGCAAGATAAAACAGCTGATGAGGATGCTTTAACTGGTTTTCAGGGTTCATTTAGAAATTAACCCTGAACCACTTAAACACATACAGTACAAATAACAGTCATTGATCTTCATCAGGTCATGGGATCTCAAACAATAAATGACTATACACTACTGAAAAAGTTAGGGATTTTCAGGTGACATTTATGGAAAATGTACAAAGTGAATGCTACAGTGATATTATATCATGAAAGTAGGGCATTTAAGTAGAAGCATGCAATGGTCATTTCTTCAGCTCAAACTATGTATTGAAAGAAAATCTAACAGTGGTAGGTATACCACAACAAAACATTTTCAGTGTCTCAATAAATTGGGATGTGGCCAAAGGACGTCCACTCCTCTCCTTTCTGTGACTCTTCCAGTCTCTGTATCACTGTTCCAACCTCCTGATGACACTCTGTGACCCTCTAAGCTCAGTGAACACCTCCGTCTGAGGACTTCCTGTTTGAAGCCTCCAGTGTTGAGGTGCTGCTGATCAACTGTTAGGTGTCGTCTTGGTCTCATGATGTCAGAATGTGAACAGCAGGATGAGGAGGACTGTTTAAATACCAATTCTAACTGAAGCAGGAAATGTATTGGTGGATTCATGGATCAAACCTGTTGTGAATGTTGCTGTTAAGCTTCTTGTTAGAGAACAGCAGCTGGTGCAGAAAGTACTGAGACACTGAACAGTTGGACATGTGCATTCAAAGGTTTAGAGAAGGTCACATTAAGTTCACCTGGAAAGGTTAGAATGCATTTTAGGTTCATCCTGAAATTTCACCTGAAAGCTGAATATCCCTAACTTTTTGTGAGTAGTGTATATATCAAGTCAGAATTAGTAGAAATGAACAAGATGCTAAAATAGCTCCCTGAGGGCCTCACCTTGTTCTGCACGTCATCAGTTTCACACGGTGCTCTCCTCATCCGCTCTCATGGGAATGTGCTTGAGGCGTCGGGGTACTATGGACATCCAACTGGGGCTGCTACTGCTGCTGCTGCTGCTCTCCAAGGCGTGAACGATGGTGCTGCTTGCTTCTGGAAACAACCTGTTATTGTTTTCATCCCCCCCATCTGTGGTGGCGAGGACAGCCAGTGATGTCATCTGCTCGGTTGACGCAGGAAGCTGAGAGGCAAAACACAAATACAGGGAGAGGATTGAGGAAAAGATGGGACACGAGGTGTGGAATGGGATGAAGCAAATGACTGGCTGCAGTGTGACTCCATCTGGAGGACAGGGGGACCAGGAGTTAGCAACCTATTTTTCAATAGGTTCAACACACCCCCATCCATGGGAGCTCAGACACCATGTCTAGGTTCAGTGTCCAAGTGGCTCCTCAGATTTTTTTGTTGCTTCCATAAATGCGTTACCAAATTAGGTGTAAAATGAATGACTAATGTAAAAGAACACATTATATGGAATATTTATTGTTTCTATTGCTTTATTCATTTGAAATGATGTGGTTTTACTGGGCTCATAGAGCTCTGGGCTGTAGGTTTGGTGGCTGTGGTGTTGTCCTGGATGATGCTGTAGACACACTGACACCTTCATTAACAGCAGCTTCCCTTGCTTGTCTTTCCTCCTCTAACTGAACTGATGGTGAACAGTACACACATGCCTGTGCAGGTTGTTTGTGGAGCCTGCCCGATATGACATTTTAATTTTGCAAAGTCTGCACTCTGCCCTCCAACTATCAGTTAGATTAAAATGTGTCCAGATTTGACTCCATTTTCTGTCGCTCATGTTTCTCACCTGTCCTGCCTGCAGTGTGACTCTCGCTCTCTTGTCTCTCCCTCACTCCAGTTAATGTGCTCACTGCGCTGTGTGTCTGTCTTTAACAGAAACAAGACGAAAACAAACATATCGGCTCCCGTCGTTCACTTCAAAGAGCCGGCTCTCAGAACCGGATCGTTCGCGACCTACACATCACTAACAGGGACACACTGACTGAAATACTGAAGGAATCACCTCCTTACATTTGGAAACAGCACTATCAGACAAGCATCTAGTGAGGACCTCTCTGTCCTATAGACCATAGTGCAGTAGCAAGAAATCAAATGTTATCAGGTAATGGTCCCATAGAATAGAGTTATGTGGAAACACTGTTAACTGTTCAAGTTCAACACTACAAGCCAGAACAAGGTCAAGAGTGTGGTTCAAACAGTCAGTGGGTTCATTTACAGTCTGGGAGAAGCCAACTGGGTCCAATAGTGAGACAAAAGCAGTGCTGACACCGTCGTTATCATCGTCCACATGAATATTAAAGTCACCTACTAGAATCACTTTGTCCACACTAAGGACTAAGTCTGATAAAAACTCTGAAAACTCAGTGAAGAATTCAGAGTACGGACCAGGAGGGCGGTACGCTGTGACGACCAACACAGGTTGGACAGTTTTCCAGGTTGGGTGTGAAAAACTAAGAATAAGGCTTTCAAAGGAGTTACAATTAAGTTTGATTAAGTTCTAGGTTGGACGATTAAACTAGAGTTGAAAATTGCTGCAACTCCACGTCCACAATCTCAGGGAATATGAGTATTAGTATGACTGGGAGGAGTGGCCTCATTAAGGCTAACGTACTCCTCAGGACGGAGCCAGGTTTCAGTCAGACGCAATACATCAATATGATGGTCAGATATCGGATCGTTTACTAAAACAGCTTTGGATGGCAGAGATCTGATGTTTAAAAGCCCACATTTCACTCTCCTGTCCTGTTTCTTTTTTTTTTTTTTTAAACTTATTTTTTATTCATTTTTCTTTCAACAATTACAGGTCGGGGTACATCATACATACATAGTTAAGCACACATCCTTACACCAATGTCCTTATTTATCAAATGGTAATGGTGGTGTCCTCTTCTTGTCTTCTATAATCAGTCCATTTTTCACATTTAGCCTCAAATTGTGCCTCTTGGAGTCTCAGTTTGTGTGTGATTTTTTCCATTACAAAAATCTCTTCCACAGTGCACATCCACTGCTCCCGGGTCGGCAGTTCTACTTTGTACCACATTCTCGTAATTGTTTTTTTGCTGGCTGATAGCAGCACTTTAACAAGATACTCATCCTCTTTTTGTATTATGTTTCGTGTTAAATTCCCTAAGTAAAGTATCTTACATGTTTTTGGTACGTCATATCCTATTATTCTTTGTAACCCCCCCCAAATTTTGTCCCAGTATCCTTCTAACTTTTGACAGGACCAGAATATATGTGTATGATCAGCATCCATGTGACCACATGCTCTCCAGCATGGCTGCTGCACAGACGTCACTCCCCTCCTAATCTTTGGAGTTATAAAAAATCTAACCACATTCTTCCAGTTGAATTCTCTCCAGATCCTGGAGCTAGTGGACGTGCACTGCGTTTTACAAATATTAAACCACTCTTCCTCAGTTATTTGTTCTTTCAATTCCTTTTCCCATTTTTCTTTTACATAAAGAGAGGAAGACTTTCTACATGACATCAAACTTCTATATAGGACTGAGATTGCTCTGCATTCTTTACCTTCATAAGCTCTTCGGAATACCTCAACAACTTCATTATCAGTGTCAGTTTTTATCTCCTTTTCCTCCTGTCCTGTTTCATAGTGCCAGTGGTATTAACTCGGATTAAATGTTTATGCTGAACTCCTCTCCTGTTGGACTTAATAGATCTAAATGATCTGAGTGGTCGGGGGACGTACAAAGTCTCTATGGGATGTTGGGTGGGTGACTGTTCTAATGGAGGAGCAGAGAAGTGTGTAAGACTGCAGCTCTGCCTCCTGGTCTCCACTCTGGGTTGTCAGGTTTGAGGATTTAGAAACTTCACCATATAAGAGCGCAGCTCCGTCCAAAGTGGGATGGAAGCTGTCTCTTCTAATGACACCAGGTTTTCCCCAGAAACACTTCCAATTGTCTATGAAGCCCACATTGTTAGCTGGGCACCTCCTCGACGTCTGCTCTACTTACCGACGATGGAGACAGAATCCGTCCCGCAGGCGACAGCTTTCAATCATTCGCAACACATGAAATATTGAACCCACAACCAGATGAAGACCAGGAGTTTTAACAAGAGCAGCTTTTCGGTCGTCACGGAACCAGAGCTAACTAACTGAGGAGTTAGAGTGATGACACTGTGCATGTTACCACCTCCCCTGGTAAAACACTTAAGCTGGGACAGTGATGTCGTTGGATCAACATGGACTAATGGCTAAAAGGCTGAGGTCAAGAGATTAAATCCAGACTGTTGATGGTTCCTTGTCAGGACTGAACAGTGAGAACAACAAACAGGTTGAAAAGAACAAGTACAAACTCCAGCCTGAGGAAGAGCTCAGCAAGATCAACAGCTGATGAGGAGGAGGCTTTAACTGGGTTAAACTGACACTTACACACTGGTACACTTAAACGCCTAAATAAAGTCATTGATCTTCATCAGGTCATGGGATCACAAACTAGCTCCAACAATAACTGACTATATATATATCAAGTCAGTGTTAGTAGAAATAAACAATGAACAAGATGCTAAAATAGCTCCCTGAGGGCCTCACCTTGTTCTGCATGTCATCAGTTTCACACGGTGCTCTCCTCATCCGCTCTCATGGGAATGTGCTCGAGGTGTCGGGGTACTATGGACGTCCAACCGGGGCTGCTGCCACCGCCGCTGCCGCCGATAGTCATCCCAGTGATCGACTGGTGATGCCAACAAGGTGAACGAGCTGGTGAGGAAGGCCAGCTCAGTGGTTGGACTGGAGCTGGACAGCCTGGAGACAGTGGCAGAGAGAGAGAGGAAGCCAATGAAGAGAAGCCAGTACAGGAGAAAGATGCTCTCTTCTCTTAGTTCTCATCAGAACAGGAGCAGCAGCGTTCTGGACCAGCTGGAGAGTCTTTAAGGACTTATTGGGGCAGCCTGATGATAACGAGTTACAACAGTCCAACCTAGAAGTGACAAATGACTGGACTCATTTTTCTACATCTTCTATTTTTTTAGCAATATTACGTCGATGGAAAAAGGCAGTTCTTTGTCAGCCTGGCTATTGTGCTGAACAGAAATCTAGGGTTGCTTTTATTTTCTTCTATTAATGAGGAGTAGTAGGTGGCTCTGGCATTACAGAGGGCCTTTCTGTAGGTCTGGGACTTAAACCAGGGAGCTTGTCTCTTTTCTTTAATTCTCTTATTTTTTAGAGGGACGATAGAGTCTTGTGTCATTCGCAGTGAACCTGCAGCACTATCGACCAGATAATCCATTTGGGAGGGACTAACATTAGCATAGTGCTCATCCATAGCACAGGGACACACTGGCTGAAATACTGAAGGAATCACCTCCTTACATTTGGAAACAGCACTATCAGATAAGGATCTAGTGTGTCAACAGTGTAGTTCAAACAGTCAGTGGGTTCATTTACAGTCTGGGAGAAGCCAACTGGGTCCAATAGTGAGACAAAAGCAGTGCTGACACCATCGTTATCATCGTCCACATGAATATTAAAGTCACTGCCATCAGACTGTTTCACAGCACTGGAGAACTCAGTTTGCCATCAAGCTGATCCAACAAACAACACTCACTGATCCCCCACCTCTTGCACTGGACTGACTGAATATGCACATAACATTCTACCTATCAACCAGACTATTAGATTTTAGCATCATCATCATTGTTGTCAACTTTATTATTATGTCATCTTGAACTATCATTCATATGGCTGTTATTGGAACTGCAAATATCACTATTATTATTAGTGTCATATAGTATATTATTATTACTACTATAGCAGTAGTTATGGTTGATGGTAGTACTGTACTTCCCATATTCTACTATTCTACCACACAGCAACACATCATGGCTTCACATCTGCACTTTTCTCACACCTGCTGCTATTTAATTTTGTACTTTAATGTTGTACATTGGGCTGTTGCAACACTTAAATTTCCCCCATGGGGATCAATAAAGGATTATTATTATTATTATTAAAATGTAGCAGCTGTTTACATTACCATGGTTAGCTAGCGTTAGCTAACTAGCTAGCGTTAGCTAATTAGCTAGCTTCTGACCATCATGTGTTTGTTAGTGTTCGGCCATTCAGCCTCAGACTGACCTCATTAACCAAAGCCAACTCCGCGTCTTCATGATCTTTTCCTCCGGTAGTTTTCCACTTTTCTTCTCCTCCTGGAAACATCTTTTTGACTCAGAAAAACGAGCTGCAAAAACACGCGCAAACAATCCGCTCAGGCTCCGACGTCATCTGCTACTGCGGAAGTGTCCTGACGTCATTTCCGGTGACAAGTCCAGTGAACCCTGCTACATGGCTGAGGTTTTAGATTCCATGTACATCCATACATCCATTATCTAGATTGATCCAACTCTTCCAAACATAGCACAGTGAAACCTTTGCAAACTGTGTATTCAGGCTTTAACAAAATTGGGGGTATTGAACAGTTATTCCAACTTTATGGGCAACAGTGTTTTGTGGTTAGAGCTGATAGTGGGACAGAAGAAGAAAAGAATAGTCAGTGATAGAGCATGGGTGAAAACACAAGGCCAAGTTGGGATTCATAAAATACTAAAAGTTAGGTGCTTTTATGTCAATACATTCGAAGAGAAATAACTCCCAACACCATTTAATAAAAACATATACTTTATTTTTTTGGGTGCAACGCGTTGCACTGGTCACTTCATTTTCATCCCATTAGCATTCCACAACTAAATTCATTCACAATCAACGTCACTGTCAACAAAACCACAACAAGCAACCAAACAGCAATCCTCAGAGGTTATGGTACGCATGAAGCCAAAGGTTTCACTCCTCACACAGGAGCAGACACACTAGCTTATTAGACTTAGATCAGGTCTTCTCCTGTAGCCAATTCTGGAAATTGAGGTCAGATCTACATCGTACAGGTAATGTCTTAAGACAAAGAAGCTGTTATGAATCGTATTATATTTCGTGTCATATAATCTGAGAGCTTTACAGATTTTGCTTTGTGTGATATCGGCTGATATACTCTAGTAGGATTAAAATCCATTTTGTGCCAAACCTTTCCCTCCGTGTGCAACACAGCAATCTAAAGTCAAAGGTTCACTTATTAGCACTTCTTCATCCATATCTGCTCGGTGAATGGAACTGGCTCAGGTGTCATCATGTGACTGCGTTTCAATTCATTTTCCACTTGAAACAGCTTCATATCTCCAAATTCAAAGTGATGTTTAAGAAATGGGAGCAACAAATTGGCTCTTCATTTTCCTGACAATAGATTTTCATTGTGTCATTTCAATCAGATTGACAACAACCGTCGCATTGCATGAGCAGCGAGGCGAGGATGTGTGCTGCCGGCCACACAGACAAATGGACGATCAGAATCGGACATGAAAAAGCTGAGGTTTGGAAGGCACGCACCGTTCCGTTTGTTGGTTTGCTTGCTTGAATAACAATTGGTGCCGCCACAAATTAAATCTCACTAACGCTGTACGTTACTTGCCAAAAGGCCAAAATTACACGTGGCTGTTGTCTGGTTAGTGTGCTGTCTGCAAGAGGTTGTCTGCTCTGACACAAAGATCACCTGGGAGGCTAAAGAAATGATTGGAAGTGGACAGTGGGGGTTTTGTAGTTCAACAAGACCAAGGGGATCTTTAGTGACACAATGGAGCTACATCATGTCAATTCCAGCTGTTGGATGCTCCAAGTAAACTTTTATTCATATTGTATGAAGAATCGAGGGCCGCACTAGTAGAGAATCTATGTCTGAAGCTTGCAGCCTCACTACTGGGGTTCCTGAAGGTTCTGTTCTTCCCTTTTCACAGCTGTGCAGATAACACTCAACTGACGCTGTATTTTTCTGATCTGAAACCCAGGTGGCAGCGTGAACCTCTGTATGTTTGGTTAAATATCTCTGGCTGGGTGTCTGCACGAAGCACTGGGGTAACACAATCAAATGCTACATAGCTAGATTTACTTTCTCTTGAAGAAAAAGAGCTCAAAATAATTGAAATGTTGCTCCAGATTCTTCTGACTGAGGACAGAATCAAGCAACTGGACTGGTTTGTCTGTATGGAGCAAAGAGAGAGAGAGGCCACCTGTCTGTGAATTTACTACTTTCAGTGAAAGTATTGCATCAGTGAAGAGTAGCATGCAGTTTGTTAATGTCCTCCATGACTTTTCTGCAGCGGTCCGCTGACTCCTAGAGTTTGGTCAATGCTGACCAACTCCTTTCAATCGCTTCATCCATGTCTGTGTGTAGGACCATCCGGGCAAGCGCTGGTGTGGTCTGGTCAATTATTAGCAAACTCCAGGCCGACTCCGTTCACTATAGAAGACTTTAAGATGCACTTGACAGATCTGGAAATGGGCCTTTGAGCTTAGATTATTCCGTAACACGTACTGTAGGATGAACGTCCGTGCTTATTCCCTTCATAATAATGACACTTTCCACACAGTTTCACTCCACTGATGTAAATACATGAATAATTCTCATTGGCAGAGCAGAGGATTGGATTACAATCTGGAATTAAGTGCCATATAGGAAATGACTTCACGTGAACCTAAATAATAAATCAATCAAACACAAACGTCTTAAGCAGATGTGATGTGTATGTTGAAGTAAAGCTGATGCAGACAGGGCAACGCATGGAGTTCTAGCTGGTCTTCAGCTAGCCGTTCCCCTTCTGCGTACCCCGGGAAAGGCTTCTGTGGCTCGACCAGTCTCTCTGACTCCAGCGCACCCAGCCCGCCTCTGAAATACTCTGCAGTCCAAACAAATTCACCCTCCTCCTCTGCTCTCGCACAGGCGGGTCGTCTTAGTAACCAGGTCCGTTTTATCCAGCGGCCTGGTGGCTGGTACTCGGGCTCCAGAGGGCTCGGGGGGGGGGGGCGGGTGACCTACTCCAGTCATCTGTGCCCAGGATGCAACATCTGGGAAATCAGTACGGCCTAAGCCCCCCCCGTCAGTCTCCGCTCCAGCCGGTCCAGCTTGGCTATGTTTTCCCTCAGAAGTTTGGAACCAGGGCTTAGAAGCAGGGCTCGCTGGTAGTACGTCCTCGCTGCTGCATAGTCTCCCTGCAAACACACATACAAGTTGAAGAGTATCAAGAGTATGTAGCCACTAGCACTTTCTGCTTGATGTACAGACAACTATCGCTGGACTACTTCGAAACTGAAGAGAACCTAAAAACTTGATGATTGTCAGGCAAGTTCTGGAGTCCATATAACTCCAGAACTTTTCTGATGTTAATTTGCAATGGACACTGGATTTCATGAAATCCTCAGGAAGTGTAAATCATAAGATAAGATCAACTTTATTAATCCCAAAGGAAATTATTTATTTTCACCCTGAATCTAAAAATCTTGGATCACACAGGAGAACGCTTCCACCCTGCGACCCTGCCCTCAGCTGACATCTTCCCCCAAACGCCACAGACACACCGGCGAAAGGAGGTGACACTGGTGTGCTAATATCCCCAAAATCTTATTCTCCTTTTTGAATTCCACACTTTGAGTGTGAAAATAAACATCATTGTGCTCTGTCACCCTACGGGTGCTCACTGGGAATTCTAGGATGAATTAGACGCCCTTCTATCAAACACCCCTGAAGATGGCGCCCCACTTCTATGTGACTTCAACACCCACAAAGAGAAGTTAACATGTTTTTCACTACCTTCTCTCCCCGCCACTGTAGTGGATCTACGTGCCCCTGCTCAGTTTGTGTCATTGAATTACACCTAGGCTCCACGCACTGGATATTTGATGCCTCTTGACTTTTTCTCTCCTCCTGACCTGCTGGAAGAGCAGCACCCTCTCTGTGTGTTGGAATCTCCCCATTTACAAATCAAATATTGGCATCAGCTAAATACATTTCACTGATTGGTTTACGAGCTTGGCTGGAATCCCAACTGACTGCATTCGCTTAGAAAATAACTGCGCAAAGTTAGCTAAGGATACACAAGCATAGATTAAAACCTAGACAGTCAGTGGTCAGAGTCTATAATATGATTTCCTGGATTTGAAATGTTGGTGTATATGGTCCCGGTAACATTTTATCTTAATGTGCAGTTAAGGAGGAGATCACATGACATATGTCGGCAGTGCAGGTGCAAGAACATGCATGCTTATCGCAGGCTGTGAGCTTCCATAAATCACCAAGGAGCGTGCTCAGCTCAGCTTTCCAGCATAGCCAGACAGCTATTGGTCTGAACGCGCACACACACACACACACACACACACACACACACACACACACACACACACACACACACACACTCTCCATCAGAGCTGTGTATACCTGCTAAATTGAACAAATTAGTTTGAATTGAAAGCTGTTCCCTTTCCCCTTCCTACTCTGCTCTATGCTAGAGCTGTCACAGTGCGTAACCATCGTGTCTGCTCCTCACCGCAGTAAACTTCATATTTTTAGATGAGTGACTATCAAATGTAGTGTTTCTGTGCACACTGATGAATGTTTCATGTGAACTGTGTATGTGTTTAGGCTTGTGGGATCCGGACAGATCCACTGGGACGTGAACCGCATTGTGCTTTTTCGGCCTTTTCGGTTACCTTGATGTGCTGAATCCCTCCCATGTTCATCCAGGCCTGCGACTGGTCAGGTTTGAGCTCCACAGCCAGCTTGTAGCTCTGATTGGTGAGAACAGAAACAGACTGTGGTCAGTGTCACATCTTATCACAGTATCAAAAGTACTACTCAAACAAAGGCTGGTGTCAAACTGTTTGCTGTGTAAGAAAACTTGTGGAGTTGGTGTATGCGTTGCTTTACATCAGATGCGGAGACGTGAAATGTGACCACAGTTCACTGGAGACAGAATTAAAGACAGACACATGATGCCATGTGTAAATTCAGTCAGTCAGCTGAGTAGTAACGAATCGCTAGAGCGTGAACTGGACTGATTAGCTTATTGATTCAGTGAAAACGGGGACAATGATGAGTCAAAGAGTTTCTACTTGACTCCAGGACGCTATTTAACTAAGTGATGAAAAAACAGACTGTGGTCAGTGTCGGGCATGTGTGTTGGAGATGCTGTGCCCTCTGAACAGCCAGAACAGACGTTGTGGCTGTTCTAAGTCCAAATGCTGAGAACCCACATCTTGTTACACACATCGCACGAGCAGAACAGCAGCTGCTTCACTCCTCTGTCTGTGTCTAAACGAGAAGTGCTCGGGGTCAATGCCGAGCGGGAGTCGTGCACATTTGACGGCACACAATCGCTGTAGTGCATAAAAAGGGAGACGATGGATGCGTAAAAGCATGAAAACACATTCAGAGTGCGCTTTATTATTAGCTGCAGCTGTGTTTACACTGCCGTAACGCTGTGAGACCACCAAGGGCAAGTATTGTGTTTTACAGTTTTGTACAGTGGGGAGCTGGACTGAAGAATAATTCTGACAAAGCAGGAAAGCACAGGTGTGATTACTAAAAGCTGCGCAACACTTAAATGTGCCATTACAAAGGGCATTAGCGCTGGTAAAGCTTGTTGATCTAGGTAATTGGAACTAGGCTCTGAATTAGAATAAAGAAATAAAATAATCCACTTGATGAGCCTCTGACTGTGACTTCTATGAAAGCAGTTTACTTTCTCTTGATCACACCTCCTGAATGCGTAAATTCTATTTTCAAGGCCAAAATCTGATTAATAAACAGCAATGTTTGCAGTATTTAAAAGCCTCAACATTTGCACCTTATTTATTTATGTTTGGTATCTGCAAGGATTAGGGCAGGGCGGGATGAATCAGCATCCAGACTTTCTGCTCTGACACACTTGAGACAAAAAAACAAAACAAAAAAAAACCCCAGACCTAAAATAAACCAGTTTAAAACCGCACTTCAAACTGCTCTCAGGCTGTCCCCCTGTGTTTGTTCGGCTCCATCAGAGACTGTGATAATGCCGGAGAAATAACACATGACACCATTATCTGTACAACATAATAAAGCAGTTTCCCTGCACAAACACTGCTCTCTTTAAAGCTGCAGTGGCCTGAGACGGCCTCCTCGGCTCTTCTTGTCATGTTTCCACTCCATCAGTGTTTCCCACAAAGTGCTTCGGGGGTTGTCTTCCTCTGGTTTGTTTGCTTTCTCTCCTCTCAAGGCTTTTTCTGAGGAAGTCAATCACAGTTTCCTGTGCAGGAAATGTGCCTTCCAAAACTTTCCTTCAAAGATTAAATCTTAGCCACGGGTCTTCAAACAAGTTATTCATAGTGTGTCAACAGATCTGTTTGAGCGGTAACCCCCAAAGTGAAAGTGAAGGGCAGCGGGCAGGAGGCAGTTCTTCCTGAAAGTAATCGCAGACACGAGCTGGATTTCTTAGACGGTTGTTATGTGGGGAGACTTGTGTTTGCAGGGGTGTTTTTCCAGCTTTTTATACTTTCAGTTGCATGCGAGAAGAGAGGCAGAGCAAGCCGATGCGTTGCTTTCGTTGCCTGGGAAGACAGCAGT
This sequence comes from Pempheris klunzingeri, assembly GCF_042242105.1. NCBI lineage: Eukaryota > Metazoa > Chordata > Actinopteri > Acropomatiformes > Pempheridae > Pempheris > Pempheris klunzingeri. The sequence continues at coordinate 16,656,041 of NC_092033.1, forward strand.
CAAGAGGGGTTTCTTCAAATGCTCAGTGACTCTGAGAAAGCCAGCGCATTGTGAAAGGTTGTGACAATTTGTGACAAGAAATAAAAACCTCCGAGGCACTTTAGAGATTACAACGCTATTCTGACATACAAAAGCAAAAAAAAAAACTGGTAAATTGTCTCTGCAGAAACACACTGGATGTGGAGGTGTGAGGAGGGGGCAAATGCGAGGGTGGATCACGTTGCATAGGCTGCAAATGGGAGACTGCAAAAGGCGTTTTATTTTGAAAACTGAGCAGATACTCAATGCCGTCCCTGTGTCTGACTTCCTGCCTGACCCTTTCTCTGGAACTAGACCATTTGAAGTGGAGCAGAGCGGTGAAGTAGCACACTTCTGGTGGAATCAAAGGCATTGCCCAGAGTGGCTAGTGAGGCACGCACGAGGTCAGTCTAGCTTAATTAGTCCCGACTCGGGATTCAGGTATGAGTCATGGACTCATCCGCTGCAACGGAAGGAACTGATATAGATATTCTTAAGTGATTCACAAGAGAAGCAATTAAGCTGCTGCTGACGGATGACGCCTCTTTTCATTCGCACTGGAAATTATTCTGTTTGTGCACTCAAGGCAATCAGTGAATCATCTTATTGGAGGAATCAGACCTCTGTATAATAGAATGTCAGCGTCTTTCACGCTGTTGGCGTATATACTCCTGAACAGTATTCATTTCTCTGTGAGTGAGCTTCGTTGTATCTTAGATGGCACGACTGCTGTTGAGTTGGCTTGATGGCTGGATTTTTTTCATGCTTACGACAATGTGTTTTGCGTATTAAGGTCATGCTAGGATTAGACCCGCTTTATAGATTGTAGGAGTGTTCTGGCCACGTTGTAGTAATAATGCACACAACTGTTTGATATATCCAGCATATATAGTTAAACTTAGGATGATGGTCGATGTAATTACTTTGTACAAAGTTCTGCTCTGGATTAGAACTGGATTTAGCTGGAAAGATGTTTTGAGCATTTGTACAATACTGGGAAAAAGTTAATCCACTGATCAGTGAGGCCATCATTTATTATTTTCAGATGCTAAACATGATGTAGCGTATCAGCTAGTGGAGGATATATGTGCATGGGCCCGTGCAGAACTCTACTGTGACTCTGCTAATTCTAGGCACGAGCGCTGGATGCTGCCTACTACTATCAGTGAAAAAAAAATCCCAGGCCTCAAATGCTTTCCAGTAATCACTAAAAGATTGAACATAAAGTTAATGATGCACACTGCGCTCCTTGGGGAGTTAGTGGCTGTTTGAAGCAGTGTAATGTCTTTTGTTTTTTTTTTTTCCATCAATGCTTTTCAACCATTCCATTTCCCCCAACACAGCAACCAATCAGGAGCAAACACATCTCATATCTGCTTAGTCTCCTTAGCTCTGTACATTATATATTTCTTTAATAATTACCATAATTAAACTTCACAAGTATCTAATTAGACCTCCGTGACCCTTGCTCTTAGTTTAAATAGCCACGTAAAAGAAGATCAGCTTTTTATCACCTAACAGATATTGTTCATGTCAGAAGTGGAGCTGAAACAACTCATTCGCTTCACACTTATTAGCGGCAGGGTTGACCACTACAACAGGTCGTCTGACAGGGCTCCCGAAGAGGACTGGCTTGCTTCGGAGTTCTTACAGGAGCCAAGAGGTCACACCGTGTCACCTCGATCCATTCGGTCGCCACACCGGCCTCCTGTCAGCCACACAACTGGAAATAAGGCGGCGCTGCTTGTTTATAAATCAATACGTGGTGGAGGACCAAAATACATTACAGAAATGTTTCAGGAGTGTCCTCCTATGTGAAACTGAATGTGAAGAAAATTTCACTTCCCTGCAAACGCTCGCTAGCCTAGCAGATAACATTGGTCTTATAGCAATAATAATAATATTATAATAATACAATCTGCATTCTTGATACAGATCATTTCACCTGCCACTGTAAATAAAGTGCAAGGATATAACAAGTTATTCACAAAACATTAAGTGGAACACACATTGTCAATGTCTAGTTACCACAAATTACAGCTTTTCAAGCCCAGCATCATCATACAGTATATGTAATTAAATGTTTACTATGCTTTATATTCTAAGCTGGTTTCATGTGTGTAAATCGTGTAGAGCTCTGCTTGGGTACGGTATTGAAATCCTTCTTCCGCCGCTGCAACTGAAGAAAGCCGGGTGGATCTTATGTGCTTAGAAGTTTAGAAGAAGGGAAAGTCCGGTCCCAGAATGCCGCTGGGCTGGGGCGGATCCATGCGACGGCAAAAAAAATGTACGATACATATATGTAATGCAAGTTAATTTGAAATTTTTCCCCATAAATTCATGTCAGCGCTCACAACTTTCAGACTGAGGGAGAACATCTGGTAACAGTTTGACGTTGCCTCATGTCTGCCAGAGTGCACGGATGACGTTTTCACTTAATCAACTCTACTTTGATTTGTGAGCTTAAGGGGCCGGTTGCTTGTGTCTGCTGTTAAAATAAAGTGATTTGCAGCCAGAGACGGTTCCGTCTACAAGTCACATCTGTTTTCACCTACAGATAACTGTAACACTGGAGCTCAGCTAATCATTTATACACACATGACGTAGCGCTGACCGGCGGCCGCGGCCTATGGAGAGTGCATACTTACTTAAAGCAGGGACAGGAAAAAGAGAGAGGGAGAGAGAGTGACAGTACCTCGAAGGCTCGGTCCAGCTGGTTCATCTCTCTGAGCTGGTTTCCTTTGGAGAAATACAGCTCTGCTCTCACTGTCAGATCACTGGGATTCTGCTGCAGGGCCCTGTCCAGAGCATCCAGAGCCTGGCGCAGACACACACACACACACACACACAGTCAATACACACTAACACACACAAATAAACATATACACAGAAGAAAGAAAGAAAAAAAAAATCCTCTCAGGGTCGGGCGTCTTGCTGTTTGGGTGTACTTCCTGGCAAGACTGTCGAGAGTCACTGCCGGATTAGAGCAGAAATCCCAGCTGGCTCTGCAAAAAGCCCCTTTGCACTACCTGATACTTTGAACCATGAAGGCTTTTGAAGCGGAGAGGGATGGAGGGAGGAGAGAAAGAAACAGATGATGCAGAGAAGAAGAAGAAGAAGAAGAAGAAGTGTAAACTGATACAAAGCAGAGCTAGTCAGACAGGAGGAGGAGGATGAAGATGAAGGGCACGATAATGTATTCCTGTCTCTCTAAGAGAAAGAGCAGCGTCATCTTCACCACTGCCACACTTGCAGAGAGATGGATAGAAAGAGAGAGAGAGAGACGGAGAATTTCCACAAAGAATAATGCATACGCAATGGGAGAAAACTTCAAACATGTCAGATTGTGTACTCTGAACGTACAAAGTCTCTTTCTGGGTGAATTCAGGTCAAATTCATTTGCTCTCATTGTTTTCTCCTAGTTGGTCTGCGATAATTCACATAGGGGGAGGCTGAGGTGGGCACGTTTCCGTGAGTATGATTATGTAGCTTGTCTTTCTGGAAGTGAGGTGATCAGATTGATGGCGGTCCCATGTGTGTGTGTGTCAGGGGCAGGGATAGTCAGGGCATGGTTAGCCTAGCTTAGCAGAAAGACTGTACATCAGTACAATTCTGAGACACAAGTATTTATTTTAGTATTTTAATTTTAGGCTACTTTACACTTCTAATGCATTACATTTCATGGGGGAATATTGTATTTTATCCCTCTACGTTCATTAGTTACTTTGCAGATTAAGACTTAGCATGTAAAAGATTAGTTTCAACATAATATGCTTACTTGAATACGAGTACTAGTACATTTAGTACATCAGTACATTTAGCTGATAATACTAGTACAACTTTAAACGCAAGACTTTTACTTGTAACAAAGTATGTTTAATTGATGGTATTTCTGCGTTTAATCAAGCAAAGAATCTAAATACTTCATGTTGGTGACAATACACGTCGGTGTGAGTGCACACACACACGCACACACACACACACACACACACACACACACACTTTGTTGTGACGACTTACACATTACACACTACTTACACATCATCAGTCATAAATTGGTTTTTGACGGCGTGACTGAGAGATGAGTGTGTGTGTGTGAGTCTCCGTGTTAAATGATACAACTGTTAAGTGAGTCCACCGGTTTGTAGCTGTGGCCCCTCAGAGTGGCTCTTACTTAAGTTTTGGGGCCCACTTATTATTGACAAGTATGCAATGCAGCTGCCATGGCAGTAACATAAGGGTATACTAAGCAGACATATGCATATCTATTGTGTGTCCCTGACTCAGAAACAGGACTTTAACATGGAGCTGGCAGTTCTTTTTAAAAGTAACTTTGCTGTATTGATTTGTTACTACAGGTTTACTGACTGAAAAATATGAATGCAGTTGTCGCCTCTTTGGATAAATTAGATAATATCACTGGAGTATATTTTATTTACAGAAGATGTTTCTTTGCTGACTGCTTCGTGGGCACAAGTTGCTGGTTGTTAACAGTGTTGGTGAGCTTTGTCAATCTGCCGGAATTTTACTTAATAAAGTTCAATCTCTAACTTTGATTTCAGGTTGATCTTTATGAAATTTGTGTCTTCATTTTTGCTGCAGTGTTCAGTCACATGAAGCGATCTGAAATAGATACATTTGTCATTCATGTTCCTACAACCAGCATGGAGTCGAGACACATTGCACTGAGAAATAAATATTATTAGTTATCATTTTTCTGATTTGACAATCCCAGCTTACTATGAAAGCTGTTGGAAGACATACAGTGTAAACCTACAATTTGCATCTCTAGTTTTGTTAAGCTGCTTTGGTGATAAATGACGTCATTAAGGGAAGTGAAAAATGGCTGAGCATCGCTAACAGAGAACTGGTAACAACTTCCAGTCCTAGTTTGAGACATCTGTCTACATACGCTGCTGCCTTTACTTCTGACAGGCAGATATTAACTTTTTAGGCATCTCTAAAACCAAATTAACACAAAAAAACACTAGATTAAGATTCGACATATCAAATAAGTCAATATGATTTGCTTGTATCATTTATTTTCACTAAATGATCCGGTCATGTTGCACGTCATTATTTAATGTACAGTCATGGCCAAAAGTTTTGAGAATGACACAAATATTACTTTTCACAAAGTCTGCTGCTTCAGGGTTTGTAGGTGTTTTTGTCAGATGTTTCTATGGTATACTGAAATATAATTACAAGCATTTCATAAGCATCAAAAGCTTTTATTGACAATTACACTGAGTTCATGCAACAAGTCAATATTTGCAGTGTTGACCCTTCTTTTTCAAGACCTCTGCGATTCTCCCTGGCATGCTGTCAATCAACTTCTGGACCAAATCCTGACTGATGGCAGCCCATTCTTACATAATCCATGCTTGGAGTTTGTCAGAATTTGTGGGTTTTTGTTTGTCCACCCGCCTCTTGAGGATTGACCACAAGTTCTCAATGGGATTAAGATCTGGGGAGTTTCCTGGCCATGGACCCAAAATCTTTATGTTTTGTTCCCCGAGCCATTTAGTTATTACTTTTGCTTTATGCCAAGGTGCTCCATCATGCTGGAAAAGGCATTGTTCATCACCAAACTGCTCTTGGATGGTTGGGAGAAGTTGCTCTCGGAGGACGTTCTGGTACCATTCTTTATTTATTAGGCAAGATTGGGAGAGAGCCCACTCCCTTGACTGAGAAGCAACCCCACACATGAATGGTCTCAGGATGCTTTACTGTTGGCATGAGACAGGACTGATGGTAGCGCTCACCTCGTCTTCTCCGAACAAGCAGATGCCCCAAACAATCGGAAAGGGGATTCATTTTGCAGAATATCAGTCTGTCCCTGATGTTTTTTCTGGAGAGAAGTGGCTTCTTTGCTGCCCTTCTTGACACCAGGCCTTCCTCCAAAAGTCTTCGCCTCACTGTGCGTGCAGATGCACTCACACCTGCCTGCTGCCATTCCTGAGCAAGCTCTGCGCTGGTGGTGGCCTGATCCCGCAGCTGAAACAACTTTAGGAGATGGTCCTGGCGCTTGCTGGACTTTCTTGGGCGCCCTGGAGCCTGTTTGGCAACAATTGAACCTCTCTCCTTGAAGTTCTTGATAATCCGATAGATGGTTGACGGAGGTGCTGAGGCTGACTGAGATCTTACTAGCTCCTTTTTGTGCAGTGCAATGATGACTGCACGTGTTTCCTTGCAGGTAACCATGGTTAACAGAAGAGGAACAATGATGTCAAGGATCATCCTCCTTTTAAAGTGTCCAGTCTGTTATTCTAACTCAGTCATGACAGATTGATCTCCAGCCTTGTCCTCATCAACGGAGGAATCATTGAAATGATGTTAGCTGGTCCTTTTGTGGCAGGGCTGCAGTGGAAATGTTCTTTTGGGGATAAAGTTCATTTTCAAGGCAAAGAGGGGCTTTGCAATTAATTGCAGTTGAGCTGATCACTCCTCATAACATTCTGGAGTATATGCAAATTGCCATTATAAAAACTGAAGCAGCAGACTTTGTGAAAATTAATATTTGTGTCATTCTCAAAACTTTTGGCCACGACTGTAGTTCTGCCATTTTCCCCAGAAATCTGTCTGTTACTGGTATTACTCTGCTTGACTGGTAATAGCCACCTGTGGTCTGACGGTCCTATTGAAGGCCCGGGGGTCCAGGGCCACGGCTCGCCACTGTGTAGCATCATATCCGCGACGCCACCCGCGCAATGCACGTGTGCACCAACTATTTGGGCGCGTTCAATCACACGTCAAAGCTCAAACACGAGAAAATATATCCTTACATTATTTTAGAGACACTCAGTCCAGTTTGAATTTGTCTGTGTTTTGGTTATAACGTGAGGAAAACAGAAGCTGTTGTTGTTCATGTTGTTATTTCCTGGACTCACTTTTGCATAATTACGGTCTGTGTAAATATCATTATCGGCAGCACAAAACGTTCCATTTCTGGCTGCAATTCTTTCACATTATCTTCTAGCTTTAAGCAGATCCTCCCTCTCTGTTGTGATGATGACAATAACACCCACCAACACCGAACTGGCAGATGATTTCAGGATGCATGCTGGCAGTGTTGTCACACTGTGCCGTAGACTTCTAATGCGAACAATCTCCAAACGTAAAACCTAGAATTACAGAGAAAGTCACAGAGAAAGTGAAAGACAGATGAGGAGAAGCGCTGATGGTGGCGAGAGAACAGAGTGGGAGGATGAGTGACAGCTGCTCGCCAGCAAATGGCTGCTGGTCTGATGTACAGTGGAGGTTATTAGTTTCCAAGGAAACTACTGAACGGGAAACCATCTCCGGCTGAGAGATTATCATTACTGGCTGTGGTTGCTTTTTGACCTCTGAACAACAGACACCTCGGCCAGGAGACACACACGCACATTTACGTAAATACACACCTCTGTGTAGTTGCCACGCTTGCTGTAAATGGCAGACAGGAGGCGATAACATTCAATACAGCTGCCTTCTCTGGATATAATATCCTGGGTCATCTTCTCTGCCTCTTTGGTGCGACCGGCCATGGCTAAAACCTGAGCCTGAGACAGAAATACAGTGTGTGTGTGTGTGTGTGTGAAACGAGAGAAAAAAAGTTTAGGGCTTTCAGTGTTTGGCAAAATGTTTGAGGCTAGACATATGTTGCTTTGGTGAATATCCAGGATGTGACAGCTTTCCAAAACCACATATGAGTGCACGCACACACACACACACACACACACACACACACACACACACACACACACACACACACACAGCCCTGGCATTCCATGATTCAATAAGTGTGTGTTTGCTAACCAGAGCCAGCCAGATGTCAGTGCTGCCGGGCTGCAGGGCAGCAGCCTCTCTGTACACCTGCAGGGCCTCCTCGTAGCGGCCCGTGTTGTAGTACAGAGCTCCAAGTGGAGTCAGGATGTCCACCTTCCTCGTCACTTGCAGCGCCCTGCAGGCAAAGGTCAGAGGATGATGGCTTTCTATAATCATTTTGTTTCAGGTGTTCTGCACAGTGATAAAACAACATGACGTGTATTTTTATCATCATGGTTAATATAGACTTTTTATATAATTTCATATCATTATTGATGAATATTATTATATATTGATAATCTACGGCGACAGTGCTGTGTATCTTAACTGTTCCATAAGACTACAAACACTAACTTCACCTTCAGGCACATTAACAATAATAACAATAAATGTTAGATTTCAACTCTTAGATCAAAGTCTATCTTCCTAAAGGAATATCTTAAAAATCCTACAGAGACATCAGATGATTACCAAAGGGCTGCTGAGTTAAGGCTGTCCTCCTAATGAACGTGGACATTGGCTAGCCGGTGTCTGAGCTCAGAGCATGATTAGACATTAGACACAAAACCATCTGATGACAAAGTAAGAGCTTCCCTACAAGAGTTTGAGAAACATTCCTCCCTGCTTTCTTGCCAAAAGATAGATCGATCAATCCATCCATCCGCTGTGTTCTGATTATCCAGGGTCGGGTCAAAGTGGCAACAGGCTAAGCAGGGCACACCTATAGTTTACTCTGGTCTCCTGCCCCATCACCTGACCCATGATGACATGTATAGCCGCTTGTCATCATTCAACCGTTGGCTGCTGAGGTGGTGGTGGGCAAACAATGTGGGCTTCATGGATAATTGGCAGTGTTTCTGCGGAAGACCTGGTCTGATTAGAAGAGACGGCATCCATCCCACTTTGGAAGGAGCTGCTCTCTTATCTAGAAATTTGGCTGAGTTTAGAAGTCCAAAAAACAATCCAGAGTCGAGACCAGGAGGCAGAGCTGCAGTCTTACACACTTCTCTGCTCCTCCATTAGAACAGTCACCCAGCCAACATCCCACAGAGACTGTGTCCGTCCCCCGACCATTCAAATCACTTCAATCAATAAAGTCTAACAGAAGAGTTCTGCAGAATGATCTGATCGAAGTTAATACCACCACAGGCAAAGTCAAACAAGGCTTAGACAGACTTAGTAAATGATCTGATATCAGAGCATCATATTGATTTCTTATGTCTGACAGAAACCTGGCTGTGCCATGAAGAGTATGTTAGCCTTAACCTCTAAAGACCTGGAGTACACATGCGTGGACATCACATTCTGGGTTATATTACCATAGTAGTTAATTCTGCTTAGCTGGGGCCGTATGGACATGTATGTGGACAAAACTGTTGATATTTCATATTGTTTTTTGCACCGTGATTTTCAAAACATGTTCAAAACATGTTTTGTATGTGTTATAAATACATGCAAAAGCAGTGAGGAAAAAAACCTGCTGTGTTCAGGGTGGAAATAAAGAGTTTTGCACAAAGGTGACTTTATTGTGTTTTCTGGAAGTTAAGACCGATTGTCCACATATGTGGACAGAATTTTTCTCTAAAACTACACCATGTAAAAAGATGATGCTTAGGTTTGATACTTAGCAGGGTCCAATAAGCCCAAATAGCAAGGAGAAATAAAAAAAAAAGGAAATATCAAACAAGAGCTCGGGTCTTAAGAGGTTAATGAAGCCACTCCCCCCCCCCAGTCATATTAATACTCATATTCCTCCAGACTCTGGACTAGGAGGTGGAGTTGCAGCCATTTACAACTCTAGCTTATTAATCAAGCCCAGACCTAAACTTAACTATAATTCATTTGAAAGCCTTGTTCTTAGTTTCTCTCATCCAACCTGGAAAACACCAGAGCCAGTCTTATTGGTCACAGTGTACCGCCCTCCTGGTCCGGACCCTGACTGAAAGTAGTGGCCAATCAGTGCAATCCTCTAAATTCTAATAGTCTTTTTGAAATATGATACTTTTCTCACCTCTTGTACCAAGATTCGGCTTCTTCGTTCTCATTGGACGAGCGGAGCAGGCGCCCCAGGTTCACCATGGCGACGTAGTGTGCTGGTTTTAGTTTAACGGCTTGCTGGTAGTGGGCGGCCGCCAGCTGCCCTTCTCCTGAAAGAGAAAGTGGAGGGCAAAGGGGAAGGAATGGACCGATGGAGGAAAGGAATGCAGAAGAGTGGAAGACAAAGGAATTAATAAGGAGTAGAGACAGGAAATAAGCGACGCAGCAGGAGAAGAGAGGACGGACGTACAGCGAAAACATCCATTAAATGCATGTTATATATTCTAAAGTGCTGCGAAACAAAGTATTCAGTGTTCATGGTTATAACACCACCACCAGAACTGACATAACGATTCAAAACTTAACAATAAACTTATAGTAAGTCCAGGTCATGGAAACATAATCAAACTAGACGCATCAATCAGTCCATCACATCAGAGGTGAGGCTGACACTGGTGTTATTTTTAGGCATAAAAATAAAAAACATCCTTTAAATCAGCATGAAAAGTGACTAGTGATTAAGGCAGTAATATCAGTCTGCTTTTATCCATGAATATGACGTTTTTACTATACGAAACGCTTCTCCTGCAGTTCATTAAATCCCTACAGCCGTCTGGAGGCAGCGGGACACGTGTGTTGATAAATCTGAAGCCTCTGATTGGAGAAGTGCTGGGCGGCACCATAACGCACGGCTGCCTGCTATTTACCTTCATTAAATCACAGGCAAATGACACGAGGCTGCTGCAGACACACACACACACACACACACACACACACACACACACACCTCCACACACATCAGATGGGTCTTTTATGACTCGGTATTCTGCCTGTTTAGGCAGGAAACGTCAGACAAGTGGGACTTGCTGCGCTCCTCGTTTGACTATAATGTTCAGCTGGAGTTGGATGTCACTACTTCCTGTCTAATCTACCGGGATAAGAGAGACACGGGACCACCTCCATAAGGATGATATCGCAATGGGGCTTTAAATGCCACGTTCAGTGACTCACTCCTGGCTGAAGCACAGCTGGGAGTAGCGGCTGCTGCTTTGTGCTGTGCAAAGTAACTTTAGATTCTGTTTTTCCCTCAAGTTTTTGCACTCACACGCTACGCTGCTTGAAATCAATTTTAGAGGACAACAATAAAATTGAATATTGGGGGAAAGAGTGATAGGAATTTGCAATTAAAAGGCTGCTATTTAGCGGCCCACTCACAAAACTATTGTGGGGGACTTTTCAACAAGCACGCGCACACTAATACGTTCTCTAGTGTCACCGACATTTCTAACATATCACTGTCAAAAGAGAGCGCTCCCACCTCGCTCCAAGACTTTGTCTCTGCTTTGTCTCTATAAAAAGGCTGCCATTCAAATTTAACAGTGTTTTAAAATCTGGGCGTGCACGTGCTCATGTGAACGGATTTAAAATGAAAACATCTTAGTGTGAATGTGGCCAACGAATCAGTTTGTGAAATCTATTGCAATTCAAAACAGCAGCTCTGCCTCGACATTACCAGATGAGCATAACGTATTTGATGCTTGCTCCCCCCCTACGCAGCCCTCCACTCAGTCTTCACACACCTTGAAAATAACAACAACCTACATCAGAATGCTGTTTACACAGTCTCCCCCGTGGAACTCATCGGCAAACTGAGCCACTGGTCTTGAGCAGCTCTATTTTTAAGGTAAGTAAAATCCCCATGCCAAGCATGAAATATCATAACTTGGCCCGGGACAGGAGGGCTCTGCAGCGGGTGATTAAAAGCGCCCAGAGCATCATTGGTACCCATCTGCAGAGCATCAGTGATGCAGTTGAGGTGAGGTGCCTGTGCAGAGCCCAAATGATATTAAAAACACCGTACCCACCCCAGCAACAGCCTGTTCACCCTGCTGCCTTCCAGCAAGAGATACAGAAGTATTCGCTGCCGCAGCACCACACTACGGAGCAGCTTCTCTCCTCAGGCTGTGAGACTCATCCTCCACACTCCGTCTAAAAAAAAATGTTTGTTTTTTTTCCCCTTATGTAGCGTAAAGGGACATTTGCTTGCATTTTACTGTGAAATTAACCTTAAACCTAAATTCTCATAATGCTCAGTTTTAGTTGACACTGTCACAGTTCTGTTTTCCACAGACGACCATGGTCTTAATGTGTTTGTGGCCACTAGGGTCAGCTCACCTGTATCCACCAGAAACACTCCGTAGTTATTATGCAGGTCGGAGCTGTCCGGACAGTTCTCTATACCTTTCAGATACACTTCATTGGCTTCAGCAAAGCGTTTCTGCGGGGGAAAGTTGATGAAATGAATAAAAGATTAACACCAGGATGACGAAGACCAAGGTTAAAGGAAGCTAGGATGCGCACTACTGAACAGGCTTCTCTATTGGTGCTTTATAGCTGCTTGCATAGAAATTAACCTTCTACAACTAAGGCTAATTTAATTCCGGATTTATGAAATGATGATGAGTTCCAACACTCTAAATGTGAAATGGGCTACACATGTCTGTGCGTGTGTGTGTGAGAGAGAGAGGGGGGGGTGTGTCCTTTCTGTGTTTTCTGCGTGATTCACCTTCTCAGCATAGAGTGATGCCAGACTGGAATAAGCATCAGCAAAATGTGGCCCAAAGCGTATGGAGTCCTTCAGGAGAGTCTCAGCCTCTTTCTCCTTTCCCTGGGACCTGAAACAGCATCATCACCATCAACATCATCATCACCATCATCCTGATCATCATAGTCCTCAACAGAAATATTATCATATGTTCATCATAAGCAACATCAGAAATGTCATCATCAACATCAACAACAGCAATATATATGCTCATCATCATCATCATCAGTATCATTAGTAACAATATTATCATACTCTCATTATTATCATCATCAGCAGCAGCAGCAATATAATTATAATCTCATTATCAACTCATCAGCAGCAGCAGCAGCAGTACTATCATGCCTCCTCTGTCACAGGTTGTTATTTGTCATTTTGGATTTGTTTCCAATCTTCAAAATAGCAAAATGAACTTTTTGGTTTATCTACCAATGGCAAGCGAACTGAAAAAATGTACCAGACAAAATATTTTTCCACGACCGTTAAACTGCTTATGATACAATTTCATTAAAAACAATACACTTCATGGAGCAGGTCCTATTTGTCAAGCCCCTGCGGCAAATGCTGCAGCTGATTGGTGCTCCTGTCTTTCTTTCCCCGCCACCTCGCGCGTGAAGCGCTCACCATTCTGAAAAGTTTGCATGATGTTCTGCGTCGCCACATAATTGCAGAATCGTTCTGTGGTCGGCCTGAGATTCTCCTCTGCGGTACCTGGATCGATAGCTTAAGTAAGCGTAACCGTTGGCGACGGTAGACAGCGAAGGTCGATCAAAGACTTAGACTATAAAAACGTTGATTGTCATAGATGCAATCAGAGCCCAGAGTTAATGCAAAACAAAACATGGCCGGTCAGCTCGTGTGTTGCAGTGAGGATAGTTTGTAGTGAGGTAGGCTTCATGACCTCATTTATTTTATTTGCCACTGCAGATTTTCACTGTTTAGCAGCGGGCGGTTTATGTAATACGAGCCTGCCAAAGGGTAGAGCAAGAGGAAAAAGAGTAGAGGTAGACCTGGGAGACCACTTGTACTTTCTGTTGAGACCACGATGAACAATGAATAATAAATCATCATTGACATCATTGGCAGCAGAAAAATGATCTTACCTTCTTCTTTCTTTATTTCATTGTCATAAGATACAGTTGTACATACGTATAGTGGAGACACACACACACACACAGGAATGTAGTGGACTAGCAGCAGTTGCCCCCGTTTGCTGGGTTGTTCACCACAGAGGTTGTAATGGAGCTGAGCCATAACAATGGACTTCGTTTCAGCTCCTATTATTGATGTGATTTTCTTTTAGTGCCAGCGGAGCTCTGGGCAGTCCACACGGTTTGGCCACAGAACAAACAACTGAAAACACTCCTCAGCTGTATAAAGAGCTTGTCAGATCAGCTGTCGTGTCAAGAGTCAAGGTAATTGACGGCTTTCATTTAGTGAGCGTGGTGATTCATTATTTTTCAGCCTCTCCAGCCTCTGACTCCCGTATGACTAATGCCACCACATGTCCAGAGTACTGAGGCTATGTGTCAACATATCTCTCAGGTCTGTTTGCATCCACAGTGACACAGCGTGACTCAAAGATTATGCATTATGCACATATCCTTAGTGCAATCAATCATGGTCATTAAAGTTTAATAGTAGTTGAATAGCTGATTGACGACTGTGAGGGTAACATACTCCAGCTTGATCACAGACCACAATAAAAACTTACATTCTTCACCCCTAGGGTTACTTCTGGGGACGCTGATATTTACAGGTTTTCTTCTTTGCTTCAAATGCATCAACATCAACTATGTTGTAGGACTGCGAATGCAGGGGTGTAGTCAATCATCAATCAATCAATCAATCAGTGTTTATCTATATAGCATCAGCTAATAACAAATGTTATCTCAAGATGCTTTCCATAAAGAGCAGGTCAAAACCAAACCCGAGAGTTTAGTTTCTGTGTTTTGCAATCAGAAGTGGGAGCTGTCACCGTACATCTGTTCTCTCACAGCAGCTTTGTGCGTGAGGTTGCGTGTGTCTTACTTGAGGAGGTTTCCCAGGTTAAACAGAGCTCGGTTATGCTGAGGGTTGGTGTCCAGTGCCTTCCTGTAGTAGTGCTCAGCCTCCTCTAGGTTGCGGGTCAAAGTGCCAAGATTGTTCATGGCGCTGGCGTGGCGGGGGTATAACCTGAGAGGAGGAAGAGCAGAGGGGAGGGGGAAAGAAAAAAAAAAGAGAGTCCAATTGAGATGTCGTTCAGTGAGAACATTTTGTATAAAAGAGCCAATGAACATCTTTGACTTCACGTAGAAAAATTAAACCTTTCTTTTGCCTCTTGGGGTCAGAAGAAACAAACACTGACAAATCATCGCCAGGGTGATGATGTCATGTTAGAAAACAGTTGCTTATTCAGTTACAGAACCACATGATCATTCATTTGCATTAGTGTTGAAAGTCTACCAGCTTTCCAGCTCTGGAACTCCGTTCATATTAAGAACCACTGATGGCTGCACACTTCCAGAGCGAAGCACACGGGAACATGGTCTTGATTGGAGTAATTGCTTTGTGACAGTGAGGAGGATATTCTTCGGAGCAAACGGTGCAGATAAATCAGCACAGCGAGCGTGCGGAAGCTGCAGCCGGCAGCCTCTCTGCTGACATTTACTGCTCCTCTCCATCACTGCTACAAAAAGACCCCTGTGTAATTGAAATATACTTTTATAGTTAGCGGCCATAACTGTCATGCCCAAGGCAAGAGGTGAGCAGACACCGTGGCAACACTCTTTAGCGTTTCTATGGAAACTTTGCTTCACGTGTCAGTGGGTTTCTGACTTTACGGCACAGAAAGAGGAGCAGCTGTGAAAACACCTACGATGGATGAGTACTGAACAACGTCAATCAGCAGAGTCTACCTGTTCACTAACAGCCTTCACGTCACACTGTGCGCTGCTCCATCGACAATCTATGGAGCCGAGTGACCAAAAGATTTGCTCAAGCTGACAAAATCTGCAGCAAGATTTCTCTGCTTCCCCTCTGCCACAGGCCTTTGGATTATCTGGTTAGTCCCGCTGTGTAGATCAATATTTGTAAAACCTTATTCAAAGAGGAACGCAACACCTGTTATCTTGAACAGGCGACCTTCGTGAATTTAAACACTTCGGCGTAACTATGGAGGCTGCGTGCGTCGGCTCTGAACCTCTGCCAGGAGCTGAAGTGTGCCTCTTCAAAGATTTGACAACACGTCAGAGAGACGGCTTCGGTGTTGTCTCCGAGAAGTTTGTGATGCCAGAGAAGATTAAAGCTGAAGATGAAACGAGGTGAGAAAAAGGCAGAGAAATCGTCTCCTAAATAAAAGATGTCAGTGAGCAGAACAACGTGAATATGGCGACTGCACGCCCCCATCGCTTGCACGAATTTCATGCACTCTCTCTGAGTATAACTTGACTTTTCTTTCTGCTGTGTTTTTAACATATGCGCGAAATAACTTAAAATACTGTCAGCGCAAGTCAAGTTCTGCTACCTTAACAGCAGAATACTTCTCAAGCGTCAGATATCGCATTCACTTCCCCACCAATCAACATCAAATTATAGAAAAGCTTAAAAACGAGGTGCGTTCACGCACATGCAATGAATTTCCTTTCAACCAAAGCTTGCCTAAAGTTTAGGACACCTCGACAGTTAGCTTGAACTGATCGGCTTGACCACAAAGTGTCAAATAATCCCACCTTTAAGTAGAGTAGAGAACTGTATAAAAGAGCATTGGACGCATACTGTGTGTCTCCGAATGAATTTGAATCAATAGAGTCAGAGAGCTTCGGTTCAGAGTCAGACCTGAGGGCAGTGGTGTAGTGGTGGATGGCCTCCTGGTATCGGCCGCTGTCTTTCAGGAAGTTGGCGTAGTTGTAGTGGACTTTGGCATTGTGAGGCAGAGTCTGGATACCAGAGCTGAGGAAGAGCAAGAGGGAAGAGGAGGAGGAGGAGGAGAAGGAGGCATGACGTTAGTCTGCAGAAATGAGGTGCAAATATCTGTGACAGCAGATACCGTGCGTTTGCTTGTTGTGTATTTGCATGAGGATGGAATAGACATTTCTGCCAGTGGCTTCACGCTATTCCATTCCAAGAAATGCAGCAACGCACCAAAACATGCAGGGGAGAAGACTGCAAACCAGTAAACATGAATGTAAGAAAGGATTTAAAATACCGGTGCAGTTCTCTCCAGTAGTAGCATGTTACATCAGTGGTCACTTGACCAACATTAATAAATTAGAAATCAATTTGAAATTTGAGTTTATTTCTAATCTGACAAGATCTACATTCTAATTTGTCATTAGAGCAGGGACCACATACTACAAAAGGATTCACTGGGAAGTTAATGTGCCACATTTTACACTGAAACCTGTCCTAACGAAGGCGTTATGGATATTAACACTTGCACGCATACACAAGCAAATGCCTCCCTCTCTGCTTACCGGAAGAGGGCCTCCCTGGAGAGCCAGACATGGTTCTGCTGGACGGTTTTCCAGGAGAAGAGCAGGAACAGCAGCAGAATGGAGACACTGAGGACTGTGGTGCCCCAGCGGCCCACCACCGAGCACAGCCGACCCAGGCCATGAGCCACCAGGATGCAGTAGCCCATACTGGAAGGGGAGAGAGAGGAAAAGGAATTTACCTTCATCAGCCCTGCTGTGATACTTCAGAACGCATTCAATGCACAACAGAATCAGTGAAGCTGATAGCGAATAATCAAGAAAAGCAGAAAAATGCAGCGGCTATCTAAAAGAGCAGCTACTTCGGCCTTCTAGTCCTCTTTCTCTCTCTTTTTACACTTCATACTACATCACTATCCGTCCCGCAATTGGCAGGTAGACATTAACCCGCTCAGACACCTCCCTCGCTGTGTATCCTACCAGCTGTGTCAGACAAACAGTGTGTGCAGCCATCAGTCACTCTGTCAATAATCCTTTCAGATGCTGTTTGCGTGTGCTAATGCGGCCTGCCTGTGTTTCGTTGCATCTCGTCTCTCTTTTATTCCTCCTGCTGCACTCAGGTCTCTGCCGCAAAAGAGATCTTCATCTCAAGAGACTACCTGATTAAATATTAGCTATAATGATAATTCACAGGCTGTGCTAAGCTAAGGCTTATCATCAGATGATCTACCTAGACGGGTCGAGGCTCGTTTGTCAGTGACAGTTTCTTTTAACTTTTAGTCAATTCATTCCCAGCGTCCCCATGAATCAATCGTTCAGTGAAACAATCATGTTTCAAGCTCCTCTTCAACTGTAACTGTACAGGCTGCATGGCTCCAACACCAGAAACATGTGGGCTGGACTAAGAACTACATTATGACATATGGCCAGTGATACATCAGTAGTAGTAGGATGATATAATAATTCTACGGCAACAATAATGTTCAATAGTTGTTGTTTTTTTTTTTCCTTTTTCCTTTTTATATGCTTCAGTGATTTCTCAATGCAGAGTTTAATATAAACTACCAATAAAGGTTGTGTGTTAAATGTAAAAATGTACCTAAAATGAGGTATCCAACAGATACCAGATTTTTTTTCCTCCATTACGATTCCAAATGTAAAACCACTGGAGGTAAAGGTAAGATTGAGAAGTTACTATGTGGACTGGACAAAAGTGGGAGTCTGTTTCTGCCTCTTGGACGTGCTTTGACTTTGACACGCAGCGAAATCAAGCTTGACAGTTAGCCTGCCACCGAGAAGGCTGATTCTGTGTAATACACATAAATACTGTTTCCTACACACACAAAGACACTCTATCAACATCTAACACCACAACATCCCAGCGTGCCTATGAGTGTGTGTGTGTGTGTGTGTGTGTGTGTGTGCGCTCGCATGTACATTCTAGTAACAGTCTCCACTTTTAGACCACACACGAGAGGATGTTCTTTATTTGTGTCTACGTTATTCGTTTGTGTGTTCAGTTTTCAGCTCTCCCTCTCTGATCATATTCACCTGGGAGGAACCTTTGAATATCAGACAGTTCACTTCCACTCAAACTTCCTCGCCGTCTTTCACCCATTCGGGAAAGTTTTATCATATATATTTAGATCACTGAGCAGGAGGAGTGAGGTGTTGCATCACCTGCTGACCAGATAACTAACATGGAACACAAGACCGATACACAGCCAAAATACAGACAGCAAACTAAGTGGCAGGTGTAAAAACTCAGTGGATCATTGCTATACCGTTCTCTCCGTCTCCTCTGATCAGCTGTGAACTGAAATCTGCTGAGCCTGTGGTGAAGACAGGCCGGCTATGACTGCACTGGTTGGAGTGTTTCTCGAGGCTGCAGCTAGAGACACTGTGACATCTTACATCGGTTTTTGTGCCGACTAAAACCTGCACACGCAACAACAATAAACCTTGTTTTTCTGGAAAACTCAGGAAGTTCTGTCACACCAAGGAGGAGGCCTACAGAAGCGAGGACAGGATCCTGCACAACCGAGGCCAGAAACACACTAACAAAGGAGATCAGAATCACTAAGAGGAGCTGCATAACGTGTTTACTGCAGGTTTGGTAAGCCCACTTTTACTCCCCTCATCCGCTCATGTTACATCACACAACCATCTGCATTGTGCTGCACTACATCATCCTGCAACACCTCAACTCAACCCAAACACAAGGATCCAGTTTGTGGACCTCAGCTTGGGAGTCCACTGCACCAGACCCCACCCGTCAGTGGCGTCAGCTGAGCTTTTTCTTACAATGTGGCCAAGCACGAATGCACGGCGCTCACTTTTAGTTCCGACGACCATATTGCTAAAAATAAACAGAAACTGAACATCCTCTGTACCTATGAATTTTAATTAAAGTGGCTCTCATGAGGACCGCCCTGCACCTCCGCTGCGGGGGATGAGTTCATCAGAGTTACCAGCCTCAGTAACCGCAAAATTAACAGCAACCTCAGATTAGAGCCACATAAATGTTTCACAGAGTTCAAGCAGAAGCATCAACTGTTCAGAGCAGACTGAGGGAATCAGGCCTTCACTGTCGAATTGCTGCAAAGAAGCCACCACTGAGGAAGAAGAAGAAGAACAACAACAACAAGAGAATTGCTTGGGCCAAGACATCTGTACTTTAGGCTGATGAGTCCAAATTTGAGATTTGTGGTCGCACCCACCGTGTCTTTGTGAGACACAGAAAGGTGAGCAGATGGTTCCTACATGTGTGGTTCTCACTGTGAAGCCTGGAGGAGGAGGAGGTGTGATGGCGACACTGTTAGTGATTTATTCAAAGTTCAATGCACACTTAACCAGCATGGCTAACGCAGCATTCTGCAGCGACACGCCATCCCATCTGTTTTGCTTAGTGGGACCATCGTTTGATTTTCAACAGGACAATGAGCCCAAACACACCTATAGGCTATATAAGGGGCAATTTAATCAAGAAGGAGAGTGATGGAGAACATATTCTGGTTTGTTTGACACTTTTTCTTTACTACATAATTCCATATATGCTCCTTCATAGTTCTGATGTCTTTAATATTAATCTACATTGTAGAAAAATAAAGAAAAACCACTGAATGAGAAGGTGTGTCCAACAAATCAACTTGCCTGGTACTGTATATAATGTAAATCTGTTATATTAATCATTCCATATAAATTCCAGCACCTTTGCACTATTGTCTTCAATTTTATTGGTGAGTTTTAAATATATATTCTCTCTATTATATATATTTCTATGTGTAAGTGTATCTAACAAAATGGTAACTGAGTGTTCCAGGTCTGTTGAATATTTTTAATCAGGCAAGTTAGAGACTAAATTCAACCGGGTCGCCTCCCCTTACACGGAGAGCATGAGGGGAGATGAAGGCATGTGGGACGCATGTTTTGTGACTTTTCTCTGTGAATTTATGTGGTTTCTTCTACTTTATTCTCCATGTAGTGTAGAAAAGGTAAGGGCAGGTTGTCAGTTGCATCCAGCTGGATAGTCAGCGCTGACAGACAGAGTGTGTGTGTAGGTGTTATGTGTGAGCGACAGTGTCGTGCTCTCCATTGAACCAGATGACAGCAGTCAACTGCAAAGTATGTTTGTGCCTCCAGTGTAACATCTCCTTTGCTCTGAATTGTTTTTGCAGTTAAATCATTTCCTCTACAGAACTTCCCTCTTTATTCTGCTGTCTCGGGGGCCGATAAGCCGGAACAGCGATGCCGCCGACACTCGTGTCACCACGGAAACGCCCAAGGTCAGAAGCCAGTAACACTGCATACATAAAGAGCAATGCAGACTTGTGTTGTTCCAGAGATGACTGGGCGCTTATAGGTTAGCAGTGGTACTAATGCCCCCATTTTTCACCCTCCGCACTTCTTGTGGGGTTTGGAGACCCGTCTGAACGAGCATCACTGCTAATCCTGCCTTTGGCCGCTGGAGACGACTCCACCGCTGTAAGGAAAAACTCCCCCATCCCACTGAGGTGCGAGGAGATTAACAGAATTAATAGAAAGGTGAAGAGAGGGCAAAGGGCACTTAGGAGGATGGGAGGAAGAGGGGCACAAGTGGAGGAGGAGGAGGAGGAGGGGAAAATATTTCTCTTTAATTTTTCTTCCATGTCAAATTGTTGTTTTACACAACGTAGAACAAGAACACAGCACGGTTTAAGCAGCAGATGCTGACGTGGTAGTCGCCGTGTTTTGCCTCCTGCTGGTACGTAGCCGCCTGCCTCCAATTCACTATCGGCCTCTTCATGGAGGCTTTGGTTTTATTTGATAATCAGAATGAACCCAAATCAGACTGAAAATGCTGCAAGTGAAACTGACCAATTCTGAAAGGGAACGGCTACCTATTTGAAAAGGATGGTACAAACAGCACTGCCACCCTACACGCTGAATACACAACACACATTGGCCCCCGCAGTGATGACATTCCTCCAAGACTGCCAAGAGAAATGGGGGGAAAAAAAGGAGAAAACGAAGACAGAGTACAGATGTCGGGATTCGAGTGTGCGTCATCGAGTCATTCATTGCAAAGGACAAAGGAATCGATACAGAAGTGCTTCAGCAATGCAAAGGTAAATATTAGGCAGTTGTGCTCACTCCTCTGTACGCTCTCTTGGCTAGTTTATCTGTGTTCTGTCGTCTGTTTCTCTCTCAATTCAGCTCAGTTCAATTCAGTCGGGTTTATTGGCATGAAGGTTTGAGAAGCAGTGTATCAAAAGTACAAATAAAAAGCAAAATGTCCAATAATTGTACAGGACAGCACACCATTATATGAACATCAATATGACCTTAAAATAGTAAAATATATAGAAACCATATACAGAATATATGTGTGTGCGTGTCCTCGGGTCATTCACGGCCCTTCAGGTAGAGGCTTGTTGGTACGGTCAGATCTGCCCTGTCTGCTTGGACGGCTCGGGAAAGTATGTGAAAGTAAATGTTTATTGTTCATTGAATCTGAATCTGAAATCTCGGGAGGAAAACAACTCACCCGTCGAACACTGACCACATATTCCGTCTCCTTTCGGTTACAGTGGCTTTGTGTGTCGTCCTTGTACGATGTTAAGTTTGGTGGTCGCTGAACCTGCACGTGTTTAGGATCTGTCTCTGCTTTCTATCCCCTGACAGCAGAGACAGATCCTACCAGCCCATAATCTGTGTTTAGGGCCAGATAACATTCTCATCTACTCCGACGTTGTTCCAAATGCGTTTCTTTACATGTCATGCAGTGTGAGACTGGTCTGAGCACCAGCAGACATAAGAGACTCTTCTACGGGCTCAGCTCTTGTGTTCACAGGGCTTTGGAATGGAGGGGGCTGGATTCATGGTGTCTGCCTAATCCTGCCACACATGCATTTGTTGGCGTTCAGAATGCATCTGCAGAATCCTGCGTGGACAGACTTTTGGTTCCAGCAGGTAAAGCCACGATGAATGAGTGGACCCCATGCTTCGCTACCATACAGCGCAATGAGCAGGATCACACTATCAAATGTTTTTAGCCAGAACTCGAACATTATAAAGTGTTCTCTTAATTGCATACAGGGCTCTTTCGGTTGACGTCAATGATTTGATTATTTATGGTAAACTGTCTTAACACTTGGGGTGTTTTTTTTGTCTTTCTTATATTTACTGTCAGAGCCCAGTTCTGACAGAACTTTTCCACCAGCTGCTGCTGTCGTCCTTGTTCCGAAGGAGACAGTGGAACAAGCTCATCAGCGTAAAACAGAGACTTCACTAGGGGGTAGAGGCCTGGAGCAGCACACTGATCAAACTCAACAGTCGTTTCTTTATCATACACATTAAACCACAACCCTAACAAACACCTCTTGTCTGGGCGTAGAATTCAGTGTGTTTGCGTTGCACATTTCTAAAGCCCAAAGCCCATGCCAGAGGCAGAGATCCACAGAAGACAAAAAAAATTGCTGCTGAACTGCCTGAAAATGTCTCATTCGTAGTCCTGCGTTTTATTCCGTTATGTTATGACAACACTGTGTAAGACAGCCCACCACGCCCTCAAACCAAAGCTGAATCTTCCTCACTCACCGCTGTTGTTTCTCGCACATATTGTTCTGCTATTGACTGCAGACTGCATTAAGGAGGGTCAAAAAAAAAAAAACTGTGAATACGTGAAAGACTTTTGCTTAAAATCCTGCACTACAGGTAGGAAATAATAACTGTAAGGACACAAGACATTTCCGCTTCACACTCAGACCTCATTACAATTAAAAATATTCTCCACAGTTCTGTCCAGGTCAGTGTGTCAACTCCACGGCCGCCTGAGCCCCAACATAACAGTGTTTTGTTATAATCCGCTGAAAAAGGAAATGCATGGTAGCTTCTGTGGGTGCTTATGTCTCCATGTAACTGTGATGATACATGACACTGTGTAATAGGGAACTTTAGATATATCAGTAGTAAGCATGCATAAATAGCCAGACCTCCTCTGCACTAACCATCTGGAGGAAAGGCTGCTTCCATGTTGGAAGCATGTGGCCCTCGGTCTTTCTTGTCAGAGGGGAGAGCTGGTGTTTGAACTGAACCCACCGAGGGGCAGACGTGTCTGCTGACAGTTAAACTGTAATTAGCCATGCAGCAGGTTAAGTGAGCGCTGAGTGAGATCAGGTCAGGGGATTTCTCTGAGCTCCATCGCCTGAAAGCATCTGCTTCCAGCTAAAGCCCACTGCTCAGAGGGAGGATTCACTGTCAAAGTGTTTGTGTGAATGTGAGCGCGTGTGGTCCCTGTGGGCTCTCTAAGCTTAATCAAGGTCGCCACAGCCCCAAAGGATCTCATAATTCATGGGGAACAGTTACACACTTCACGCATCACAAAACAGAAAGGATAAACGACCTCTGAGTAAGAGAAGGCGAACAAACGAGTGAAAAACAGACCTCTGAGAGGCGACAATTTGGTCTTGAAAAAGACTTAGAGTTTGAGTTAATGAGGTGATGGGGACAGAGAAAATGATGGACAGATGAACTGACAGCGAAAAAAAAGAGGATAGAGAGCAACTGAGAGCAGAAAAAAAAAGTAAGAGGAGACTCTCCAGTGAGAGTGAAGAGACTCTTGACTTGAGAGCGAAGCACAGGAGAGAGTTACACTGCTGTGTGAGAGCGCACACACACACACACACACACACACCAATGCACAGCCATGCTGCTCTCCAGAGCTGAGGGCTTCTCACCTCATTACATCGTTCAAATGATTACTAATCCCAAATTACCAAAAACATTAATATCATTAGTGACTGAGACACCGATGAAATGCTGTGATCATACAGATGTGCTTTTCATTTGTTGTGTGATTAAAGAAAGATTCTGGTTTATTGCTACTTGTTTGTTATGATGTCACGAGGTTTTTTTATTTTTTATTCCAGCTATAAAAATCAAATATATTTAACGATAAGAATTCTTCAACACCACACACACTGTATTATTTTGTACCTGTAAACATCAACTGATCCAGGCTTGAAGCTCACGATCAAATCATATTCATTTTTACATTCACTTGTATGGCAAGTGAGTAGAACTTGAGATGTAGTGGTCCCCTGTGGGACCCCAGTGTTGGTAATAATAGAGGAGGACGCCAGCACTTAGTGCAACACTCTGTGATCCGTCAGTCAGAAAGAGCTCCATCGTTCTGATTGATCAAGATGACAATAACTTAGCACTCTTTCATTACCCCACCAGTTAATGTATCACAACCAGCTGCTTTTCCTTCCTTAATCCTTTTAAAAGTTCGACAGGCTCCCTCAGCTGTTATTATGACGTCCTGGCCAAATCCAAATTGTTGCCTAATCAAATTCCGCTCAGCACTGAAGTCTGAAGTTGTTGTCCCTCATCTTCCTTTGAATGTTCTGCTCTAACCTGCACGCTATTACCCTGCTGAAAGGTTTGCTTTTCCTTTCTCATTGTCGCTTTTGATTCTCCGTTTATTCGTGTTTTAAAAAAAATATTATACATTGTTTTGGTATAACACTTTCCACACTTGCTATATGGAGGAACCATGGAAGTAGCCACTACAAATGTAGAGGCATCATGGCTCTAGCCTAACCATATTATCATATATTACATCTGCACAGTAATAAACACTGTCCAAACTCCCCAGGGAGGAACAAAGGTCTAAATGACAAGGACAGATGCTCAATATCCTCTGAACAATATGACTCTCCAAGTGTGTAGCTCTTGCACATTCTCTCATTTGCATAAATGCACACGCCACCACCAGCTGTTCTCCCCGTCACCAGTAAATCACGATCCATTCTCAAAGGATCACTACATCCTGTGACACGCAGTGAAGAATCGTCAATTAGTCATGTTTCAGTAAAAGACGTCAGGAAGCTACCCCCATACTCCTCACAGCAGACTGAGGCTCTGTTAATTGCTTGCAAGGGTTATTGGCGTTTAAGGCGTCCTGCCACCACTGGATCAAACTCTCCGTTGTACAGCTGCACGCTGACCTCTCTGTCTTCTTACTGTATTCACTTCTCTCTGACACTCCCTCAGCAGGACCAGGGACACATTGTTACAATCATCAGACTGCTTCTGCTGCCAAAGTCGTTCCCTGGTGTGGTGAACCCACTGCCACCAGCAGCGGTGGAAGACTTTAACTGTCAGAATTTTGAAACAGCTTTAAAATCGACCGTTGGTGGACGATTTTTGCATGTGACAGTCCAAAATAGCGTGTATAATATAAGTATAATATGTAATGTAAGGTTGCTCAGGTTGCAAAAAATAACAGGGGAAGTGAAAGCTAGACTCTTGGGCATCTTATTTTATCCTATTTTAGGAGAAGACGGTCTTAATGTGGCAATCTTATATTTTGGGATGCACAATGTGTATCCGGTGTGATCAGGGATGACAGAAGGACAGAGAGATCAATTCATGTAATTAATACCACATACACAATAATACCACATTTTCTCGAGAAATTATATCCACTTTCTCTTAAAAATAGAGTTGCTGGGTACGTGCACAAATTCATTCGCCCACATAGACACACACACACACACACACACACACACAGGCTGGCTCACCTTGGCATGTAGAGAACCCTCTCAGCCACGACAAATCCCACCCTGAAGAAAAGGTTACTGGCGGGAATGAAGGGAAACACCAGAAACAACAATCCCACCAACACCTCCCTGCTCTCCTGTCTCTGCAGAGATAGAGAGATAGAGAAAGAGAGAGAGAGAGAGAAAGGAGGAGAAGGACATTATTAATCCCTCTTGGGGAAATTCAGGTTTTTCAATTCAAGCACAGAGATAGGAGTACATTCACAGCAAACAAACCTGATATTACATTTTCCAATAAACCAAGTCGAAAGGTGTCACCACTTCCAACGGCATGGCTGACAAACACACACACACATTTATACACACTGATACATGCAGGTCAGCAGCTGTGACCAATCTGTCTTAAATACTAACAATCGTCTGTGAAACAGAGAAGCACTTAAGGAGATCAAATGATCAAATCACTGTTAATTCCTCTTTCTATAGAGCTCATATCTGCGGCCATTCATATTTCACAACGCTCACAGCCTCTGCCTTTTCTCCCTCAATGTTATCCCGCCATGGCTGTGTTTATTTGAACAAACAGGCCTCCTAATTGGCTGAGTCGGCGGCCTCTCGCTGGGTTCAGTGGCTTGGCTCATTAGCAGTAATGAGAGTGAAAGGAGTGTGAAGTGCTGATTAGCGTCGCTCCAATCAGAGGCTTGTTCCGCTGTCAGCGCGCCCGTAGACAGCTACTGCGACCATCCCTCACTTGTAGGGACCTTTAGTGATATTATACAGATGAATGAATGGACTAACATACTCTGATAAACACGTTGAGCTACTGACGCGAACCCATTTATTGGTAATGGACTGAATATTATAGAAATAAGAAGACAAACACACCGCTGGTTGCTGATGTGATCTGAGACTGGTGCTACCATGAACATTATGGACATCAACAAACATGGCCAGGGGGCTTCTGCTGGCACTGTAATGGATCTACGGTCATATAACAGACAGTAATGTACGCAGTGAGTTAGTGATGTGTCAGCCAACAGCCTGAGTATCATCAACACAAACATAGATGGGGGAATTGTGTACAGATATTATCCATAGATGAACAAATATAAAGTCACTTAGCTACACTAAATCATGTTGGCTTTTATTGTCTATACAGCCATATATGGGGGCTACAGAGTGCAAAAACAACAAAAAATTGTTGATTATCGGTTTTTTTAAATGCAAAATGAGGCTCAAGCCAATCTAACACTAGTCCTAGCGAGCTTCACCACTGGCTCTTGTTACAGTAGAAGTGTACAAGTGTTGGGCTAATTGTGCTACAGCTGCCTCTAACTGTCATGTGACTCTCACCTTGCACACAAAGATCTTTCATCACTTCCACTGACCTGAGATGCACCATATTTGATGGGAAACGTGCTAGTCCTGCCTGCCTTATTTGTATATCGAACTACTGTATTGGAAGATAAATAGGGTTTTTTTTTACGTCAGATGTAAATACAAAGATACAAAGAGCCATTGTGTCATTATCCAGGTAACACATCCAGACACAGATTACATGTTAATAACTGGTAGAAATGGGGGTCTAAATGTCAGATATCTACCAGATAAACACTTGGCATCTAAGTTTACTGAAAATCAAAAAGGTATCTTTCTCATTCTGCCAGTTTTATGAACCTTTTCTTCTCCTCTGTTCCCTTTTTGAAAGGACATCAATGACACAATATTGGAAGAAAAAAGGGAAACCTCTCCCTCCTCCTCATATCTCCTCCAGCTCTTGTCTTTGTTGTTGTCTTGTTTTCCATTCAGACATTAGCTCCTGTTAGTAGTTTTTCTATTGGTTTCTACTTGGTTCCATTTGCTTGTCATCTTTTCCTCTGTTCATCATTTAGTCTCTATTCATTGTTTACTTTTCTTTTGATTTGCCTTTTTCATTTTGCATTTATTACGGCGACATGATCTACATGATTTTGTTTGTCCATCTGTCACATGTGCTAACTCACTGGTTGGTTTTGATGAAAACTGGAGCGACTATATATGTATGCATTTCAAATAATTCAACATTTTCAGCATGACACAAATTTGCTGCAATTATATTTCTAAATAAATAAGACGACAGATGTGATGTGTTGCTGAATGACTGTGGGGAAAGACTGCTGCTTTACTTTGTCAGCAGAGGCATGTGAGGAAAGTTCTTGATGTCAGAAGACTTGTCATTATAGATCATCCATCCATCCATCCATCCATCCATCCTCTACAGCTTTTCCAGGTCTAGGTAGCGGTAGCAGCAGGCTAAGCAAAGCAGACTGTCCCTTTGCGTAGCTACATCCTCCAGCTGAGCATGGGACACCTCCTGAGTTTCCTGGGCCTCTCCCAGGGCGTCCTCCCAATTGGACATGCCAGAAATACCTCCACAGGCAGGCGTTCAGGAAATATCCTTATCAGATGCTTGCACACGTCAACTGGCTCTTTTCACCCTGAAGAGACAGAGCCTCTAATCTGGGCTTTGAGCTCCTTACCCTGTCTCAAAGGGGCCCCAATGAGCCTACAAAGGAAAACCATCTCCAAACCCTTTGATGTTATTTTCTCAGTTGCAACACTCAAACACAGGTGAGAACTGAAATGTGGATCGACTGATATATCAAGAGCTTAAGGTTCTGCCCCCTGTCATTACGTAAGTGTGGTAAAGAGTCTGCATCACTGACAATGTAGCATCAATCAATCTGACTTCCATCTCTTTGACTTGTGGACAAAACCTCAAGGCTACTGAACTCCTTCACTGTGGATAGGGAATAATTTCCTACCCCACTGGGGAACATCATTTCCCAGCTGAGAACTATGGCAGACTCAGAGGCCAGTATTATATTATATTGTATGTTTTATTTTGTATTCTGTACGGCGACCTTGTGAGCCTTGAAAGGCGCCCTAAAAATAAAATGTATTATTATTATTATTATTATCATTATTATCACCTGTAAATTCATTTTCATTTCCACTAAATGATGCTGCCAGTAACCCAAGCAACTGTCTACTGAGCCAAACTTGTTGATCACTTAGCTCTTCCAATGAAAATAATATATCAAATCACTATGTTCCAGTGAAGTTGGGGGTTGTTACTTATAATTGCTGGCTACCGTCCTAATGCCCAACATTTGCCGATGGGAGACAAATCGACAAGGTGAAAAGGACAGGAATGCAGTTATTCTGAAATGCAATCCTTCACGAGATAATCTATGCCTAAGGGTGTGATGGTCTTCAAATGAGGTGTGGTCAGGTGCATTGTTGGCACGTGGCGATCTTGAGACAACAGGCAGTGATTGACCAACAAGAACTTGGTCTTAAAGGTCAAAGGCACAGAATTTTCCTGCTATTTAAAGGATGCATTATTCAGATAGTAAGATGCATCTACATAAGGGGGTACACTCTTCTTGTTACAGACACACGCAGCAGCCCCTGTATGTGTAACAAGCAACCATTTATCTAGCAATGCAAAAGGTGTTAGCACACATGGCTTTTAAAGGGAATAGGAGATGACACTCTGGCTGTTTTAATTCATGCTACGCTGAAAATACACTTATTATCAATTAAGACACTAAATGCAAACCCTTTGCATCCATTGCCTTACTTTGCACCCAGATTATGTACTGTTTCTCCAATGAAAATGGAGTTGGACACGCTTGCACCATTCACTTTAGACCATGCGCTGTAGATAATTTAAATTGGGCCCCCGGAGTTCAGACAGCGGAGTTGAAGAAAACGCTTCTTGAAATGTTCCAAGAACTGCCTCAGCCTTTTATATGTCTTGCCATACACACCACACACACAAACAGCAGGGAGAGGTGAACGTGTATGAGAGGCAGAAAGGCAAAGGTGGTGAATAGCCCCTTCTTGCAGCAAGATGTAGGTAACATTAACTGTGATGCACTGTTCACATTTAATCTTGCTGTCCAAATATATTTGAAGTTGACGGCAGAATATCTGAGAATTTTCTCCTGAAGAGAGTGATGCAACCCTTTATCAAAACTGGATGAGAACTGTTGTTGGCTGCATCTAGTGAAACTGTAGTGTGTATGAGGAGGAGCGTGAGGAGGCTGTGCTTCAGGCCCAGTAGAGTTATGTCCCATTTCAGGGTTCTCATTTCAAACACAACAGGTCAACGTGGCTGTTCCATTTCAAAGGCTCATCTGACTATGGCAGCAAAATGCAAAATGTCTTTTTGCCTAAATTTGAGGGCGTATCCTCTGAGGAAATTTGTACTACGCCGTAAAATCTATAGCATCATTTATCAGACAAGAAGGCCACACATTCATGGTCCAAACTCATGGACTAGTTGTTTCTCTATTGGGGGGTGGCTCGAACCTCACATAGCTGCTGCTTCAACTCAAAGTCCACAGACATTTAGAAATTCCATATAGACTGCCTGTAGGGTATGAAAATTCCTTACTTTGATGCCATCTGTATCAAGAGTTAGTATCAAGAATCATGTCATACCAGACAGCAAATGTCAAGGCGATCATTCGCAACACCAAACTACTTTGCCATTTTTTATTTGAAGTTAAGCTACTGTCGAAGACACTGAACACTTCCTTCAGATGTTTCACTTTAAAGGATTAAGAAGCCAGGAAAGCGAGAGATTAACGTCTGGAAGGTCTTTAATGTGAAATGTTTCTGCATTCATTCATTCATTATCTATACCGCCTGTCCTTAAGGGTGGCAGGGGAGCCGGAGCCAATCCCAGCTGCACACTGGACTGGTCACCAGGCGATCACAGGGCTGTCACAAAGACAGACAGGCTGTGGGTATGTCTGTGGACTGTGGGAGGAAACCGGAGCTCATGGAGGGAAACCACGAAAGCACAGGGAGAGCATGCAAATTCCACATGGAAAGGCCCAAGTCGGCTGACTTGGGCCAAACACAGACCCGGTCTTGCTGTGAGGCTAACCATCGCACCACCGTGCTGTGCAGGAAGTGTTTTTTTAAAAAAAAAAAAAACAGCCAAGTAGAACTGATTTCAATTAATTAGTGAATGAAAATTGTTTTTCTGTTTAAAAGAGAACCTTAGAGCCGCACATTTAAGAGTCTGATCAGATTAGTGCTAGACAACAGGTAATCAAAGTGGAAGGTTTGAGTTTGCATTGACAGAAAACAGAGGTCTGGTTCTCTCTGCTGATAATAATTTAATATATAGTTTTTAAATCATTACAATAAATTGCCAATAAAATAACTAGACCGGAATGTCTGTTTTGTGTACTGCGTTGTTAATATTGTATTATTATTATTATTATTATTACACTATCTATATAATGTATACTGTATATATTGTCATACTGCCCAGTCTTTAATCACATATTCTACACACAGTATCTTTTAGGTCAGATCGTTGGTTAGGAAGGAGCTGAGACACGGCTGGCTCAATTATATTTCAAACCGGCAATATTCTGCTACCCAAAAAACAGAAATCCAGTCAGAGGCGATAATTCCGTGGGGGGTTGTTTTTCAACCTCACAGCCAATTGAACAGCTGTCTGAGGACTTTTAAATATCACCATTCTAATTTATTATGATAGAGTTATCCCCAGACCTCTGCGAGTGGACCCAGCTGGACCATCCACCAAAAGAAGACAGAAACTAAATGAAGACCTGCGCCCACACTGGAGAAGCTAGCCAGAACCGCAGATTGCCTGGCATCACATCCACCCACCCACACAGACGGAAACACACACACACACACACAAAAATGACTGCTGGCACTGAAGCATCCACACACAGGCCCAAACACACGGCTGCAAAGTGCATGTGGACGCACGCACACACACACACACACACTAGAGCATGGTGTAGCCATACAATCCTTGACTACTAAGTTACTGCCAAATTCATCCAGTGCACTTGTCCCTTGCCAGTTTCCAAACATAATTCTGTTTGTGTGTGTGTGTGTGTGTGTGTGTGTGTGTGTGTGAGAGAGAGAGAGAGAGAGATGCAGCAGGTCAAGGACTTCCTTTCTGCAAAGCATACACTGTATGTGTTTTCCACTGGGTGTTACAGACCAAAATAGACCTTGGAAGGAAGTTAAGATAAAATCCACTGAGTCTCTGGACTCGCCGTGACATCATTAATGGCACGTCAGTCGCACTGTGGGGTTGAGGGAGAGGGCGGGAGGGGGCGCGCTGGAACGTAAATTACTTCCTGAGGTCGCTGTGGGGTTAGCAGCGTCGCTCTATACAGAACTGGACTGCGGCGAGAGAGGGCTTGCGAGGATCGAGACAGAATATTCGTACTGACAGCTGCATACAATGTGGGGGAGGTAGGATGTGTGTGAGACTTTAATCCGTGCAACATATCACCAATAGAAGGAGTGGTGAAGTGTGGTGACCTTAAAAACTCTATGCTAACTATTCACACACATTTTTTTTCACTCTCAAAAACAACAACAAAATTTGTTTCACTCAACAAAAACATGCTACAAAAAGAACTCGTAGGGTCAGAAAAGGCATCGGATCTCAGCGGAGAGACTTTACCATTGGTGATGTTGCTCTTTACGCTGCTACAGACTCTGCATGATCCAAACCTCACCTCAAACACTGTATAAGTAGCATGCAGAGTTCTGAGGATGCACTTCCAAATACCAGCCTGTGAGAACACAGCCACAGAGAAGCTGGATGAGCAGCAATGGGAAAAAAAATCCCTTTGTCTCTTTCATTTGGTTTCATCATAATCTGCTTTGCCACTAATGGAACTAACATAGGTGCTAATCTGATTCCGAGCGCAAGCCAATAGATCCGACGCACCTGAAATCATGCACGTGCAGCTCTCCCTTACAAATAAGACAATTAAAGGTGACTGTGTTCGACGTAAAAAAATGGCTCCACGAGTTCAGCTATCCTTAGTAATTACACTGCCTGACCTGACTCAGGGTTGTACTGCACACTTGTGATTACTTTTAGGCCACTTTTAGATAACTGAGAGCAGAAGATCTAACACTGCAGAAACAGTCCTTAGCGATGAGTGGCTCAAATGTATGTTTGCATGTTTTATGTGTATTCTGTGCGGCGACCTTGTGAGCTTTCAAAGGCGCCCTAAAAATAAAATGTATTATTATTATTATTATTAAACCAACAGTGATGGAAGAACTATTCAAATTAATTAATAAAAGTAGCAGTGTCACACTTTGAAACTACTTCCAGCATTCAAAGTACTTCAGCATTTTATTGAAGTACTTTTACTAAGTACTGAATTTACTCATTATGCAGAATGTTCCCTGTCAGTGTTATATTATCATATTAGTGGATTATTACTATTGATATATTAATAATAATAATAATTAACAAGCTGTTTGGTGGGTTTGAATATAAAGTCTTACTTTGAAAAGCATAACTAGTAACCATAGTTAAAGTATAAAATTAAAATACTAAGGATGCATTGATACTGATACTGGATATCAGACACTGATCCTGGGATATCAGGCTAATACTGACTCAAACCGCTAAATATGGAATCAGTGGCAATGGGGCCATTCCAAGGGCCGACAATGCACCTCCATGCTCCTCTGGATTAGCTTACTGTACTGTTACTGTACCTCAAAAGACCAAAACATCACAATTTACCTGCTAAGAGCTCCTGACAGTCAGCCTATATGCCTGTAATATCTTCACCATCTGACCCATACAGGATCCGCAAACCAATGTTACAAAAACACTGAAAATACTCAAGATGTGGAATGGGAGTCAGGGAATCCACCAATAGCAAGCCACCTCGGCACCTCTGTCCTTTAAGGGAATCAGGAGCCACTGATTCCAAAGCAGAGGAGACTATTTCAGCTTCACTTTCATAATCCTACTCTGCTCAGTACAAACTGCTCCACAAAGGAGACAATTATAGTATCGCGTAATTATGTCGCTTGAATAAACTGAGTGAGCTCTGAAGTTTGCCTTCAGAGTTGTTTGCCAGAAAGCATTAGGAAGTCAGGCAACAAAGTGCTCAGGTCCTTTATGCAGGAGAACGGAGTTTTTTGGACTTTTGTGAAGCCAAAAGTTGACTTATTAGGCAGGAGAACTGTTGAGTTTCCACACAGAACAATATTATACTATATGTATTTAGTTAAACAAATACATTTCTGAAATGTGGTGCATCTTAGATTTGCATGTGTGTGATACTTGTCCCGTCTATGAAATTCACATCATAGTAACAACAAAAACACGAACTGTAGCCATAAACTCGCATTAATTTATATCTAAATGATTAAAATGTAAAAATTCTTTTGGGGCATAAAATGCAGATTTTGCTTGGAGAGCCACTACTTTTTAAATTGACAAATTAAAAATGACTTAAAGGAACAGTTTGATATCTCAATATGCTTTTTCTGCGTTTATAAAGGAGCAGTAAAATAAGGGCAACAATCATTTTTGTTCTCATTTCTATGTGTTATGTATGAAGCTAGAGCCAGGAGGCCTAGTTTAGACTGGAAGCTTTGGCTTTGTTTTTTTAATTGAATATGTGAAGGAGATGAATTCAAGCTAAAATGATGGCACAAGGTTGCCTTTTATATATTTATCTGTCATCGTGGGCATGGGCTTTAAATTAGGGGTGGACAATATGGCCAAAATCTTCTACTGTACATATAATTTTATATCAAGATAACAGTATGTAACACGATACAGTGATTGTTCTGTAAATTCAATTTAAAATTGGTTTAAATTTACCTTACCATACTTACATACATCACATTCGATTTTTTTTTTCATTCTACATTTGGAACTTCCATACAAGCAAGAACATTTGAGTTAAAAAGATCATGAGTTCACAAGATCATGTGGGGAATCCAGCCTTGAACTAGCCGGCCCTGAGTATACAGCTGAGACACTAAGGGAGAATTCCTGTGGT
Source organism: Pempheris klunzingeri (assembly GCF_042242105.1). Lineage (NCBI taxonomy): Eukaryota > Metazoa > Chordata > Actinopteri > Acropomatiformes > Pempheridae > Pempheris > Pempheris klunzingeri. Next base: position 16,690,845 of record NC_092033.1, read on the forward strand.
AGAGATGGCGCTGCCAAAAGTCTTCCAGCGGACATATTTCTATTGTCACATGGTATATAACGTCACGTCGCCCCGCTCTGCTTTAAATCATGTGAAGTGTCACAGCATACAGTGCAACACGGAGCTGCTCTTCAGATGAATAAAATACGAGGAACAATTTCCATTTACAAAATATTCTGGGGAAATAAAAAGGTTCTACTTGTATATTCACAAGTCCCTCTCTTGCTCCGCAGAAACTCTGATGGGTGAAAAGAAAATTATTGGGAATATTTTGACTTCTGTGCTGAGCACAAGGCCTGATTTTCCCATTGCGGAGAAGAAGTTACCAAATATGAACGGAGATCTCAAAAACAGCCTGGGAAGAAAGCAGCAGCAACACCTGGCATCATTTAGTCCGACTAAATAAGAACGAATACATTTCTGCTAAGAAACGCTACGTTTGAGGCACGTTTTCTTCCCAAAGCTGCAGCTCAGTTCAACAAAGACTCCTTGGACCAAATATCATCTGAAATGTAAGACCAAGATAAACATAGAGGCATTGTGGGGAAAAGAAATAAGACCATAAAGTGCTATGGGAGGATAAGAGGTATTAGAAAAAAAGCTGGTGTTGATTGGGAGAAAGAAAACTTCTTCCCCACAGACAACACACCATTGGATGATGCACGCTGTATGTATACACAAGCACACACAGAGCAAGGTCTGTATCCACGGTAACAGGTGGTGTATGAGGTGAGCCTGGTTTGAAGCATAAAGTAACAAGAATTAGCGCCTCGCAGATGTATGTCTAGTTTACAAAGATGTATGTAAGATTACAAAGCCCCTTGAGGCAAATTTTTGATTTGTGATATAGAAATATATCAATAGAATTGATTTGACTTTGTTAAGCTTTGTTGTTCTGCTGTATGTCTACTAACAAAGTCAGATTCCTCGTATGTGTTCACATGCTTGGCCTATAAAGCTGCTTTCTAATAGAACACAGTTGTAGCTATGGCAGTGGACAATGCTTCAGATATGGATGTTGATTCTGAATTCTAAAATGTGGATACTTCACACACATTTCCAACCCAGCAGCGCAGAAGGTCTCTACAATCACAGTTTCAAGATTAGTACCACCAACTCGGTGTTCGACCAAATGTGAAATATGGTCACAGTCTCCCCTCGTGTTCCTGAGTGATGGATGGTTTGAATAATGGACAGAGAAAGAGTTTTTGCAGAATATTATAATGTCACTGTGAAGATGACCTTTGACCTTTTCGATTTAATTCAATGTCATCACTTCATCATTTCATCCCAATAAATCTTTGGTGAGGTCACGGCGACCTTGACCTTTGACCTTTGGCCGCCAAAATCGAATCAGTTCACACTTCAGTCCAAGTGGATGTTTCTGCCAAATTTGAATGAATTCTCTCAAGTCGTTCCCCAGATATTGTGCTCACGAGAATGGAATGGACGGACGGACAGACGGACAACCTGAAAATATGGCGCCCCTGGACGCAACCGTCACCAGCGTGGAGGCGTATTAAAGAGGAAGTGTTTATAATCTGTTAGCTTGTGCATGTTAAATAACTAAATAAATTCACTGTAAGCACACAGTAGAAGTAAAAAATGCTATAACTATTTTGTTTTTTGGAAATGGCAGTGATTCTTATAGCTGATACATTCAATATTTGCTTAATTGATCTTTTTGACACAGAGACTGGGCTGGCCTTTTCACTACCTTTGATAAAGCAGTAATTAAGAGTTCCTTCAGGATCTGAAAGTCCACTGACTGACTGCACCTCAAATACACATTGTGCTCTTTAGTGGAACACACTGGTGAACGTACATTGCGCTACCACGACTACTGCAGATGTGTTTCAGCCATCTTTTGCTAATGTCATTCACGTCATGCACACTCAAAAACAAACGCGGGACTGCGTTGATGTGGCAATAGAATAGGATCGAGGAATATACACTCAATCACAGCAGCTTTTAACGTCAAAAACAGCAAGCTGTATTAAAAGGACTGACCTTTGAGGAAGAGCCAGAGATTTCAAAATGGAAAAAGCCATTCGGGCTGTCTCTGAGTCTGGACTTCAGTGATTAATTAGTCAGGTGCTAGTGTTTCATTATTTGTATTAATTTATGGATACTATTACTATATTATTACTGTGTGCTGTGTTTTTCTTCTTATTCAATAAATCTTAAGTAAGAAATCCGTTATTCACTTCCCTCAGTGCAGCACACCTGCAGAGCAGCTGCCCCACAAACTCCAATTCTACGGAATCAAACAAATAAAAAGGGTACATTCTGCCATTATAATACGCTCGTGCACCACAGAGTGTCTCCCCTGCCGGGCAGCTGACAGCCAAAGAGTCATTCGAACTGAATGGCAGCAGAGCACTAGTGTCTGCCCCCGCTGACAGTCAACACCAGAGCTGAGAACGTCTGACCACAGAAATGAGCTGCACTCCTCCATCCCATTGTTCAGCATCTCACTGCCCAGCCAATTAGCTGGGTTGCACCACCCACTTCGTTTTCTTGAACCCTCCCTTGATGGAGAATAAACTGTTCCACAAAGACCACGTGGTTTGCAGACAATTACCAGACAAGCCAATGGTACAAATGCATCTTTTCAATAAACTGTGTGGTCTAATTGTCCCATTGGTGACTAAGCAATTGTTACCTGACAGGTAGGAAGCTTGTTAGCTTGCTTTGTTTCCCCTTCCATAACCCTTTGATTATTAAAACGTACAATCTGGGGAGCACAAGGTCATGGGGGAGTAAACAGCACAGCACTGTTATAGTTGATTAGTGCTATCCTGGTAGCTTTCCAGTCATAGTGGTGAACTCACTTGTTCTACAAGTACTCCCTACATTGCAAAGCTTTTAAGATCAGATATTTTGCAAAGATATTTGTGGTGTGACCACAATAATGTAAACACATTGTTGTAAGCCTTCAAGGCTTATAATAAATCGAAATGTGCTACTTTTTGTTAGTGTTTGTCTTGGGGTGGGGCTACAGTAAAGGCCATGTGCTCATCACAATTACAAGGACATATCAAGTCGGGAGCATGAATGTGCTCATCAAATTTTCACATCATTTAACAAGCTAACTATTGATATTTCTTATGCACAGGGGGAAGTGTTGGCCTGATGGTGCTGCTCAGGAGGACACCACAATAACAACAATTCATCAACTGGGGACCAAGAATATCCACAGCAAATTCCATGGAAGTCGAGCACCCTGCACTCAATGGCTTCAAGCTTTAGGGTATTTGTATAGTTGAGATTGAAAAATGCGACATTTCAGAAGCTTTCACCTTTACCTCTGGGATGCTACCAGCCTCCTGCACCCCTCACTCCTTAAAGGATGTAACGAGGACAGACAAGCATCAGGGGGAGAAAGAATTACCTTTTCACTTTCTCGATCTTACCTGTAGTGAGAAGACACAATGCAGGCAGAGAGCAACCATCACCATGGCTAGCAGCACGCTGGCCATGTTGCGCATGTCGCCCAGCGACTCCACCAGGGGAATGCTTCCAACTTGCCAGTCGTAACACAGCACGATGGGGGCCAGCAGCAGCCAGGCATTGAAGGACAGCAGGTAAGAATAGGTCAAAAACCTGGGTAGAGAGAGATGGGAGGAGTAGAGAGAGAGAGAGAAGATGAATTTAAGGTGATTTCAGTGGGGCAACAGTCAGTCATTTTAATCATTATCACTATACTATAGTGTTTGGCAGTTTTCCTTGGGATGAAATGAACAGGAGGCTTTCTGAGGTTAAATATTGATTGGGAGTAATTCTATAGTCTGACAGCTGGAGCCTAATCAAATAAGTCTATGCCAAGTAACAGATTGTGCTAAATGCCTGAGTGTGTGCTGCTACTGCTTTTGCTTTGGTCATCTCTTTCCTCTCCCTTTCTCTACATTTCTCTCAGTGGGTTCAAGACTCACATAGCTGTCTGGAGTATTGATCTGTCCACAGTGTTGCAGCTATCTGCTTTAGTTCAAACACCCAAGGAAGGGTCAGACAGACAGCCACTCGGTCTGGTCCAACAACTGAAATCCCATCTCTGTGTTTAACCCATTGCAACACATTAGGAGCAGTGGGCAGCCACTGGACAGCAGCCGGGAGAGCGTTTACCTCACATACATGTTTGGGAGGTGGGAGGAAATCTGACTACCCGCAGGAAACACTCACAAGCAAAGACAGAGCATGCAAACTCCACACAGAGAGGACCTTCCATGGCTGGGAATTTCTTAACAATCTTATTAAGCGATAAATGGACAAATAAGGGAAAAAGGCTTGCATGATTCTGATTTCAGGATTGTCTACCTTTCTACTAAGTGCATCATATGTATTTCTAATCAATAGTTTGTAGACCAGATGCCATGCTGGACCTGCTGGTGGTGCTGGAGAAAGAGAGAACCGTGAAAAGGAGATGTCGGGCATTTTCAGCCAATTATATATATAAATGTTGGACTCCATGTGTCGAACAGCTCAGAGTACATCTGGCTTGTATGGATTGTTTGCTGAGGTTTTTTTTTTTTTTTAAACCCTCCTACCCCTGTGTTTTAGATGTTCAAACACATCTAATTCAAATGAATGGGTTGTTATTGGTCTTGGCAGAGCTTGATGATAACCTGAGGGGCAACATTCAGGTCATCACATGTCCTCCCCGACATAACAGGTGTCATATCACTAGCGATTACTTTGGGGTCTCTGCAATTCGAGTATTTACCCTTTATTTTGTTTGTTCATGCATGGTGTGATTGCTCCTCTGGAAGTGTGATCATCTGTCTGTGTATGAATTGATACTAGATGCTAGATTGAAGTGACAGAAGACCAGAAAGTAAGAGTAAGCTACTTCTAATATCTTCTACTTCTATAACCATATGCCAGCGGTTTGAATAAGAGTGTTAGGGAGATTACATAAACACCTTTTCTGGTGAGATAGTAGAATGCATTGAGTGAAAAGTAAGATGGTGAAAAGGTCTTCCAGTAGGATTATTGAAATTACCACTGAGCAGAGTTAATCTTTTATTCCCTACCTACCCCTGCAATGTGAATCCTAATGTCCTAACTAATGTTTTCCATAGTAATAAGGATGGATTGGCCAACACATGGCCAACATACTTCCACTTGCCACAAAGAATATGGTGGTCATGGACCATTTTGTTGTTTGCCAACCATAAGAGGGGGCAGAAGACCATTTCCATTGTTCAGCAGTTGTGGGCACAACATGTTTGACCATGGGTATTAAGGCTTGGCTCAGAGTTGGTATTCCAATTAATCCCAACAGGGCTGCATGGGGTTGAAGTCTGGCCCCTGTGCAGGCAAGTCAAGTTGCTCCACATCAAACTGGGAAAACCATTTCCTTATGGAGCTGGCTTTGTGCAAGGGGGGCACTGCCATGTTAAAACAGTAAGTAGTGCCAAAAAGTTGGATGCACACAATTATATGTAATACAATTATATGAAATATAATTGTACGCTGTAGCATTAAGATTTCTCTCTCGCTACCTGAATAGGACTGTCCATATAAATATAATATATATAAACATTAGATAGGCTTTACTATCTTGTTTTAATTATCGAAAGTCATTATTTCATCGGCCATTATTGTAAGTCGATTCTCCCCTCTGAATCTGGTTACAACACAAAAGGCACTGGGCTAAAGTTGTCATCGATTCTGACAGAGGCTTTGTTGGACTGAACTCTGAACAGTCAGGCTATGAAGACCAGTCTATGATGAAGACCAGCCGCAAGGTAGCTATTGATTTCTTCCAGGATATTCTAACTGAAGAATCTGAAACTCAATGTGGCTGAAACGCCATCTCCTGACAACCAAGGAAATAGTAGGGGGTGGGGTCCCCTCTGAACACAATGGGATCATGTCTAGAAGACGAAAAGGAGCCAGCAGGGCTCCTACCTCTTCCCAATCCCTCCACTTTGTTCCCCTGACTTCTGTCCAGATTGGCTATTAAAGAGAGTGACGGCTGGAGAGAGACATGGAAGACAGAGCCTAGAATAAACACAGACTCGGGTCAACAGGGAGACATGCAGAGGAATTGCACAGGTTCTCTCTTTAAGCTCTCTCTCTCACACACACACATAGAGATAAGACAGCCCTCCGAGGTGGAGCTGACAGGCCGTTCAGCATGCAGCAGAATGTTCTCCACCTGCAGTCATCTGATGGGTCTGGGCCATAAATTCAATTCCCTGTTCCACAATTTGCAAGGTCCTCTAACCACAAATTATCACACACCCACGCACGCCTGCATACATACACACTCGACACAGGCTCGCAGACAGGAGAAGAAAGAACACAGGGGGAAAAAATAGTGAGGGATCAGGGAGCCAAAAGAAAAAATGAGTAATTTGTCAGGTGGTGCACACTTTCCTGAGTCTCGTCTGATGAGAAAAAGATCCAGGCTCCGGGTGTGAAGCAGCACTGTTCTACAATTCATCACACACATGTACAAAGTGTGAATATCCACAAAACTACTACAGGTACTGAATCAAAAAACCAAAAGTCAGACAAAAAAGATCTGCACGCTGATAGCTATCAGCAAATTTAATTTAGCAAATCAATGTTTCAATCAGAGACAGAGGTCTTTGTGAGGCAGGACAAGCAATATAACTGTATATAGACACAGACACATTCATTACTCAGGTGGTTGTGATCTGCGTGATAAAGAGACAATCTACTCTCAGACTGGACCATTCGGAGCAGGGGTTGAACAAACTGTGCCTCTACGGAGAGGGCAAAAATAGAAAGAAGGAAAGAAGAGTAATATCATACAAGAACTTATTAGATTACATCATAGATTTGGTAAAATGTAATACATAAATCATACAAAAAGTAAACAATGATCATAGATTACTACATAGAATCAAACTAAGCTCTGGAATCAAACGCAGCTATGACTTTCATTTGTTTTAAGATTTAAAATCTTGTCTATCTTAATTAAAGGAAAACATTTTAACACCTATCTGTTGCACAGTATTTGCACAGTGAGGACCATAGTCATTTTTTGAGAGAGCAAGTAATTAAGTAATTCATGGTGTCATCTGCATAGTTGTGATAAGCAACTGTATTATCTTGCATGATTTGGCCTAGAAGTAGCATATGGAGGGTACCCTGGAACAAATCCTGGGGAAAGATGAGACCATAAGTCATTATTAGCTTTAAAAACCGTTTTTTTTTATGATTCCACCTGCACACTGTCAGTTTGGAATGGCAAAGACAAGAGCAGGATAACTGGAACAAGGACACGCTGACAGACACGAAGAGAGGTGATAGGGGAATACTGGTGGCTCAGCTAGACATCATGGAGCAGATATAATGAGAGAAGAAAATGAAGGCAAGCCGGAAGGACAGAGCAAGGGATATGAGAATCCGCTATAAATTTCCCAGGTGGCCGAAGTAGAGGAGAGCCATTTTTCACTGCTGCCGTGCTAATGACAAATTATATGCTGTCTCGCCAACGATGACAAACAGTGACAGAACTGAGACCTCACTATTCTCTGCTGGCACCCAAAATCCTTACTACTACACCAAATCATATGATTTTATTATCTCCTACTGACTCATCAATAACTTCTATTTAATTCGATTTTTCTGTCAGTACGACAAGTTCCCACTTGGGCTCGTATAAAGGATCAGAGGTAAAGTTGACTGAGCTTTTACTATATTAACCTTCAGCCTTCAGAGTGTACCTGATCACCACCTATTCTACGATACCTGTCAAAAATATGGACACGCTTTCTCATTCAACAGCTTTTCTTTATCTTTATTATTTTCTACAATGTAGATTCATATTGAAGACATCCAAACTATGAAGGAACACATATGGAATTGCATAGTAAACAAAAAGTGTTATAAAAACCAGAATGTTTTATATTTTAGACTCCTCAAAGTAGCCACCTTTTCATGAGCCTTCGTGAGGTAGTTATATGGAATGGTTTTCAATTAACATGTATTCAATGTCAAGTGTTACTTTGAGGCATTTCTTGCCTTCTTCATTTGAGACCATCAGTTGTGTTGCACAGAGGTAGGGTTGGTGCACAGTTCTATACAGTGATTAGCCCTATTCAGCTACTGTACTAATCCATGTTATGGCAAGAGCCACTCAACTAAGGAAAGAGATAAGACAGTCCATTATTACTTTAAGACATGAAGGTCAGTCGATCCAGAACATTTCAAGAACTTTGAATGTCCTCAAGTGCAATCGCAAAAAAGATCTATGACGAAACTCCCTCTCCCCCAACGAGCTATTAACCTTGGTTACTTGACTCTATCCCATCTCACCCTCTTCAATCTTCTCCTTCTGACTTCCTTCCTTTTTTAATCCGCCTCATCAGTACCAATTTGACTACGGTCTTTTATTCAAACAATCTTAAAGCACCCTCTGTTTTCTAATTGCTTTGAAAGCAATCCTCTTTTAACCAAACCCTCAACTAATCAACCTATTTAATGTGAAAAATTATAGCGCCGTCTTTCTTCTGCCACTTCTTTCCAAAACACTTGAGCATGCTGTCTTTTCCTAACTTCCTGCAGACTTCCACCACAATAACCTTAATGCCCTTCACCAGTCTAGTTTCAAGGAGGCGGGCCACTCAACAGAGACTGCCCTCCCCCTCGTCACAGAGGAACTCTACGTGGCTAGAGCAGCCTCCCTTTCCTCCATTTTCATTCTGCTGGACCATTCAGCAGCCTTTTTGACACGGTGTATCACAAGATCCTCCGCTCCACTCTCAAAGAACTGTCAGTCTCAGATGCCGCACTTTCCATGCTCACATACTTACGGGGTAACTTGGAAAGAATCTGTATCGGAAACTTGTAGTCTCATTAATGGGGTCTCTCAAGTTTTCTGGTTCCCTCCTCTTTTCTCTGTATGCAAAGTCACTGGGTATTGTTATTCTCTTACATGGCTTTTCTTATCACAGCCATGCCGAAGACACTCAACTAATTCTGTTATTTTCCCCAGTCTGAAACCCAGGTGTCAGTACAAATCTCTTTGTGTCTGCTGACATCTCTCACCGGATGTCTGCACATCACCTGAAGCGAAATCTAGACACAACTGCTATGCTTTCCAGTCTCCAATCCACAACCTCTCCATCAGCATTGAGAAATGTCTCCATCTTGGACAAGGAACATTGTTCTGACACTGGATGACCGGCTGTCCTTCACAGCGACAACCTAATTCTGTGGATTCATGCTTCACAACATCAGAGGAGCGCGTCCATTCCTCACACAGAAGGAGGTGCAGGTTCTCATCCAGGCTCTTGTCATTTCACATCTAAACCCCTGCAACTCACTTCTTGCTAGTCTTCCTACATGTGCTATCCATCCTCTGCAGTTCATCCATAATGTAGAGCCCAGCTGGCCTTCAGTCTATCCACACTGCACTGCTCCTCTGCCCCCTGCACTAGCTAGATGGTACCTACACTATTGCTGCAAACGGCTCTGCACCATCCTACATCCAAGACATAGTTAAGCTATGCACCCTAGACCATCCACTACACTCCACTGCTCGCTACTGCCAATCAGCTTGCTACTCCCTCACTATGACAGGGCCGCACTACCGTTCAGTAAAATCCCAACTGTTTGCTTCCCTGGCTCCACAATGATGCAACAAGCTCCCTACTGACATGAGGACAACAGAAACTCTTCACATCTTCTGTTGCGGACTGAAAACTCATCTGTTGAGACTACACCTTGGCCCATGAAGGAAAAAAAAGAAATGAAAGCAAAAAGTTTGCAGAGTCCAAGGTGGTCCTGCCAAAAAAAAAGAAGGATGGTCAGTGGTAATTTACCGGTGTGGCTGCCAAAACCACCACAGCTACACTGGGCCACGAGACAGAGCCTTCTGTGACTACCAATCAGATGGCCGCCAATGTAGCCCACCTAAGTGTTCGTGACCAGACCTTCCAGACAAAAGGAGAACAAGCAGGGATAGAGCCAGACTAGAAGCCATATTAAATTTGTCCGTTGGACCTGAATGGGATCCACAAACCAACGTTACAAAAACACACCTAAAGAGACAACAACCAACAAAATGAAATTAACAAAACAAAATGAACTTAAATCAGAAAGTCACTTTGTTGCCGCATTTAAACACTTGAATTGTAATTCCTCTTATTTTAGAAGATTTTTTTACCAAGTTGCTTGTGCACAATTATTTATTATTTTGATGATAAATAACAAGTCAATACATTTATATATATGTATCTATATATTACATTAGTTCTACAGTTAGCAATGTTTAAGTCAAGGCTAATATTGCCTTACATATAGAAGAATGATTCCAGCCTCTTCCACATATTGAGGCATACAGCTTATTTATCAAACACAGATTTCAGGTCAGTATCTGGACTGAGAAGTCAGATCGGTACATCCCTAGTTATCTTTGGATTACTGTATGGACATTCCCAAATCCGAAGCCTGGGTTAAAAGAGAAGTCCGTACCAAACTTAAAGCATGGACTTACTCTAGCATGGGCTATGGGACAACTCAGGTGATTCAAAGGAGTACAAGAAGTCCTGGTGTGCGCTCTGGAGAGCTATCAGCAGAGCTAAGAGACAGTACAGTGACAAACTGGAGTATGACAGGGCTCCAACACCAGACACATGTACGCTGGACGAAGAATTACTACAGACTATAATCAGTGTTTATGTAATGTCTGCACCTCTCCGACATGAACTGAACACCTTGTGTTCACGCTGAGCACAGCTCACCGGCTTTGGAGTTACAAAAGCCCAGGATCCCTTCCCACTAGACCAAAGTGTGCAGATTTTGTTTTCATTTTGCAACACTGTGTTGTCAAATGACAAATAAATGACTTTGGTACCTTAATACCTTGATGTGAAGATCAGGTGGTACCTGTTGTCACAGACATTCTCAGCTTCTTACTTCTCTAGTCTATCGTCTCTGCATTTCTAAAACACCACGACTGTCCCTGATCCCCGAAAGACCAAACCCCTCTGAAGGTCTGCCGCCCAGTGCCACTCATCTCTAATATGAAGAGGTGATTTGAGTTAGTTTGTTACCTCCTCTCTCCCTGACTCACCTCATCTACACCAATTCACACACAGGTTAACAGCCATCGCCCTATCCACACTGCCCTCTCTAAACTCAGAGGTCTGGGACACCACCCTGCGTGACTGGATCCTGGACTGCCAGACAGGCAGGCACCACCGCATCCTCCGCCCTGACTCTTAACACCCGCCCCCTCACTCAGAGCTGCGTGGTCAGCCTGCTCCTTGACTTCCTGTTCATGCGCGATTGCAAGAGAGTCAGCAGCTTGAGGTTCCTCAGGGTTCACATCAGTGAGGACCTGACCTGGACTCATCACACAGACAGCGAGACAGCAACTCTTCTTCCTCCGCAGGCTGACTCCATGATACTCTGCATACTCTCTGTTCATCTCTGTATATTTGATACACCACTGTATATTCTGTATATTTATAGGCAGGTGCATTTACCTGCCTACCTTCCTATATTTTAGCTGCTGCACTTTTTTAGTTTGTTAACAGTTTATGTGTATTTATGTGTTTTAGATTTTAATCTAGTTTTTTCTTTACGCATGTGTTTAATACATTATGTAAGAGCACTGCTGGAAGGAGCCTGAGATTCAAGAAAGTCCTTGCCACTTCTCACTGCTTCTTGTAGTTGTCGAGAATTTCACAAAAAGAACATGACCTTGATGACGATGACGATGATGTACCAGAGGTTTTATATCCAAATATTAATATCGGTTATTATCTGTTCTCTACTCTTCCTGTAGTCAAATATTTCCTGCTCCTGAAAAATCCTGAAACCGGTTGTGACTCGATGTATGTGTGTGTGTGTGTGTGTGTGTGTGTGTGTGTGTGTGTGTGTGTGTGTGTGTGTGTGTGTGTGTGTGTCACTGACCTGGTAAGCAGGTGAGGTGAAAAGGAGGCAGGGTTGTCCTGTTCGGAGAAAAGAGGCATGGATCCTCCCATCAGCCACAGCCTGACCGACATGATGATCACCACCTGGAGGGAGACACACACGTCAGCACGGTCACTGCAGCAGGTTTCTGTTCGTGGCGGCGTAATATAATGATATGATAGATCATTTGAAGTGTGCACATGGCAGGACAGCAAGTGTAGCGATGAGCGAAGATGTATTATGCAACAACAACGCTACTAAAAATGAAAAAAATTTCATGAATTTCACAGCATGCTGAAATGAAATGAAACTAAAGACTCCCTGGAAAGTAGGAAAACTATATATTTATCCATCTTAAAAAAACTAAATATGCTTTACTTTGGAAAATGGCCAGCAGTGCAGTTAATAGACAAGAATAAAGAATGCAGAACCACCAGGGTGGGACATTTCAATGTAAGACGAAAACTACTCACATAGCCAGAAATGAGGCAGGCTCGTTTGATGAGAGGGCTGCAGATGTGGAGGAGGTCCCTGAGTCTGGATCCTGACAGATGACTGGGGGACACACAGACATACAGAAGGTCAGTCACACTTAAGTCTTCTCCGTAATGCGTCTCACCACGACCACGATGAAGGCCACAAGCCGAAACCTGATGACAATTAAGTCGACAGTAAAGACTGACAAATAAGTTGTTGCTGGGGGTTTTTGGCCTCTTCGGGCTTAATTCAGCTGTACAATACAATCAAAATATCACAGGTTTGAGATCAGAGAAATACAGAGGATTAGACGTCAAGGGGGTGCACGGGCCTGCAGTAACAACTCGTTGCTGTTAAAATTGGTCGCCTCTTTCACTGTGACTGTGACTACACGAAAGTCTATTTTAAATGGAGTGTACAAACACCCCCACAGTGTGTTCCACAGAAGATTACATTAAAGTCTTACATTAATGAGGAGGGCAGAAATAAAAAGGCTACTTTTTTTTTCCCCCCCCAACTTCAGCAGTGAGTTAGCAATAAGAATGCTTCTTAACAAAAAGTAGAGCTTATGTTTCCAAAATCAGAGTGACTGCATTTAAACGGGAACAGTGGTGTAATTAGCGACACAATAACTGTAAGATGCATCGTGTCATTTACTTCCTTTCATCTTTGCAAAAACTGTACTTAATACTTGTGAGCTGCTGCTTGATCCCATAGACGTGCAGTGACTGAGCTCAACTTCCTGTCCACCATTCCTTCATGCAGCTTGCAAAAACTGAAGTAGGGATCCGTGACTTTGTCTGAGGACAGCTTTGACTGGGAACTACACCCGAACTACACCACTATGTAAACACGAACCACGGCAGCTGCTGGCGGCGTTGACTCAAGTTGGGAAAGGTAAAGCACGAAGAAGAACTATCATTTTTTGTGATTTTACTGATCACAGTGAAGACAACACCGGATTTCTCCACATATGCATAACAACAACAACAACAAGCTGCTGCTGTTGGGACAATTGCAAGAACCAAGCTGTTAGTCGCTGTAATCCTGCTCTGTAGACCGGCAGCACACTAAATGACTGCTGTAGAGTTTCTTGTCATGTGAACATCACATTTTCAATTCTGGTGAGAGTGCCTTCTGTTTTAATGTCCCTAAACTGTGGAACTCATTACCACTGGATGTTAGAATTGCAAACTCTACAAGGTCTCTATTAACAATCCTGTTATTCCTTGCTAAGAAATGCATATTACTGCGATGGTCGGCCCCCCAGGTCCCTATGGTCAATATGTGGATGTCTCAGATATCAAATCTTCTTCCTTTGGAAAAATTGACCCACAATCTGAATCACAAATCGAAAAATTTTGGAGACTCTGGACACCTCTGCATACTTTTCTACAAAAACTCTGACTGTAGCTCCATAGCACAATAATTCAGTATCTCACTGAAGGATGCAATGTTTTTTTAAAAAATACTGTCTGATATGTGGTTGCACTTATTTCTGTAAAATTCTGTATATTGTATTGCAGCACACGAAGTTAGTTTTGTGGTGGGTGGGATTGTTTTGTTTTTGTTCTTGCCTTCCTGTTTGCTTGTTTGTTTGTTTTTTTAGTTTATTCTTTTTATTATTACTATTATTTGTACATACCATAAAACTCAATAAAAAGAATATAAAAAAAGAATTGCAAACTCTATTTGTAAAGGGAAATTACAACCTTTTTAATCCGTTATTTCATTTGGGGTAATGTTACAGCCTTAGTTTTGAAGTTCTGATCACTGGTTTGTACATTATTTTCATCCTAATTATCAATTCTTAGCATTTTATCGTGGTGAGTTTGCTATGTGATGCACTTGTGACAGCATGTTTGTATGAAAAACGCTACATGAAAAAGTTGAGACACTGAATTGAGTGTCTGTGCCAAAAAATTTTAGCTTGTTAGGGGAACCTTAGAAACATCAAAGAACCTTCTTCTTCAAATTAGCAGCATGAAATGTATTTGAGGCAGTGCTTCTTTGACAGAAAAGAGGAATAACAAGAAAAATGCCGCAGTGCTAATTCACATCAGTGCTACAAAGGTAGCAATGAAAGTCATTTAGCAGCGTTGTTTGCTATAAAAGAGATGTGGCGTTCAGTACTTTGATATGTGGGTTTCCAAAGCTAACTGAGCTCCAAAGAGGCTGAGCACCAACCGTAGGTGCATCAGTCAACGAAAATAAGCTAAATTCTTAAACACCCCAAGGGAAAGAGGAAGAAAGTAGGGAAAATACATATCACAAAATAAAAAAATTGGCTGTAATTGAAGCTTATTGACAACAAAAGATTACACATTTTCATTCAGTTCAAAATGGTGTCCTAGAGGTTAATAAACTGGGATTTGTCTGGCATGTCATTCCTCATTTCTCTCTCTCCGTTTGTCAACTTGTCATTTAGAAAAATGTGTAAAAAAAGAAAAAAAAAAGTACTTTATGCACAAGAAAATCAGTTTCCAGCAGTTACAGCTCCCTGTTTATGTCTTTCAGGGTCTGAAGTATTTCAAAGTTATGTAATATAAAATATAAAAAGCTGAAAAGCTGAAAATCCTCTCATTTAAAAAGTAAGAACCAGAGAAGATTTTTGCTAGAAAATAAATGACTTTGAAAATAGTTGTGAAGGATTTTTTGTGCCAAAAAAAAAAAAGCATAGAGATTTTAATTAAGTGAATGGCCAGCTGTTAGAAAGTAGGTAGAGTTTCATTTCTCTCTTTCATTCTTCATACAACTACTTCTGTCATGTTTTTTGTGCGTACAACTGAGTGCAACAATGTTCTACTAACACGTATTGTGTGTGTTTCCCCTCTTCCCTCCTGTCTTAAAAGCTACAGTGGAAATTACTGAGCTTTTTTGTTTTTTTCTGTATGTATTTCTGAGCTGTGAGGAACCAATGAGCTTGGAGCTGATGGGATGGGAAAAATGGAAAGCATTGAGAGACGGACAAACGAATTGTTAGTTTTGGTTATTTCAGGGTATTTGTTGAAAACTATAGAATAAACCCAGGTTTAATACTTGAGCTACACTGAACTAGAGACATCAGCAAGCGGTCACTGATTCAAAAAAATCTTATGATTGCAAGACTGTTCTCTCCATCAAAAGTCTTAATAATAATGATAATAATCCATTTTATTTATAGGAGCCTTTCAAAACACCCAAGGACACCGTACAAGACACTTTCTCATCTTGACTTTCAGATTAATTTCCTTTTTTGTCCACTCACTCCATAATTCAAGATCCTGTATGTGTCTGCTTTCCTGCAATTTAAGGTAACAAGTCTACGAGGTCGCCAGCCATTCGCTCATATTTTCATCGATCCAACCATCCAGCCAAGGTCAGTCATGAACTCCCCTCCCCCCCCCAGACCACACAGTCCTATCCATTAGCCCGAGGTAAAAACTAAAGACGCTGCTCTGCTTGCAGGAAAAAAAGGCAGCAAGAGAATAAGATGAGAGGGAGGGGATCAGACAGATAGGTAGTGAAAGGGAAGCATGGAGAATCCATTCAACGCCCCATCACTTTGAGATGTTCCCCTTGTGTAGAGCTTTCAAAGAGGCAGCAAGAGGAGAGATCTCACAGGAATTCGAACACATTCAGTCTGTCTCACACTCTGTCTCGTGCGTTTCATCTCTGCCTCTTTCTCCCGTTGCTCTATACTCTTTTTCTCCTTTTCTATATTTGTCTTTGACAAAGTCTTTGCTCTGTCTGTTCTGCTGAGGTTTGCGGCGCCAGGAGACAGAATGACAAAGAGGAGTCAGACTGTGCAGACGCTGCATTTGCCTGCGCTACCGTGAAAGAGTTAGGTCCCAAAAAAAAAAGCGAGGCTGTTTCCCCCACTGATTACTTGTTTCTAGAGATACACCGTGCACTTTGTATTTCTAATGGTCTTAAAACTCACACATACGCTTAAACGTAAAAAAAAAAAAAAGTGTAAAGTGATGTGCTCGTAAAAAGAAATTTAAATCATAAGGAAGGAGATGTCAATATAGCATCGCTCATATAATGAGTAAAAGACAGCTGACATATGGGTTTGCAATTCAGTATCAGTAAAAAGGTCTATACTATTTTGTTTTTTCTCCTTTTTTCTTTAGGATGATTGGTAGACGTAGAGTTACATCAGCTGACCAGTGGCTGTTTGAGCTGGGAGATGTTGAGAATCAAATCCTTGAGGGGCCAATCCTCCCTACGAGCAAGCATGCATCACTCTGTGCTTGTGTCCTATCACAAAGTTAGAAGACCGGATGAAGTTAAACTCTACAACAGTAGAGCATCTTTCAGTTTTCATCATTCCTTGAAATATGCTATTGCTCCACAGGGGAAAAAGTCTGTTTAGTTGAATGCAGTGGCTAAAGCAGCAGATCCAAATTACGGAGTTTATGCCCAATTTGTCTGGATTGCAAGCATGTGGTTCCCTATCCATCAAGCAATCATTCAGTCAGTCATTCATCCATTCATTCATTATCTATACCACTTATCCTTAAGGGTTTAAGGGTGGCTGGAGCCAATCGCAGCAGACATTTGGCCAGAGGCAGGCACATCCTGGACTGGTCGCCACTCAATCAATCAATTAATCAATATATGAAACATCAAATCAAAGTTTGATCAAAGTTTATTGCTAAAAATGTAGGCACAAAGTCAGCAGGAGCAGCAGATAGGGCAGTTCCATTCTCTGCTCCTGCAGTCCGAGTCCTGATTGAAATATCCTTCGGCACGAACCCCAAATTGCTCCATGTGAATGTGAGCGAGTGGTTTGTCTGCGACTGATGAGCAGGTTAGCAGATTGCATGGTCTGAATGGGTGATGCGAATGCAGTGCTACAGCACTTGAAATGGTAGAGAAGACTAAAGGCATTATACAAATACTGTCCATTTAGGTTGGTCAACGGAGCACATTTGCTGGACAAAGTGTGAATGTACCTTGTCTGCACGAGCAAATCCACTAATCGCAGGGTTTGCTGAAAAACTTCACCGTTTAAATGCATTAATCGCATGTTACATGTATCCGACACCCAGAAACAACTGATGAGGCATACTTGTTTTTCTACTCTTTTGTAGCTTATTTATTTCATGAGCTGACAGCTCAAAATACCGGGTTCGAACCATCAACTTAATACGCTTGAATGATTTATACGACAAGCACATCGATCTTCACTGAAAGATTCAAAGTACTAAAATCGGGCAAGTCATGTACGGAATGTCAGCTAGTTAAAGCTGATTGAATGTCACGTCATTTCAACCAGACCAAAGTCAATGGCAGCTAAAAGTGATAAACCCACTATCTGAATGTTTTTTTTTTACATTGTCCATTGATAATAAGTCACCAGTACTAAGAGAAATGTGCCAAACACTGGGTGAGCATTCCTTTCAAAGCCCAACTGGCTTGACAGGCAGTTTCATCTGAATGCAGTGTCCCGCTCAGTTGTCCAACCGCCGTCACTGTTTATGTGGTTCCACTGTTTTGACAAATGGCAAATAAAACAAGAGTGAGGAAAGATTAATTAACCGGCTATCAGAACCCTATCCGTTTCTAATGTATCAGCTGGCCATATTCCCAGACTACAGAAACTACAAGGCTTACACAAATATTAAAGTGATTGCTTATTATACTTTACAATACGGATCAGTGTATGTACTATAGCAGTGGCTCCCAAACTTCTTAGAACCATGGCAACCCCTCCCAGTGATTCTTGTTCCACGGCACCCACAGGTGTGTGTAACCTGTCAAATAATGATAATGTCTTTATAAGAATTTGCTTGAATAAACTGTGAAAACAAATAACAGATGCAATATTCGTGAACTAAGTGAAACATACAGACCCTTTCTCGGTGAAGAAGAGCATTCTTAACTGGTGTGAATTATACCGAGTACATGTGTGTACCTGAATGGGAACCATCACTGTGATTCTGATGTCTTTATTACTTATTTTCATATATTTAAAAAGGTATTAATGTAATTGCCACCTGTTTTCTGTAGAGAAATATAATTAAAATCTACAATAATGAAATAGCAATGAACAAATCTGGTGGCACCCATAAGGTGCCCATTCATAAGGTGTCCCTGGGATCCCAGCACTGTATCATGTGGACATTTGGAGCAGTGTTTTGCAGCATTAATCATACATGTAAAGTATTTAAAACAGAAAGGCCATATCAAATTACAGT